>NC_048418.1:18237417-18295403 GCF_013103735.1 Etheostoma cragini
TTCTGGCTGTTAAAGCCATATATAACCGTACGTTCACATCGCCACCGACTTGAGCGTCTAAAGTTACCGGAAGTCATTCATTTTCAATGGAAGCCGGCTTTTCTCAGCTGCAAGGTGCGGCAAATCTGTCGACGTCGCGTTTTGGGCGATTTGAGCGTCAATCTGAAAATTGAAATGTTTCAACTTTATGGTAATGAGCTATGACACGGTTCAGCGGCAAGCAGCGGCTAACGCCAGCCGCCAATCGGAATATAGACGTCCGGAGAAACATACAATGCAAACTTTCGTTCCTACCAAAACATTCAATCTGAGGACAAGCTCATAATCGGCGTTGCTGGGTTACCTATTGTTTACGATGTGACGTTGTTTGTACATAGGGACCAGTTAACGTTACCTGCCGGTCACATCGTCTCTAATGGTCCGCTCACAGTGAATCCTGCACGGGTCACTAGCTTAATCCGGCGGCTACTCGCTCTGCCTGTACGCCGCTACGGTAGGGTGACCAGACGTCCCCGGTTTCCGGGGACAGTCCCCGATTTTGGCAACCTGTCCCCGGCTGGATCTGTCCCCGGAAATGTCCCCGGTTTTCACTGTGACTGACAGACCCGAAATTGGAATGAAAGAAAATACTGACAAAACGTAGCCGATGGTCGCACACCCTACACACGCAGGCTCCAGACCGCCAGAGCCAGCGGTGCTCAGAGTTCATGTTTTAGAAAGCCGTATTTTACGATGCTGAAATCACTGATTATTTACATGGAGTCTGGTGGGTTTAGCGAACGCAATTTCGCGGACTTTTAGGTTTTAAAAAGGATCTTAATCTTTAACAGAAAGGTTGACCTCCTTAGAAATCCTTTCCATAATGTTGTCAGACACTTAGAATATTAATCTGATCTGTTAGCAGGAAAACAAGCACTTTATTAACGTAAATACAAGCTGGACAATTATCCTAATAATTTACATTGTAGCTTGTTTCTGCCGACTGGAGCGTTCTCTTTTAATACTGCATCAATGTCAAAGGAAAATATGTCCTCGATAGTTTTTATTGTATCTGATTCTCAATAAGCTGTTGCAGAAACAAGCCTTGAGCAATAAAGCAAAAGCTGTCAGTTGTTCAGTACATTACATTATGAAATATTGAGACTTTCTATCTTGAAATATTAGGACTATTAGGACTTTTTATTTTGAAATATTAAGACTTTCTATCTTGAAATATTAGGACTTTCTTTTTTGAAATATTAAGACTTTTCATCTTGAAATATTAGGACTTTTTATCTTGAAGGATGGGGAAGGAGGTTTTTAGCACCATTGGGTTGAGTCTACTTAACTTTTTTAACTGTTGTCTAAGTTCTGGTTCTGTCCCAGATGCTTTTAAACATGCTTTGGTTAGGCCACTACTTAAAAAGCCTAATCTTGATCCCAATGTGTTGTCCAATTTTAGACCAGTCTCACGTCTGCCCTTTCTTTCGAAGGTGTTGGAAAAAATAGTTTTTAATCAGTTACAAGTCTTTCTACAATAGAACTCAGTATTAGAAAAATTTCAGTCTGGTTTTAAAACGCGTCATAACACTGAGTCGGCGTTACTAAGAGTTTACAGTGATATAGCTTTGTCTGTAGATGCTGGGGATCCTACTGTACTAGTGATGTTGGACATAACAGCAGCTTTTGATACAGTGGACCATGCAGTCCTTCTTGCACGCCTTGAGCATTTTGTAGGCATTCAAGGCACTGCACTTAAATGGTTTAGCTCTTATTTGACAAGTAGGACTTTCTCTGTCACAATGGGTGATTTCTACTCATCTGCTCCTCTCTATTGTGGGGTGCCCCATGGTTCAATTCTTGGCCCTATCCTGTTCTCTTTATATATGTTGCCATTAGGGGCTATAATTGACAAGCACAACCTGTCATTTCATTGTTATGCAGATGACCTGCAAATTTATCTGCCTATAAAACCCAATGACAGTGTTGCACTAAACTGCCTCCTAAATGGCATTAATGATATCAAGTTGTGGCTATCTCGGAATTTCCTTACTCTGAATGAGGACAAGACCGAATGTATTATCTTCAGTACAAAATACATGTCAAGCAAACAAACTTTAAGTCTTGGAGCTCTGACTTCATGCGCCAAGCAAACTGTTAAAAATATGGGTGTGACATTTGATTGTAGCATGAAATTTGACAAACAGATAAGCAATGTTGTCAAAACAAGGTTTTTCCAACTTCGTCTCCTGGCTAAAGTAAAGCCTTTTCTGAACAGGCACGATTTGGAAAGGGCTATTCATGCCTTTATTAGTTCACGTCTCGATTATTGCAACGCTCTTTATGGTGGCCGAAATCAAAAATCCATCGCACGTCTGCAGCTTGTGCAAAATGCCGCTGCTCGCTTTCTCACAAATACTTTTCGGAGTGCACACATTACTCCCGTTCTTTTTACTCTACACTGGCTTCCGGTGCGTTTCAGAATTGATTTTAAAATTGCATTGTTTGTTTTTAAAGCCCTAAATGGCCTTGCCCCAAAGCATTTGTCCAAGCTTTTAAATTTGGGTGGGCAAAATCGGCTGTTGCGGTCTTCCGATCTACGGACTTTAGAAGTCCCGAGGTCGAGCTACAAGCAGTGTAGCAGGGGCGATCGGGCTATCGCTGTTGCTGGCCCAAAACTCTGGAACAAGCTCCCACCAGACATTCGCACTATAACGGATGTTGTTCATTTTAAATCAAAACTTAAAACGTATTTATTTTAGAATGGCTTTTAATACACAGTAGTGGTGCAACAACTCTTCTTCTGATGATTATAGGTAACTTTATCTGTCTTACTGTTTTCTATGCTTTGTCTGTTTTTTTTTTTCACGGGAATGTTGTGTTTGTTTTCTTGATGATGTAAAGCACTTTGGACACCTGCTGTTGCTGTAAAGTGCTATATAAATAAATGTTGATTGATTGATTGATTGAAGTATTAGGATTTTCTATCTTGAAACATTCCCCTCTACGGTGTAGTAGAGTAGGAAGTAGCAGCAGGCGTGGGTCTAGGATCAGACCTTGGGGGGGGGGCTCAGCCCCTAATGACAACAGCTCTAGGTCTAATGTTCACGTTCTAAGTTTTACAAGAGTAAAAATATTACTTTTTCAGCTTCTGAGCTGAGAATGTCCCCAGATTTTGTCTGAGAAATCTGGTCACCTTACGCTATGGCTCAGCGGCTAACGAGCGAGCTAACTGCTAACAGACCCCGCTGTGACCGATTAACAATACAACTTCTGTCAGTATGTCATTTATAAAAACATTTCTAGTGTCCGTGTATTGGCCGTGACTGCGTGTGCTTTTCCTGGTCGGACAGAGAACGCCGCTACGTCAGAGCGGCCAACGCTTCCCTGTACTTTTTGACAAGCGTCCTTGGCGGGGCGGCTAGAGCTTTTTTGAAGCTCATGTCGGTGGCGGTGTGTACGTACGGTCACTCTATTTCAGACTACTCTGAACCAGAATCCTCCTGTTAAACCAGCTTCATTCCAACTTTGGGTGAGACAACACATATCCAGTGTTTTTTTTCACAGGTAACATCAGAGACTTCTGATGTAGGACTTTAAAATCAAAGGCTTAAATGTTCAAGTAGAACTATATTTGAAATCTCTTTCAGGCTACTCTAAAAAGGAATTCTCCATTTAAGCCAGCTTCATTCTAAGTCTGTGTGAGACATTACATATCTAGTGTGTCTCTCAGGTAATATCTGAGCATTCTGATGTAGGATTTTAAAATTAAGGGCAGCTTTATTTGTATAGCATATTTCAGCAACTTCCGGTAACTTTAGACGTCAAAGTGCTTCAATATTAACCAGAAAATCAGCACTCTACAAATGCTAGAAAGATTGCAATAACATAAACTTGCGTGGAGTGAAAAACATATCCTGTACATATACATATCCTCCTATGAATTGACTAGAATATTCTATATGTACTGATTATACCCAAATACTTTACTTGGTCCACTTCCAAACAGTGAAATAACCTATATAATAAAACTATAACCCATAAATATACATACACTGTATATTGAGTGTCACAACTCAGTACCATACAATATCCTGTTTTTTATTGTTTTGTTTAAAGTTTGTTTTGGTTTAAACACTATCCATATGAAAAACACCATCAACAAAAATGGCAGTAAGTTTTCTTAAAAAGTCCCTTTTCAGATATAACTGGGAGGGGGTTGCTCATAGCAAGAGCCTGTGAGGTCTCGGAACAACCTGTCCTGAACGAGTGGTGGGAGGGCCACCAGAATTCAGGCTTCAATTGATCCTAGTGAACCACTTTTAGTCTATCCTGAGAATGTCTCAAATCCAAGAGTTTGTATACAACTCCCTTGTCATCTGATGAGATGCCTTTGCAAGGTCATGTTAGGCTCAAGTTTCTTTCTGTGTAGTAGGATCATCCATCCATACCAGATCTCCACATTGATAAGGTTTGAACATTACATGTTTATTGAAGTAGTACTCATGCTTTAGTCTCTGCTCCTCACGATGAGGGTGAACAGCCTGAAAAACTGTTTCCAGCCGTTTCACCAATTCTGAGCGATAATTCTGTGGAGTCTGTCGAAGTACTGGTGTAGAGAGGGTTACACTGGCAGGAACACAAGGCTCTCTACCATGAGCCGGAAAATAAGGTGATTATCCAGTACAAGAATGAAAAGTAGAGTTGAAGCAGAGAACCACTGCTGGCAAATAGTGGTCCCATTCACCGCCATTATCATGAATGAGTTTAGCCAACTGTCCCTTTGAAGTCCTGTCTGATTCATCTTGTCGTCCCTTATCTGAAAACAGTTATTCTAGGAATGTATCTTTCACAAAGTAATTGTGCTACTGTAGTTGCTTTCTGATCTGACATAGGAAAAGTATTAACATACTTCGTAAAATGATCTTGCACTACAAGCACGTACTTATGTCCCTGGGAAGTGAGTGGAAGCTCAATAACCAACTTGCAGGGCACAGTGTTCTCCACACAGAAGTTGATATAATCTGTGATGCATTGGGTCATACTGCCAATGTCTGTTCCATGGGGGCTGCAGAGTGCTTCCCAGTCTGTAATTTCAAAGCAGTCTCTGAGTCTATCACTGACCTCCTCGGACCACTGCTTCACAACTGTATGTACACAGCGCCACCAACTTGAGCTTCAAAAAAGCTCTAGCCGCCCCGCCAAAGACGCTTGTCAAAAAGTACGGGGAAGCGTTGGTCGCTCTGACGTAGCGGCGTTCTCTGTCCAACCGGGAAAAGCACACGCAGCCACGGCCAATACACGGATACTAGAAACCTTTTTATAAATTACATACTGACAGAAGTTGTATTGTTAATTGGTCACAGCGGGGTCTGTTAGCAATTAGCTCGCTCGTTAGCCGCTGAGCCGTAGCGGCGTACAGGCAGAGCGAGTAGCCGCCAGATTAAGCTAGTGACCCGTGCAGGATTCACTGTGAGCGGACCATTAGAGACGATGTGACCGGCAGGTAACATTAACTGGTCCTTATGTACAAACAACGTTACATCATAAACAATAGGTAACCAAGCAACGGCGATTATGAGCTTGTCCTCAGATTGAATGTTTTGGTAGGAACGAAGGTTTGCATCGTATGTTTCTCCGGACGTCTATATTCCGATTGGCGGCTGGCGTTAGTCGCTGCTTGCCGCTTGAACCGCGTCATAGCTCATTACCAGAAAGTTGAAAAATTTCAACTTTCAAATTGACGCTAAACACGCTAAAAACGCAAAAATGCGACGCCGACAGATTTGCCGCTCCTAGCGGCTGAGAGAAGCCGGCTTCCATTGAAAATGAATGACTTCCGGTAACTTTAGACGCTAAAGTCGCTGGCGGTGTGAACGTACGGAAA
Organism: Etheostoma cragini; assembly: GCF_013103735.1. NCBI lineage: Eukaryota > Metazoa > Chordata > Actinopteri > Perciformes > Percidae > Etheostoma > Etheostoma cragini. Next base: position 18,243,284 of record NC_048418.1, read on the forward strand.
GCCTCTTCAAAGGTTGTTGTTTGCCCACCACAGGGGAGTAGTCTGTGACCAGATGGACGAGGTTTTGATCAGAGCGTCCGGGGGGGAGGGGGGAGGGGGGATGAGGTGTTTGCATCTTTGATGTTTGCATACAGTAAATTCAGAGTTGTGATGCCTCTGGTGTGGCAATTAACATACTGGGTGAAGGTGGGGAGAGCAGAGGACAGGGAAGCATGATTGAAGTCCCCGGAGATGAGAAGAAGGGAATGGGGGTGGTGGGTTTGAAGTTGAGACACGACAGTGAATCTGATCTGTAGCTGCGGCAGCAACCTCCGAGGGGCGATGAACACGGTCACAGAAATAACCTTTGAGAACTCCCCTGTACTCCTAAGTAGTATGGCCGCATGTTTTCAGCTAGCAGCTCCAAGTCTCTGGTACAGAGTTGCTCCTTCAGACTGATGTGTCCCGGGTGGCACCACCTATCGTTCACAAACACAGCAATCCCCCCTCCCTTCCTCTTACCGCTCTTCGTTGCTTTCTTGTCATCTCGCAAAAGTTTGAAACCATCCAGGATGACGTGTGTGTCGAGAGAAAGTTTACACAGCCACGTCTCGGTGAAACACACGAGGCTGCATTCCCGGTACTCCCTCTGCAGTCGGATCAGCGCCGTCAGCTCTTCCATTTTGTTGGAGAGAGATCTTACATTCCCCATGATGACAGACGGCAAATATGGTTTATATAGTCTTTTACACCCGCTCTGCTCCCTCTTCTCCTTCTCCGTAACTCCTTTGGAATCTCCTGCCGCTCCGCGCAGAGAAGGGGTGTGTGGCGCAGGGCTAACGGCTGATCCCTGGTGTAGAACAATGGGACCATCGTGGAATGGTGGGCTTTGTTGGATGAGTTTCCCCTAGCCGTACCAAAAAGTTCAATAAACAGCAAGAGGCAAGCTACGAATGTAACAATATAAAGATCCATAGCTTCCCACTTGCCTAAAGTGTCGATGTGACAAAAAAAATAACAAACAAAAACACAGTAAAGAGATGTAGAAAAAAGCAGAGCTGCTGTAAAAAGCTGCCACCCCCGCGGCGCCATCTTCTTGTTCCAGTGTTTTCCCAACAACAAACCCTGGGTGACCTCTGAGATAAAGGCCCTGCTGAATGAGAAGAAGAGGGTCTTTGCATCAGGGGACAGAGAGGAGCTGCCCAGAGTCCAGAAGGAACTCCGTCTCAGGATCAGAAGTGGGAAGGTCCTCTACGGGAGGAAATTAGAAAAGAGGCTGGAACAGAACTACTAGGGACGTCTGGAGAGGCCTGCAGAACATCTCAGGCCATGGCAAAGTGGTGGGGAGAAACCAAGCCAGCGGAGACTAGGACTGGGCAGATGAGCTGAATCTGTTTTTTTTTACAGATTTGACTCTGCCACCTTGCACCCCTCTTCACACCCCCCAGCCCCCTCTTTCACACCTCCCCTAGCCTACTCCCCCTCCCTCCCCTCATCAGCCTGCCACCTTCCACAACCCTCATAAACAATGAGCTAACCCGCCCGATCCTCCCCCCTCACACCACTCAACAGTTCACCACCACCCCTCCCCCTCCCTGAGACTCTCACTTCCCTCCATCCCCACACCCCAGTCATCCTCCTCCCCCTTCTCCATGACAGATGATCAGTTGAGATGTCAACTCAAGAAGATCAAGGCAAGGAAGGCCCCAGGCCCGGACGGCATCAGCCCAAGTCTATTCAGGGACTGTGCTGACCAGCTCTGTGGTGTGTTCAGGCACTTATTCCACCTGAGCCTGAGCCTGGAGAAGGTCCCAGCCCTGTGGAAGACCTCCTGTGTGGTCGCGGTACCAAAGTCACCGCGCCCTAAGGAGCCAAACCACTTCAGGCCTGTTGCCTTGACTTCTCACCCGATGAAGACCATGGAGAGGATCATCCTGCGTCACCTTCGACCCCTGGTAAGCACACAGCTGGACCCCTTGCAGTTTGCTTACCAGCCTGGGATTGGGGTGGATGACGCAGTGATCTACCTGCTGCACAGATTGCAACAGATTTCCACTTGGAGGAAAGCGGTAGCACTGTGAGAGTCATTTTTCAACTTCTCCAGTGCTTTTAACACCATCCAGCCTTCCCTGCTCAAAGTGAAGATGGAGAGTGCTGGAGTTGACCAACACCTGGCTGCATGGACTACCTCACCAACAGACCACAGTATGTGAGGCTCTATCACTGTGTGTCTGACGTGGTGCACTGCAGCACAGGTGCCCCTCAGGGTACGGTGCTCTCCCCCTTCCTTTTCACACTTTATACCTCGGACTTCACTCACAACACCACCCACTGCCACATCCAGAAGTTCTCAGATGACACAGCCGTTGTTGTTTGTGTTTCTGAGGAGAACGTTCTGGAATACAGGACGGTCATCAGGGACTTTGTCAGCTGGTGTGAGCTCAACCAGCTTCAGCTCAACACCAGCAAGACAAAGGAGATGATTGTTGACTTTTGGAGGAAAACATCCCACTTCTCACCGGTGAGCATCCAGGGATTGGACATTGATGTCGTGGAGAGCTACAAATTCCTGGGTGTTCACCTAAATAATAAACTAAACTGGACTGACAACACCAATGCACTCTACAAGAAGGGCCAGAGTCACCTCCATCTGCTGAGGAGACTCAGGTCCTTTAAACTGTGCAGGACTCTCCTCAGGACTTTTTATGACTCTTTGGTGGCCTCTGCCACCCTTTATGCTGTGGTTTGCTGGAGGGGGGGAGCTCGGAAAGGGACAGGAGCAGACTTAATAGACTGATCAGGAGAGCGAGCTCTGTCCTGAACTGTCTTCTGGACCCCTTAGAGGAAGTGGGGGAGAGAAGGATGTTAGCTAAGCTGATATCCATCATGGACAATACCTCTCACCCCCTACATGACACTGTGGGGTCCCTGAGCTGCTCCTTCAGCAGCAGACTGATAGACCCACGGTGCAAGAAGGAGAGGTCAAATGGTCACCAATGAAAAGGAAACTCCCTACTGAGCTCAATGATACCTCACACGAGACTACATGTTGTACAGTTCATTAGCTGTGAAAGGGGCTTGGCCAAACCATAGGGGTTGGGGCAAACCTTTACCAATGAAAAAGGAAGTCTGTGGAAGTCAGTGACCCCCACAAAACCTAAAAATAAAACATGCAAACATCACTACTAGAAATAGCAATAGAACGTGGGGAGGGAAGTTAGGAAGGGGATAGGAAGCAGGAGGTTGGGAGGGAAGTTAGGAAGGGGACGGGAAGCAGGAGGGTGGTAAGGAAGGGGATAGGAAGCAGGAGGTTGGAAGGGAAGTTAGGAAGGGGACGGGAATCAGGAGGTTGGGAGGGAAGTTAGGAAGGGGACAGGAAGCAGGAGGGTGGGAGGGAAGTTAGGAAGGGGACCGGTAGCAGGAGGTTGGGAGGCGGGAGGAAGTTCAATTTCAAAGGTAAGAGGGAGGTAAGAAAAGAGTGAAGTTAGAAGTGGGGAGATTGACAGGGAAGGAGGTTAGGGGGTGAGATGAGGGAGGGGTGGGGGAGGGAGGTTTAAATGGAGAGAGTGATGGTGTTTTAGCTCTTGGTAGAGCCTACATCCACTGACGTGACAGCCATTTCCACCACTGTGATGCTGATTTCATGTCACACCATAGGACAGTGCTGTTACACCAGTGGACGTTTTCAAGATCAAGGCCAGTTTGTGGCCTAGCTATATGAGAGACAGTCTTCAAACCTGACTACCAGTGTTGAGGTTTACATTATTTTGATAGTCAATCAATATAAATTGATGAACATTTTCAGATCAATACATAAATTACATCACACCAAAGGATGGCATAATGGTTACCATTTCCAACAGTGCACGGAAATAGCAAGATTATGAAAATATTTGAGACAAAACTCACCTTGTGTGCAGTCCATGTGTGCTCCAGTTAGGTCTAATGTACTTCCTGGATAAAGAAGGGCCCCTCTAAGCAACGCCAACCCGGACAGTCACGCCACAGGAAAAATGTCATGCTTAAAATGAAATATTTAAAGATTACATTGTATAAAAAATATATTTTAATGAAATATTTTTTATTTAAATTTGTCACCATGAACACAAATGGAGCGTCACGTCAACCACCCACGTGTAGACATCCTAAAATCCTCACTGATAACGGAAATGTCTGCCCCAGTGTCAACAAAAGCATGTACAACAGTGTCCTCAATCACAACTGACACATATCTTTTTGATACATCCACCACACATAAACTGTCTCTGGTAACAACAGTGGGCAGGACGTTACTCCCCGTTTCTCCATTTCAAGGATCCTTCCTTGGTAGGACTAGTCCTTCCAAAAGGTGGTGTGATTTTCACTAGTTATATCTGTAGACGGGAGGTAACACTTCACCGTGTTAACTGCACTAGCAACGTTCAATGAAGGCTAACATGTATGAGGACTTTCCCATGCAATAACGTTGTGTTATAGCATTCATAATGTAAACATCTTTTTGTTGTGTTAACTGTCTTTAAACAGGGACTAACGGAGGTGGTCACCAAGGATGGCAAAGCCAAAGACCAGCAGGGAGACGGAGGCCAAAGAGAGATGTTGAATGCATTATTTGCTATATAAAAAATTGGCATTCTAACAAATGCTTTTAATTAACTGGTTTGTCTGTGTCATTATGTTTTTGGGTGTATATATATAAGTACAAGTGGACATAAATAGAGAGAGATAGATAGAGGGATAGTTTGGCTTGCCTTACAGACAAACCGGCTCCCTGGAGCCATTGTCTTTTAATTTGTCAATCATCCAAGAATAAAGTTGACCTCACAGGTATGGCACACGGTTTCTGCCGGCTCTCTGTTGTCTCCCTTAATAACGTTGGTGTGTTCATTTTATTTGTGTGTCTGTTTGTCCAGCTGTCTTTCCTGTGTCCATGCAAGTATGTAGGCTACTTTTAAAAATAGACAGTTGTTTAACATATATGTAAAAATTGTGTTGGGGTATTGCTCTTTCGGCCATATTCATGACAAAAACTTCCTCAGCAAACAAATACAGCTGTCCTCTGTTGTCTCACATGATCAACATTGCAATGTTCTTACGTGGAGATGTTTTTAGGCCACATTCTATCCACAGGGTGACTAAATATATTGAAAAGGATTTGCTAACTAAAGAAAGTGACCCATCAGCCTGTGGGAGAATAGGTTGATCCAAACATGTATCTCAAGGCAGCCTGCACTGAGATCCCAGTGCCCAGGCAGAGAGGAGGGCCCAGGCTTGATCGTTGCCCCAGTTACACCCAGCAGAGGCAGGGAGCAGGAACCAGGGTAAACCCCCCCAGCCGTCTTCCAGGAAGTTTTGAAGACAGCAGACCGCAAGAGCAGCAGAGTTTGGAGGAACTTCTTCATGTACACAGCCTTTTTTTTCAGGCCGTCCAACCCAGAGCCACCATGGTGTACAGGTAGGGTATTATGTTCTAAAAAAAAAAAAGGGTTGCATGCACTTTAAAATTAAAATAGATAAATACCAACCAATGCTGCATTATGATATAGTGATAGAGCGCTTGTAGAATGAGATTTACAGCACACATGTTTTACATTACTTACATGTTGCATCAATTTGGGTTATCAGGTTGATTATGTTGAATTGACTGCAACTTTTTTTTAATGTGCATTTAGTTTAAGCCCAATCACGGTAAACAGCATCCTGTTTGTCAATTCACTCTGATTTGTGTCATTTATAAATCCGTGGAATTAAGGATTGAAGTTTAACTCTTATCAGCGGGGTCCCTGTCCTGTTAAATACCTAATTAATTCATTTTCTCATAAGGCAGAGTCCTTAGCACAGCGAGAACCAGCACAAATTCCCACTCCCCGATTAGACTGGCACATGAGACCACCTAGACATGCTGCTACAGTATATTTTCAGTAGCTTCAGGATGGTTTCATTATTGTGGAAAGAAGTTAACGTCTTTGCAAAGCAGAAAGAGTATGAGAGTCAGCTGTGATTATATGTGTGTGTATAGATGGAACGCTAAATAGAGAGCCCTTTTTGGGCTTCATTTTTCAGCACCCAAGGTTGCTGCTGGAATTGCATCAATCTTCATCTAACTCTAGGCAGGGACGCAAAGAAGGATATTTCCCAAAATATCTAACTTTAGTGTTTAACCTTTTTTGCACCTATGGTGCAGCTACAGTAGAGCAAAGATAAATAAGACACAGGTGGCATACAATGATGCATTTTGTTGAAGTGTCCAAGATGGACCAGTGCTAGCCAATAATGTTCCCCCCTTGCATGCTGTGCAGAGGAATTTTATGTACAGATTCATATGCTGATTACCGTCAAATAATACACTTTTAACTGCTATAACCAACCTAAGTGATACCAGATACAGTGAGGAAAATAAGTATTTGAACACCCTGCTATTTTGCAAGTTGTCCCACTTAGAAATCATGGAGGGGTCTGAAATTGTCATTGTATGTGCATGTCCACTGTGAGAGATATAATCTAAAAAAAAGAATCCAGAAATCACAATGTAGGATTTTTAACTCTTTAGTTGTATGATACAGCTGCAAATCTACAGTTAGATCTGGAGGGATCGTACAGTCAAACGTGGGTTTGGACTTGTTTTTCTCACAATCCTGCAAGCTGTTCTGTCTGATAGTTTGCTTGGTCTTCCAGATCTCTTAAACTTCCACACGTTCCTGATGACTGCCATCTCTTAATTACATTCCGAAGAGAGGATATTGACATCTGAAAAACACTTTCTATCTTCTTATAGTCTTTCCTGCTTTGTGAGTGTCAGCTATTTTCAGTTTCAGTTTTCTAGACAACTGCTTAGAAGAACCCATGTTGCCATTGTTGGGGCAAGGTCAGATGAGTCTGGGCATTTAAAACCTTAAGATTGACATCACCTATCTCTATAGATATCTATCTATAGATATATAGATATATCTACATATATCTATATCTACAACAATGTATATACAGTATATATATATATATATCTATATATATATAGATATATATGAATATATATATATATACATGAAGATATATAGATATATATATATATACTGTACATATACTGTATATTTATACCAATGATATATGAATGAAATGAAAATGTCAGCATTTATATCTAAATCAAGATAGCATCCCAAATTTGCTGAAATTTTATTGAATCCATTTTTCCTTCTACTCGTGAAATGTTCCCTGTGCCACTGGCTGCAATACAACCCCAAAGCATGATTGATCCCCCCCATGCTTAACAGTTGGACAGTTAACCATATGTAGTGGTTGCAAACTGAGATGAGGCGGATAATGATACCGATCATAATGATGGTGGAGATGATGATAATGGAAATATCGGGAGATGATGAGTAGATGTTAGTGTTACTATATCTGAAGGACAGTGATGAGGAGGATGATGATGATGGTGGTGGTGGTGGTGATGACTTTGTATTTTGTAAGTCCTTGTTCCCTCCCATCAGATTTGGAGTCAAGCTATTTCATGCATGTTTGCTGGCCCAGAGTGAAATTTGCGCTTAATAATAACTGTGACTTTTATGTCTACACCAAGTGTGTGCCTCCCTTTTAGAGCAGATTAAACAGCCAAATCCTCTTTGGTTTTGTATGCACAGTGTATCACGGTCACTTGTGCTGCCGGTCTAATCGGTATAGGGGAAACACTACGGACGTGGTGTGGGAGCATGCTGCGTAAAAATTATGATTTATAGAGGAGAGATGGGAGTAGGGGATGAGAGAACAGGGGATACCAGACGAACAAAAGATGTAAGCGATAGATAAAGGGGAATGCAGAGGATAAATACAGAAAGCAGCGAGAGACTGGGACTGCTGCAGCAGTGACGTCACAGATAGCTTGGAAAGGTTTCCCCCCCCGTCTCTCAAATACTCAACAGGAGGTTACTGCTGATAACGACAACTGTATTGAAAAGCCTTTTGAACACGAGGATAAAATGTGCAACACAAAAATATTTCATGACAAGTCAAGATAAGACCAATGCTGTAGTTGTGTGATATGGATGTTGCTGAATGTGGCTATAATAGGTAAAGACAATCACTGCTCTCTGCATACAGTAGATGCAGCAGTTTAAAGGAAAACCGGCAGTGCTATTAAGCTGACAGATGTTCCAGACTGTGGGAAACCCAAGGTTTGGTTAGAGGTTATTATTAGTCTCCTCAGTAAGGCGTCATGTTGGCTCATTCAGTTGCCATATGGAGGTCTGTGCCTTAGCAACAGAGTTTTAAAACTCTATTATAGGTACTCACTGTAGCAATTAAAACAGAGTGGTTTGCCTCAGGGTAGCAGCGTTATAAACCGTTGGGGGTTTCCAGTTCTAGTTGACGCTTTTGACTGACACATTTTTAAATGGGATTGCTGGGGAGGAAGTTGTAGCCTTAAGATGCTGCTGACATTAGAGATATGTTTTCAACATTGACCAACTGTGAAGTTCCCTCACCAGAGCATCACAGATTGTTATTGAGCCAGAACATAGTCTTCCAACAGGCCAAAGCACTCTAGAAGATGTAGAAATGGCAGCCCTTCGTGTGATTTAAAGGTGCACTCCACTGATTTTACACATCAAGATCAGTTTACTTGTCAAAAACAATGCTTCTGGTTCTGTGAAAATAGATATTTATATAATGTCTTTTGTGGCTCTGGAAGAAGCTTTTCAAACTGCAAAATGGTGGTGTCAGGTTGGGCCTTGAGTCTTCCAATCATTAAGAGAACGCCTTTTTTCCCAGAGTTTAATAGATTTAAAATATACCAGACAAGGCAATGTAGGTTCCAGGGTTTTTTGAATGTTGACCCATACTATGCACTTACATTTTCTTATTTTTTTTTTAGTCCTCCAATTTTGTGGATGTCCAAATCCCTGGAATGCCCCCTTTAAGAAATAATTCAATCTTCAATAATTATTCTAGCTCAAAAAGTTGAGCTATGTCAATACAATACATATATTGTCAATACAAGTCCTGGTTTAGTTTCAAATCCCCCCATTGTTTGATCTCTGGAGGTCATGTGCCAAAACGTTTTAGTAGCATTCCTGTGTATTACAAGCCCTTGAAAAGACAGTAAACGGCTATAATCTCAACTCAGATACAATACATTTCATCACACAATGTATAGTTTATAAACATACAAAAATTGGACCCAGAATCCAACTTTGGAAGCAAAAATGACCGGGCCTTGTCAAATCTGATTTTCGCTGTTATCAAATAAAATCACAAGGATAAAAATAAAACTGTGCTGGCCCCGAGGTTCATGGATGCTCAATGAACCATGGAATCCAACATTGTCACATTGCTGCTCAGTGGGGGAGGAAAATAAGACTGCGTTGCCTGAACACTTGTTTATGCTTTATTTCACTGTGCCACTTAACATGAGATGTCAGTGTGAGCCTCCCTGGATTCTTCCTGCAATGAACTATAGTCCGTCATTTATCACAGTAGAAAACATGAATTGTATTATGCAATTTGTACATTGGTCTTTGATTGGAAGTTAGTACTTATTAAATGGTTGTTTATGCAATGTAAAGAGGGCTTGCACTGTAATGGCAGACAAACAAAACAAAAAGAGGGGGGTAGCAAGTAAAGTCATCACCAGTGAAGCGAAGCGTGTCTTTGGCGTGCACATGTAGGTTACAGTAATTAACCACCATATGCCACTTTAACATCCCGCCTGAAGTAAATAAACACACATGAAGTCACTTCAACTCAGTTCCCTTGATTTCCATTCAGAATGTACCTCTTCCTCTTTTCCTCTCTCTCTCTGTGAGTGTGTGGCGCCATAGTAAAAAAACACTGCAGTTCTTTCAGCCAGTCAGTCAGAGCCAGTAGCCTATACACGCTGTCTCTCTCTCTCATACAGCGCCTGGCTCACTCACTCTACACTCAACACCCGCTGCTCCTCGCCTACTCACTGCATCTGTTCTCTTCTCCCTGAAGTGAGGTACCATGCCTCCTGCTTTCTCCTCCTCCTCCTGTCCGCTTGTCTGTTACCATTCTAGGGTCTCTTTATCAAACAGAGCGTTCTTGCTGCAAAGCCGGGGACCATAAAAGCTGTGTTACTTGCTCGAGGACTTTGGAGACGGGACAAGGCAGCTTGCCGGGTCTAAGGACAGCTACCGGAAACGCTGCTGCTTTTTGCCGCTTTCTGTTGGGATGTAGATCTTTGCGGGCCTGTGCTTGCTGTGTAACACCGCTTGATTCCTCACACAGGTGCAGGAGGGCACACGTCAATCAAGAATCTCTTTCTTGGTTGTAAGAGAACGCTCGGAATACATTGTGCGTAAGAACGGTAGATTTGATAATGTGTGTTGTGAGGGGAAGCAAATGCAGCTGTTTGCCAGAAAATATTTGAGTGTTTTCTGTGAAAAGCATGACCTTGTTTTTAAAATGTGTGACAGGAGTTAGTCGGGGCCTGCGACGATGTGTCTGTGCATGTGCTTACATCGTCGAAGGTCTAGTGTGGTGGTGTAGTGTTAGTGTCCCTTGCTCCAGGTGTTTGACTACAAGGCTTAGCCGGCGGTTGGAGGATGAGCAAAAGTCCCCAGACACCCACAACTCCTGACTGCCCCTACAAAACATGCCAGATACCTACTGAGATATACATTAAAAGAGAAACTAGAGGAAGACTTTGTAAAAAGAAATGGACCCAAGCAGAAACAAGCAAGTTTGAGTTGGAAATGGAAAAGTGCACAATAGTTTATATAGAATGAGGTGAGGACGATAAAACAGGACAGAAAAAGAAAGTGAAAAATGAAATAGAAAGGCAAGAAAAACTAGGGCAGTATAGAACTCATTATTTATACTGCCACAAGGAAGCAGCCTAAAGGTGTGAGCAGAAAACATCAAATGAGATAAAAAAGCATGGAAAAAGAAAACACGGATTCAGGTTTTTCTCTTCTATCTGGTTTAGCAGGACATTTTCCTTATCTCCTCACACCTTTAACCCTAAACCATTTAACCATCTGCAACACACGCTCTCAAGTGCTCTACTCAATTGGGCGACTCATTCAGTGCCTCTTCTCCTTCATCCTTTTCCCTCCATTTCCATCCTCTCTTATATATTCAGGTGGAGTCAGACCGTCACTGAATCACCGTCTCAACTCCTCATACACTGACCAGACCTGCCCTCCTGCTATGTTTGATCTTCATGTGACATTGGCTTGAGATTCTTCTCCTAAAAAAACAACTGAATGATCTCCCCCATCATTCCCATCTTTAAATTCCCATATGAAATTCAGCAGCACCAAGCAGAACTGGCATGGACCATTGACTTTCAACTTTACATGAGAACAACGAGGACAAAATCTAAGTTCCACCGACTGTTGGGGTACTTTTAAAGACAGAAATACAGCCGTGTTTGTCCTCGGGCAGCTCTGGTGGCATTTGCCAACAGCCATGCAGGTTTCATTTGCATGCACGGACCACGGGCTGAAGGCCCCGCGTAACGGCGAGCACAGCAAGCAGAACGCCACCAGCCCCAACACAACCACCCAGGCCCGCGCCCGCTTCCGCACCGTGGCTCTGATAGCTCGCAGCCTGGGCTCCTTCACCCACCGCTACCACCACAACCTGAAGGAGTCCACCGGCAAGCTCACGGGCATGAAGTACCGGTACGTAGACTCATGGAGACTGTGTGAGAAAAGAGAACAAGGTGTATTTAGTTTAATTTAGTTTAGCTTTCTCTCCTCTGTCCAGTGTATGCTCTGAAAACATGCCACAACTCTGAATTTGAGGGAAAGAAACATAACTGAATATGAATCACAACACAATATAACATGTTAGAAAATGGTAAAAAAAACAAAATAACAAAAATTTGATCAAAAGATGGATACAATGAAGATATGAGCAGGTGGAGAGTTGGATGCCGTGTTAGTGTGATTGTGTCAAGATAAAATACATTTTTCCAGATGCATATTTATTGAGAACTCTATATTTACACCACAATTAATAGTGTCTGAGGCAAACTAGGATTGGGAACAGTTTGAGTTTGTATGGAGTTTAATTGAATTGATTAATTTAAAGTGCAATTTGATGAGAGAAAACATATTTTCGTGTGGTTATTACAAATATAAAAAAAAACTGAAAAGATTCTTTTTCAGGAACTCAGAAAATATATATTTAAAGTTTTTTTAAGATGGGCTATTGGTTTTTAAACTGGACTGGTTTTGACCTCACAGATTAGGCCTGCACTTGGGACCGCGTAGACAAAATGACAAACAAAAACAAATAAAACAACTGTCACAAAGATATGTCCCTCTATATTTAATAACCGAAAATTATGAAATAAAGATAATACAATTAAAAACCTCACAATTTGTATTACAGCATAGTTGGATGCAATCATCATCATGTAAGAGAAAAATACAAATTTGAGATTCTCACAACACACAAGCTGACCAAAACGGTGGTGGTAAACATCTGTGCAAGCTGTGTGTACTGACACAATCTGTCTATAAATAGGGTGTTAGAGGAGTTCACTGGCAAATGTGGGAGCATAAATGATGCTGCAGCAGAGTATGGATACCATGAGACACAATATGGGATAATTGAACTTACAGTGGTGCTGATTCTTTCCAGTCAGCGTATTGTCGGCAGTGAAACGTTACCAATAACATAGATACCAGAAACCAGAGAAATATATGTGACATCCTGGTGAAGTGGACTCCACATATAGCTAAATAAATCACCTGAAACTGGCCGCTACAATACAGTACATTCTGGAAGTTAGTTTCACAGTAAAGCCAAGCGGAGGGGTGTGTGTGTGTGTGTGTGTGTGTGTGTGTGTGTGTGTGTGTGTGTGTGTGTGAGTGTGAGTGAGTGGGTGTGGGTGTGTGGGTGGGAGTAACAAGGCTGGGAGAAAGAAACAATGCTCTCTTATATCAGTGAGTGGGCTTTCAACCCAGACCACAGGAGCAAAATAGTAACTTTTACTGCTAGGAGAAGGTGGCGTCATCGCTAACAGTGTCAGAATCAAGACAGAGACAGAGAAAGACTGAGAGAAAGAGGAGATGATGGGAAGAGTTAGATAGCCGAAATGGAAGACGGAAAGACCAATAAAAAAATAAATTAGAGAGTGAATGAGAGAGAAAATTGGGGCATTTGGGTCAGTACACAGGAAAAAGGCAATTAGCAGAAACTCAGCAGATTGGATGTGGAGCAGCTAAATCTGATACGTGTCTGCTTGTCACACAATCTCATCTTGTTTCCATAACAACATCGAAATGGCCTTCAATCTGTTCCCAGCACCAAACAAGACTCCATTGTGCTAACTGGTTCAGCCTTTACCATAGAATGTTTTCTATTACCGGAAAATATACATTTTTGAAATTCTATTGCATTTTTCCATCATTTTTGCTTTTTTTATTTTTATTTTTTACCAAGGCTCAAATGCAACCACAAGAAGCCACATTTTAGCCATACTTGTTTCACTCTTGCTTCTATTATCCTTAGGGAGGAATTGATACAAAGATTTTGCAGAACTTATGCAAAGTGCATGGCACCTAAATGTGTTTAATTTGGTTTGTGAGGATTTGCTTGTTCTTGTAGCTCATTCTAAAAACAGAGGATGCTAGCAATAAAGCTTCCTACAAGCTTTCAGAAAATCCCCTACTTCCACCGCAGAATGGCAAATGTTGGTTAAATTTCTAATTTGTTACATCCCCTCTCTATTCTGTCCATCTCTTTCTTCTAGTACTGTAGCTGTCTCTCTTTGTTTCACTCAAACCACTGATTTAAAGCTTTTTGGATGAAGTAGGTGCTTGTATTGCTTTGGATGCCATCTGACAGGGAATCTCTTACTCTTGAGGTGAAACTAAGTCAGCAACTAATTCTGCTTTTTGCAAACTGTAAAGTTTTAATATGATAACAAATGAAAGCACTTTTACTTAAATTGTTTTTGTGTGTGTGTTTGTGTGTGTGTGTGTGTGTGTGTGTGTGTGTGTGTGTGTGTGTGTGTGTGTGTGTGTGTGTGTGTGTGTGTGTGCGCGTGTGTGCGTGTGTGCGTGTGTGTGTTTTCTGTGTTGGCGTTTGCATTTTACACATTGCATCACATATATGAGTGCACGTACGTGCATGAGACTTCTGTGCCGTTGAGGCTCTGCATCGGGAACATCCGAAGGCGTAGCAAGTTGAGAGCGAGTGAGTGAGCATAGACTAATAATAACACCATCCGCAGCATTTTAGTTGTCATGGCAATATACAGTACTGTGTAGTGTAGCCAAATATAGTGTAAGTATAGTTGTGATGTCCCATAGTTGCTAACACCCAACATTGTTGCACCTCTTTCTTGCTCCTAGAATAATACACAAACCCACAAACAGCACGCACACAGGCCAAAACATGTGCTGTAACTTAACACGCTGTTGTTGCTGGCCAGAAAAAAATTCTGGTCCCTGGTAGGGAGCCCCTGGTCACCTGGACTGAAGTTCATAATGGTCTTCAGGCAGCAGAAGGCCTTTTGACAGTCCAGAAGGTTTGAGGGCGATTCCACTTGGTTGGTTCAGAGCTGCACTGCAGATGGGCATGCAAAAGAATCCCTTCTGTCGGTTCCTTCAAAGGCAGGCTTATCAGCAGCCAGCAGAGAGAGGCACTCTCTGCTGTGTATACATATGTGTGTTGACAGAGTGAGTAATGTATAAAGCAGCTGTATGAAGTGTATGTTGTGTGTCTGTGTGTGTGTGTGTGTGTGTGTGCGCGTTGTGTGCGGGCGTATGCATTTGGCACATTGCACATGAAATAGCCTGTGTGCGTCGGAACTTAGGGCTTGGCAAGACTAATTTACGACTCAGGATTTGTTTTCTATTGTTGTAATCAAACCATAGGATTCTATAATATCATAATTGCTATGTTGTATGACATTAGCACTGCAAAGCAACTATGTTGTATGATTTCCTTTAGAACAATTTCTAAAATCCTTGCAATTCACTAGCACTTTTTTTCAGTTTGACTTATTCATTTCGATGCATTCCAGTGAACAGAAACCATACCTTAAAAGATAGTGTCTTTTCATCAGTATTGTATGTGGTTCATGCTGGCTACTACAAGTTGTAGAACACTTTGTCTTTGCACAGTGACACACAGTCAAGCTGAATTCAGGTTTTGTTTGTGAGAAGCAGCCCCAGAGCGACTGTCACCATGCATTCATTAATGATTCTGCTCTGCCTTTAGCTTAATCCTTTTAATTAAAACCAATTTCCTATTTTAAGTCCCTCTAGTTAATAAGCCAATGTGCTATCAAACTTTAGGCAAACACACTGGTGTAAGTGACTTTTGGGTAACACTATGTCTCCTGAGTCATTGATTGGTTTCTTCTGCTTAGAAGTTTAAATGTACAAAGTTATGAGGCGCCCTGGTGCTCACCTGGTTAATCGCCCCATGTAACAAGGCTCAGTCCTTATTCTGCGTGTGTGTTTGTGTGTGTGTGTGTTCGCCAGGCTTCACAATACCGCGTGTTTACACACAGAGCCCATCATGCTGATTTTGCTCAGAGACACACTGTCTGGCAGCTCACTGAGTTGCTTTTTTGCCCAGTTTTGTTTTTATCAGGCATCAAAAGTCTTGGGTTAGATTCCAACCTGCGGCCCTTTGCTGAATGTCCCCCCCCCGTCTCTCCCCCACCTTTACTATCTACAACTGTACTACCAATTAAAGGCCAAAAAAGGCAAGTAAATAAGATTTTAAAAAGTAATCAAAAAATACTGATGACATGTGGTCTGTTATTGTCATCGGAAAGTACTTTGTTGTTAATTTATTATATGTTGAGGCCTTAAACAACTTAGTCAAGAACACTTCCTTTACAATAGTGTGGTGGGGAGCACACTGCAGATTCTTTTTACATATTTAGCATAAAGTATTTTTCTTTGTACCACAAATCATTCTGTGGATTTAGACCAGGTGTACGGAGGCTTGTTTGATTGAATATTACACAGAGGGCTGCATTTTTTAGGAGCTGTCTGTTGACAGCTGCAACAAGACTAGCCTTATGTCTGATGTCCCTGTCCACAAAAAGATAACGGATACTGCATGGGGATGCAGCTGGGGGCACTCAGGATGTGCCATAAATCATTAACCATATATTTGCTTCGTTGTTCATCTCAGTGTGTTAATGTTTGTGTTTTGTAGTGAACTTGGATCACGTGTGTGCATGCGCAGGTGCCTGTGTGTGTTTGTGTGTGTGTGTGTGTGTGTTTGAGTTTGTGTGTGTGTGTGTTTGTTTGCATGGTTTCACACAGCCATCATGCTTATTTTGCTCAGAGACACACTGTCTGGCAGCTGTCTGAGTTTCTTTTTTGCCCAGTTTTGTGTTTTTATCAGACATCAAATGTCTTCATCACCCTTCAAAAAAAACGCTGTATTTTATGTTCCAACATAATTTACATCATTTAGGTCATGTTCTAACAATATGAGCCTGGGTGTTGCACAACTGGAGCCTTGTAGCATGGAGCTCCATTCTCCCTAATGTCCAAACTAAATTTGCCCCACACAGCCCAGATGTTTTGCATAAATTTTGCATTTTGATTAAAGGTCACAACTTAAATGGTTTTCTGTGAGCATAATGGTTTTATAATAGTGTTGCTTTGCAAATGCTATTTTGACCTTTTCTCCTTAAGTGGCCTCCATAAACAAACTGTAATCAGAAGATTGTTCAAGTGCTAATGCTGAAGGTTAACATGACAGCATGTCTATGTTAGTAGCACTGGATCTCATGTCAGTTTGCATGTGCATGTGTCCTTAGGCAAAATAATGAACCCCAAATTGCTGAGAAGGCTATGCCGGTGTGCAAATGATTAGATTAGCTCCTGATGAGCAGATTGGCACCTTGCATGGCAGCCTCTGCCATGTGTGTTTGAAGAGGGTGAATGTGGCATCACAACCGTCGCACCCAAAAATGCCTGTGCCCACCTACTTAACGCACAGATCTCTTAAAAAAAACTTTAATTTTATATTATCATAGTTGCTAACTTTGTGTTGCATTACTGTTGCATTCTTTATCATTAAAACACTAAAAAATATAAAGAAACAATGGTGTGATTTTGTATGATTAATGGGAATCTACACTGCAACAGCCTATCACGGCCTTACTAAAAAGAACGTTAGGCTACGTACTTGATGTAGCCTACGTCAGTGTAGCAGCTCAACAGTTAGCGCGCATTTTCGAAAGCTGGATGAGTTTTTGCTGACTAACTCCCTTCAGTTTGTCATCACGGATATCCGTAAGTGTTTTAAAAGACCACCAACATTGTCCTCTAACAAACCGGATACAACACCGACGCCTCCTAATGTTGTAGTAGGAGAAGGAGACCCTGGACGACAGTCCGAGCCTGATGCTAGTGGCTCTGTGGAGCCTGACAGGTGCGGTTGATGTTATTGTAGAAATATTTATCAGGATCAATATTGTTCTCCATTTCATACAGTTTGTTCATTTGGGTCAAAGGTTTCTAGATTCAAGTTTTCATAGTTTTCATGTGCATGTGAGATAGTACTCACACAGTCAGGTGATCCTAGTTCACCAAAGTCGTTACCTTCCATGTCATTAAATGGAAAGGAATCCTTATCAGGTCACATCGTTGTCGCCATTCTGTAGTGAAGTTAAACCACTTTAACATTTCCAAGTCCTAGACTTATCGTAGTGTAGATCCATTCACAACCCGAAATGATGTCACTGAGAACTCTTCCATGTAGCAAATTGTAAACAATTCGAAGGGCAGAACTGTGCGTGCATATGTGAGTGCAAGTGTATGGGTGTGTGTGTGTGTGTGTGTGTGTGTGTGTGTGTGTGTGTGTGTGTGTGTGTGTGTGCGTGTCTCATGGCAGTGAATATCTCTCTACTGACTGCTTTTACATGTTTGAGAGATGCTTCTTGTGTTACATATAATATGTTGTATAGTCAAGTGTTTTATGCATCTTCATAACATTGCTTCTGTGTGTGGTGTAGGCTGTAGGTTACCTATTGCTGTTGGTTATGTTTAACAGTTAAACTTTAATGTGATGATTGCCTGCTGCGCGAATAGAGTATATGATTATTTAATAATAATTGTCCCCTCCCATGCCTTTCATATGCACCCCTTAAGACTGATGTCGGCGACGCGACTGGGTGGCTGGTAGTAAATGCTTTGAAGTGAATTAAATTGTGAATTGTATTGAAAGGATAGCCCCATAGTTTGGGATGTAGTAGCCTATAGTGCAAGTCCATTTACCATTTATCAATTGAATCTAATGACGTGTAAATTACAAAACCATGCTTGGTGGCTTGGTTGAAAAAAGTAAAACATCAAATGATCAGATAAACAATACCTTTCAAATGTCATTGAAAACATAAACTGACCTTACAGAAATGCTTCCAGGTTTAACACAAATCCAGTTTGGATCAGAACTTGTGGCTTGGCAAGGTTCTGTCTCGATAGTTAGTTTTTTTTTTATATTATGGTAATCATACCGTAGGCTTCTATAATATAATAATAATTGCTTTGTAGTGTAACAATAAACTAAAAAGCAACTATTACGCCTGATTTCCTCCAGAATCAGGTCTAAGATCCATGACAATGCAGTTGAAAATGTTTCAGTTTGACTTGTTCATTTTGATGCATGCCTGTGAACAGAAGCTAAACCTAAATAAATACTGTCACATACTTTCTACTAGTACTGTATGAAGGTTTTCCTGTTATCATGACATGATTTTTATTCTCCACATTGCATCGCTCTGAATCAACCACTTCAGCGCCGCCCCCATGTTTTTCAATACAGGATCAACCCACAGGCCACTAGCTTCAATCATGTGTATCTGCTGAAAATACAATTTTTCTGTGTGAGATTCCCTACCCATTGGTTTGGGAAAACAAATGTCAGAGTGCTTTGAACAACCTTTTAATACCTACCAAAAAATGTAAATAGTGTATGCATATGAGAGTCTGTGTATACTGAATGAAAATGAAGAAGAAAACCTGAAACAATGTCAACTTTGGGCCTTTGGGGGAAAAAGCACAAAGTCATGTCCAGACTCTGACTCTTTATTGCACACACAATACACACACACACACACAGAGCCCTCTAGGGAGCCAGCTGTCATTTCCTATTTCCCATTCTGTGTCATATACAATGTTTCATTCGGAGAGGGCGTTTGATCTGGTTAGACTTGGGGCTTGGACTTACAACTCTGCAAGTCTCAGTCTTTGGCTAGTGGCTCTTGGTTTCTGTCTCTCTTTTTAACACTCTTTTTCCTGCTCTTCTTCATCCCTTTCTCTTCTTCTGTCATTGGTAAAGATTCAGCCATGTCAGCTTCATCAATGATATTTTTTCCCTACAAGTCTGCAAATCTATTCCTTTTCCCCTCAAAGAGCTTGATTTCACTTCCTTACTTTCTTCCCACCCACACAGACCCTGTCTCTGATATTTTTGGAATATGACCTGCCTTTCTACCCTGCACTGAATTATTATGATTACAACAATATGGTTGCCATCAGAAGGACGGTGGGAACTGAGGAGGTGGGCGTTGTCTAATCCCTCTGCCCATCAAGGCTGGCTTGTGTGGGTTTGCTTAGTCTACATTAATCCCCAGCAAGTGAGGAGTGTATCTGTTTACTCACAATCTTGACAAAAGTGTTAGATGACAAATATTGTGGTAAGCAATCCAGTATCAGTAAGAAACACCACTTGAGACCCATATAAGTGCTTTGTAGGCTGACAAAAAAAACAAAAACTCCCACAAAAGAATGAATTCATCAAAATATTTAAGCACAATAAAAGCAGCGAGATAGGTTTCAACTGAGGATCTACTAAGATAAGCATGGGCTACATACAGTAGCAGCTCACAGGATCTTCATAAGTGGTGACAGGTTTGTGTGGGGGGGCGTTTTCAAATGACTCATTTGTCATTTTACTTCGAGGCTTTCTTTTGGGCACCACCCAAGCATGAGGGACCAAGCCACTATCACTGGCTTGCAAAATTGTTTATGTGCAGGTTTGTAGAGACACATTGTCCTTTTCTTAGTTGTGTGTGTGTGTGTGTTTGTGTGTGTGTGTGTGTGTGTGTGTGTGTGTGTTTATCTTGCCATTTACAATATAATATATAAATAACTTGTGCCTCTGCATCCTAACTGCCCTATTTTCCCCTCCCACATGCCCATAGGCACCCATTTTCTCCTAAACACAGTTATTCATTCGTCTTTCCTGTGTTGTGCATGACATAATGTAATTCCCTGAATCATTAGCTTCTTTAGCGGAGTACCTCTGCTGGCACCCCCTTTCCAGGTCTTCTAATGTGTTATTAGCCATCTGTGTGGTTAATAATCAGGTATGGCCGATGCCGCTGCTTCACTGGGGACAAGAATACAGCAGCGAGGCGGCTTTTCCGCCAGCTAAGCGTCAGCTCTGTTCTTTTCCTATCATTAAGGTATCCTGTGTGAATTTAAAGCATCACATAAACACTGCAAATATAGCTTATGGAGGATCTACAAAACAAAGTTAGCAATTGTCCAAGGACAGCCAACTAGATTTGGAAGTGGAACATTCTTGTAAGCTGTTTTTTTGGTGGAGATAGTTTGCATCAATGTGCCACTGTAAACATGAAAACAGTAGCAATAAGGACCCAAGGCAAATGTATGTGCAATTGATAATGATTCCAGGCTTTAAGCATGCAGATGCGAGAGACTTGCAATGAATGCAGCAGTGAACATTCCTCATCATCAATGCGGTTTGTCCTCAATAACCTCCCGGCTGAACACACACACACACACACACACGCATAGATTCAGTCAATCTCACACTTCTAACCTACAGTACAACTCCTCCCCCACACTTTCATGGATCAAAACCGCTCACACACTATAAGACATCAGAGAGACAGAGGATTCAAATCCAGGGACCAGAACACATCCCACGATTTGTGACTTAGGAGAGGATTTGTCTGCTGTCATTCTGTCATCAGTGCCTTAATTACACAAGACATCAAAGAATCCATAGATGTATCGCTTCAAGTCGTTACATTTAAACACTTCCCTTTATATGTGCTCCTCCTTTATCTCGGCAGCTCATCCGAACTACTGACACGATGACTGATGCTTCCCCATGTTGAACGCCTAATTGAATTGGCTCAGGGCACGGTTACGTGAACGGGCTGGGATTAGTCCGCTTCAGCTCGATGGGCACATGCCATGAGTTGTCAGGCACGAGAAAACAACTGCGGGCATTTCTTACAGCCTCCTTCCTCAGAGTCTGAGGATTTTGCCTTGAGTTTACAGCTAGCCGGAAGACAGAACAAATAGTTAACTTGTATTTTGCTAACGTGCATGAGCTACTAGCTTATGTAATAAGTTAGCTAAGGTTTAGCTGGAGCATTATGGCCCTACAGACTAATATACAGTTCTTAATGGAGACACTCCAGGTAAACAGCTACAGAAAAATCTGTGTCAAATAATGTGATTACAATTGCCACATATGTGCAGATGAAATGTTCACTAATTAAAATGCATGTGCAGACATTGACACAGCACTACAGGTGAATAGGATCAACTACATACAACTACAACTAATAGACATCAGCACAGAACTTCCCCAGTTGATGAGTTAAGAGTCTACAGATGCAGCCTTAAATAAATACCATCTAAATATGTATTTTGAAGGTTTTATTTCCATTAGAGTAAAAGAAGACATGGAAGCTAAATGGACCCAAATCTCTAAATAGACCAAAACATGAAAAACGTGTCCTGCATGAAACTGTAACTTCATCTTTTTTATCCTCATCCATTACTAACAGTGTTCCTTCATTATTAGTGCAGTGTTTTTTCCTGTAAAATTAACTAAATTGCAGCAACAGCCTTTTTCAATTTAGTGTAAAGATTTTTTGTGGTGCTGTTTATTCCACTAAAAAGTCTCTGTATGAACTGATTATTTTGTTGAGCATTTATTAAATCTATTAAACAATTGTGTAAATTAAATAGGAACAAATTGTGAGGTAGTCAGAGTTGTGGTAAAATATTTGCTGTTTTATTTATATTTTAAATAAATATTTATTAACTCTTTTTACCTTGAGCCCCTGCCGCCCAAAATGTCTGTGCACGTCCCTGCCTCAGACCCTAATTGAAGGTTGTTTCCATGTCAGGAAATAAGTATTTGAACATACTCTTCTCTCAAGTTGAAGTGTTACGTGTAATATCAGTGTTTTTCTTCAAATTGTTTCCCCTAACGAATGGCTGCTTTTGTAGGGCTGAGCATCACCTTGACGCAGTTTTCTTTTGCCTACAATACACACACATCACTGTGGGAACACACCTGTGGTGTCTGGAGGGAGAAGAATCTGCTCTTACAGTTATCGCTGGTGTTAATTCATTAAGCACTTGCACCACATGAGTTCCCCGCTCAGTTGGACATGGTGTGGCACAGATTGAAAAACTAGATGTGAATTGATACGCTGAGACTCTGAGTCGAGGGTGGCAGGAACTCTTTAGTTTCTCTTCCATTACGTTTCTGTAATGAGAGCCAAAAGTGCTGTGTTACAGTGCAGTAGATCAGCTGGATGTAAATTAACTGTATGTCAGAAGGTGTACAATTGCACAGTGATTTGGTAGAGAGATAGCAGGGAGAGAAAGAGAGTGCATGTGAGGAGCTAGCTTGAGAAAAGCTGATATGATACAACCGCAGTGCTTGAAAGCGAGCATGGTTGTCTGCATTTAGTGGGTAAGACAATAGCGGTAAAAAGCCTCCTTGCTGCAGGAGGATGTCAAAGGCTCTGGGATAAAAGAAAAGTCAATTGAGTGAGGGATGATGGGGGGAGATACAAAGGGCAACATGTGATAAACAGTAATTGGATTTTTTTTGGTTAGGAGTAGAATATATTTTTCAGGTTCATCCTTTTCTTTCAGAGAAGGTAGGATCCATATTGATCAACTGTCTTCACCCCTGTAACATCTCAATTCTGATTCATGTTTGCAGGTGTGATTAAGGTGACCCTCACATTTAGGGATTCTCCTCTTGATCAAACATAACAAGCTACTTAGATTGTTATTATTACAGTAAACCCTGCATACTGTACAGCAGGGTTTAACGCATACTGTAGTGTTGACTGCATTTGATTGATGAATCGATTTTGTTTGCCTATAAGCTCCACAATAGCAAAATTGCTGCTCTCGAGTTATGATACAAAAACTATATAGATTCTTTTGGGTTTTGTGTAAGCAGAAAATCTTTGTGTGCTAAAAGCAAAGTACAGTGACACAGTAATTGCAATCACATTTGAATGATAACATCTGGAGCCTAAACAAAAAAATCACAGTCTGTTTTTCTTCATAGGAACCTGGGTAAATCTGGGTTGCGTGTCTCCTGTCTGGGGCTCGGTGAGTACATTTAATTAGCACAATGTTTGTATTGTGTGTGTGTGTGTGTGTGTGTGTGGGGGTGGGGGGGGGGGTAGTGTTTCAAATTTCATTATATTATTTCACCCTATTTTAAACCTCATGCATTTTTCATATTTATGGAGAGAGACAACACAGCTATTTACAGAGTGTTAATATTTTTCCTGTTAATATTTAATCAATAGCACTGGTTTCAGCAAACAAGTTGCTTAATTATCTCACACATTCAATGCACACCACAGGGTAAATACTCTCATTTATCTTGATGTGACTGATTTATTTAGTAGATCTCTAGTCTTTAGTAGAGGTGTGTGTGTGTGTGTGTGTGTGTGTGTGTGTGTTTGTGTGTGTGTGTGTGTGTGTGTGTGTGTGTGTGTGTGTGTGTGTGTGTGTGTGTGTGTGCGTATACTGTGTTGCAGCATGTATGTGCCAAGTTGCTTGATGTATCTGAGGATAAAGAACTTGACAATAACTTGAATGATGCAGTGCTGCGCAGGCCCTCCAGAGACTGAACGATGGAAAAGCCTGTAGTGATTTACATCACATTTAGCCGCAGGACAGAGTAGTAAAGAGGTTACAATCCTTAACAAAAACGTTTACAAAACTTAAAGGAATACGTTATAAGCCTCGTTATTTGCAAGCCTCGGCCATGTGGCAGTGCACTTGAGCAAAGCATTGATTCCTCCATGTGCTGATTTTCAGTAAAGGAGTTAAAAGAAAATTTCTATCAAAATAGAGTTATGTGGGGGTCTGTGTTTTATTCTCTCAACTACATAATTGTCTTTTAAAGGAAATTTCTTGAGACTTAGATGAGAAGATTAATACCACCCTCATATGTGCTTCTGCTGACTGTTAGCTTAGCTCACAGACTGAAAGTAGGGGGAAACTGCTAGCCTAACTCTGTCCAAGGGTAACAAGTATGCCTACCAGCTCCTCTTAGGCTCACTAAAATGTAATATCTCATTTGTTTCATCTGTACAAAGACCAAAGTTGCAGTTTTATGTGAATTGATGTGTGTAGCAAGTTTCTAGAATCTCTGCCAGGTTGCCTGGCAACCTCACAGTGACAACGAGACTCCAGGCTAATCGTTACTGTGTTTAAGCCTCTGCGTTTGTACGGATTACAAAAAACTTCCATGGCATGGGAAGTGGTGAGGTTTAGTGGTTCTGGTACATTTTTTATCCTACAGACAGAGCTACTGATTTTCCGGTTTCCAGTCTTTCTGCTAAAGTAAGCTAATCGGCTAGTGATTTTAGCTTCACATCAAAGCGTCCGTGTAAAATGTTTACATATAAATGAACATCTGTTACATTTAACTCCTTGAGGAACAAGTTCACACAATGCTGATTAAGCCTGTCAATAGCCAAAATAAATCCAGCTCAGTGCCATGTTTGTGTGGGCAGTGGGTTAAGATAAATGATGTTCGGCTTCCCGCTATGGTGCCCATGCAAGGATGTCTGAGCAGCAGAGGTGTTTTGCATTATCTGGAAGCCAAACAACATCATCTAAACACACTTCCAACACAAACATGACACAGAGCTTAAGATCATCAGTGTATCCCTATAAGTATGTTGACAGTGTGGAATGCTAACAAAACCGCGTTAGCCTATGCTGTTGGTGGAAGAACAGAGGTGTAATTGCTTCTTTTTAGAGAAAGTATAATAATACAGTACTTCATTGCAGTCTGCATTTATGTGTATATGCACAATTATGTGTGTATTCACTTGTGTGTGGCAACTGTAAGAGGACCTGTTGAATGGCTTTAGACTAAATGTGAACCATGAGTATGGGAGTTTATTGATAGCTTACTGCTATTAATTATCAAGCCTCTTTTAGATTTTGTCGAAGGACAGGTTTTGACTGTCTTTCTGCACGCAGCAACCCATTTTAGACCATAAGGATAGAATGATAAAAGAAAGGTCATGGGCAGGATAAAGAAGCATACAACAGACTTCCCTGAGTGAAGGGTGTCTCTCTGGAGCTTTTAAAATGATAAGAGAAAAACAAGGAAGTAAAAAATAACACATACATAGGAATCCAAGTAACTGTTGTCAGAAGCTGCAGAGAGGACAAACACTAATATGTATTACTCTAGCAAAATGCAGCGCTACCTCCTCACCTCTTTTCTCTGTAGAATGGAACAATAAAACAGAATTGCACTTAAACTGTTTCCATGTCTGTCTGCACCAAACTGGTGAGGATGAGAAAATGTAAACAAACACAAGCATAATGTACACACATGCAATAATTCCCACAAAGGAACAAACACCTTAAGCTGGTAAAGATTCTGCACGTAACTTTCATGTTTCTTTTTAATCTGAAACACTCAACCCTGACATTGAGCCATAGGGGTCATGTGCCCCCATAGGGGGCACACATACTAACATAACGGCTCCGTAGGGGGCACATGACCCCTATGGCTTTAGGGCTGGGGCGTTTTGTCATGCGTCCATGCCAAAATATCAAAGGAATAATAAATGCACCTCTAAAAACTTTGTGAGCGTAGTTTTTAATGCTTAAGGTCTTGTATGTTTGTTTGTTTGGTCCAAAACGTTGACATTAATGTTTCCTTCAACAGGCACATGGGTAACATTTGGAGGTCAGATCTCTGATGAGGTAAGCTACATGTCAAGTATCGTTGCAGCTCATGAGCAGATGTTGGCTTTCATTATTTTAGACCCTTCAAATACAACTAGTGTGCACTTGTTAAAACCCCCAATTTGAAGCCCTTATGGGAACAATTTAGTGGATGTAAAATAGTGTGAGTAGACCACAGTTATCATTCTAGAAATAATGAAGTGTTAAATCCCTGTTGATTCTTCCAAGGCCAGGTTGTAAGGTCTTTTTCCTCCCTGTCAAGTTTTGAAGCAGAAGACCTCTCCTAGTGCATTGATCTGGCCTTGAAGGGGGGAAGCCATTAAATTCGCCTCATGACTGCATTTTTTCACTGGGATTAAGTTACACACAAAGAGACACAAACACACTCAACAAAACAAAACTGAGTACAGAAAGAGAAAGTCATCCTGACAGAATAAGGCATCCCATGTATGGCTCTGAATAAACTGCAGTCACAAGAACTAGGTCAAAATAGCCAGGGAAATATATTGAGCAGTAAACAACTTTAATCAACAAGCAGCCATTACAGTTTTCTTGATGAAGTATATCTCAATGGAAAAGAGATTTAATCTCCTTGAGTTTCTTCAGGACATTTTCCCAGCCAATCCTTTTTTAGGTGTAATTTTGTGGTAGATAAGATTTATAGTTGTGTATTGCACCATACTAGAGGGGAAACCTTTTTTTTCTGTGTCAGGTGGCAGAGCAGTTGATGACTATCGCCTATGAGAGTGGGGTCAACCTGTTTGACACGGCTGAAGTCTACTCCGGGGGGAAGTGAGTGATGTCTCAGACTTGTTATCTATCTCACAAAGCCTCAGGGCCTTGTCAGCCTTTTTCTCCATAGGACACAAGATGTTAACAAGGTTTAGCACCAGACCATAAATTATTCACCTGCAGTCCCAAAATGAAAGGTAGATTTACATAATCTTATTCTGTCACATATCACTGGAGGCTCCTCATTATGTTCACAGCTCAATCTAACTTCATAGGCCTGGACATTTGTCTCGCTGAATAATGTGGGAGAGGCTGTAGATGTGGGGATAAACAGTAATTTCAAGGTTGCTGGTCAAAATCAGGCATACAATACAAGCATTTATCCTTTATCTTGTACTCCTGCTGATTTTAAATCAGGTATTCAAGCTGCAGCCTGAGATATAATCTCATCATCCCCTTGTGTATTTTTTTCTTTAAAGAGCAGAGATAATCCTCGGAAACATCATCAAGAAAAAGTGCTGGAGGTAAAGTACAGTCTCTATATATTCTAATTGTGTTCCATGAATAGGTTCTTATCCACTACACGGCCAGAAGTTGTGGACAGGCCAACAAAAGTTAGCATCTTATCTTTTTCTTTATTTTAAAGGCATGCAGTCTTCTGAGGTTGAATGGATTTACTATTCAGCTACACAAGCATTAGTGAGGGTTAGGGTTGTGTTATGTGATGTTGGATGATAAAGCCTGGCTCAGTGTTGGTGTTTCAATTTGTTTTAAATAAAAACATGGTGGCACTGTAATGTTGAAAGAGCAAAGGGCCTTAATGGAACTGTTGCCACAAAGGTGGAAGCCTGCTATTGTCTAACACAGTTGTCTCCATCCTTTTTGGCTCATAATTTAAAATGAAGCAATCTCTGTGAAACTGTACTTAGACAATGCTAACATGTTATTGTTTAATTGATATAATTTTTACCACGTTAGCATGCTAACATATGCTAACTAGCAAGTGATTAGCAAGTGAAATCTCCTACCTAAACATAACCAAGTAAAAGCATAAAATGTGCTCATGCCTGTGGCTCACAGTTGAACACCAAGCAGCTGCTGGTGAGTATGAGCTTGTATCGGCAACACAGAAAATATCAGTTTTACACATCTATACTGCATGCACAGCCACACTGCAGTGATAAGACTCAGCTGTGTGTATCTCTGCCTGCCCTTACGTCAGCTATGGATATATTTAAAATCATTAATCGTTCAATGGGGGATTTTATAGGGAGGGAGTTTTGTCCTTATTTTGTTTTCTTCATACTAGATAAGTTACACGTTTGATAAAGGAGTGCAGCCCATCTGCCATTTCACGCTGCACGATAGAAAGGAACTGCACCCTTGCATGTCCATGCACACATGGACATACTGACACACAGGCATCTTTTTGAGAACAGCTTTAAAGTCCTTTTTTATGGCCTTTTGATGTCTGTCTTTCCTCAGGAGATCCAGCCTGGTGATCACCACTAAGCTCTACTGGGGAGGAAAGTAAGTGTGTGTGTACGCGTGTGTGCATGTGCGTGTGTGTGGCCTTCAGCATATGTGTTTTCTTATTTAATTGCGTTAAGAATGTTTTACACAGGAAAGGACATCCATTACAATGATAAGGGGAGGATCGAGGATAAAAACACTATTTCCATTGTGGTCCTCAAAACATTAAATCATTAGCCACAGAGCGTAAAATGGCTTTGACCATTTTGAAAAACTTACAGAAGCACAGACATGGATGAGTGACACACACATGCATTTCAACATGGCTATGTTTTCACCCCCTCTTGCTTACTTTCAAACCCTTCATCAGCTTTCTTGCCAAACTGAGCATATCTGCTTCTTCTGTCATGCTGATGTATTCTGCTCTCAATCTGCATTAGTCAGATTCTCTCTATTTCTAAAAGTCTTAAGGCTTGCACTGAAGGAAGTAGAAGCTTCATAAGTAAATCCACATTCTTGTTCTAGTATCATATGTAGATCAGTAGAGTATGGCCCAGGTGCGTTTTGAAAATGGAATTTAAACTCATCCTCTCAGACTATCTTTAAGGTACCAAATCAGTCTCCACTCCAGACAGATTTAGAGAACACACTTAACCCCTAGCTGAGTAAACTGTGAGACTGTGCCTGAGAGGCCTGTCAAGCATCACACCACCCAAACCCAGTAGATATTTGCTAACTTTTTTGCACCCTATTTGGAAAAAATGTAAGAAGACATGATGACATGGAGGAGGTGCAGCATGTTTTTGTGTTAGTAATTTGCTATAACCTAGTTGGACCATCACAGGAAGGAGGGAGGCAGAAAAAGAATGTGTGAAATGAAGGATGAAGACAAATAAGCAGGCAACTGAGCAAAGAGAAAAACACTGGAGCAGAGAGAAAAGAAAGAAGTTAAGTGAAACAGGAAAATGCAGGCATGGGGAACATCTGAAAGTAACTTAGTGAACACAGGTGGGGGCCATAGGGCATCTGACAAATCCCTGAAGCACAGTTTTGGAGATGTTCAGGTGTTTTGGATTAACTGCCCACGACTGTCTTTGTTTTTGTTTACTCACTACTCTTATTAGACCAAACCGGCAGCTGTTTTTTGAAAATGAAAAACAGCTTTGCTAAACCTCCTGTAGACTACATGCTCAGTGCTAGGCCTACACGTCAGACAGACAAAGTTAGCGACTAGCAAGTGAACGTAGTGGAGCATTGTTGTGTCCTGTTGATACGGTTAGTGAACACAGGACACAACAGGATACAGATGAAAGGGAAGGGGGGAAAATGAAGAATGGTATGAGCAGAAGAGAAAAAGAATAAAGTTGAAAGTAGTGTGATACATGTCTCATGGCTCATACTTAAAATACCTTACTTACAAAACACCACATTTTGGCGACGAGGATGGCAATTAACATGCCTTTACCTACACTGTCCTTGCCTTGCCCTGGTGAACCTGCTATTCCCTTCCTTACATGGTTGAAAATGTTCAAAAACTACATGCTAGTAATCAATGCTAACGGGGAGAAGTGGCCCAAAGCAAGAAAACGTGCTGTTCTTCTCCATGCACTTGGCACCAGGGAACAAAGACTGTTTTACGCAATACCAGATACAGGTACCACATATGCTACTGCAGTGGAGAAAGCACTTCGTTCCTAAAGTAAATATGATTGCAGAACTTTACAGCGACCAGATGAGTCAATGAACCAGTATTTAGCCTCATTACGAGAACTGGCTGCGCTATGTGAGTTTGGTGAGATGGAGGAGCAAATGCTGATAGAGTGTGTGTCGAATGCACGCGCAAGAGACAGACTTTTGTTAGAAGCGGATCTGACCCTGGTTAAAGCTACTTTACTGGCCCGGCAGAGGTAGGCTGGGCTACGAAATGCTGCCATTCTCTCCGACAGTAGGCTACTACGAATGCCGCTACCAGGACGGGTGCTGCTGCTGAGTCAGTGAGGGCCCAACATAAACAGCAAAGGAAGGCCCGCCAAAAACAAGAAAGGACACCTGCTTCATCAATGGCGCCTACAACTAACTGCGCTCCTGCTACCATTGTGGCTCCACCAACCACCTAGCAAATAAACCTTCATGCCCTGCTGCTAAAGTTACATGCAATTCACGTGGAAAAGGGGGACATTTTTCCAAAGTGTGTCCATCTGGACTAAAGGAGGTGTGTGAAATTGTGATAGACAAACTGACAGTGCTTTTGAATAAATGATAATGTGCAAGATAAAATTCTCTGTACTGTGCAAGTGAATGCAAATGGACACTCTCATGACGTTGAGCTAATAGTGGACACAGGTTCATCAGTTTCTATCATTCCTGAGAGCACATACCAGACTCTCTTTCCTAGGGCACCTACAGCACCAAGCAACAATACCTCAAAATGCATCTGTGATCCAGGTACAGGAGATTGGCTGTGCAAAGGGTTTTACGCACACAATTCAACTCAAACCAGAAGCTATGCCAATACAAAAGAAAGTCAGGAGACTTCCCTTCTGTGTGAGGCAGGCTGTGAGTGATGAGCTCAAAGACCTACAGGAAAAGGGCATTAAAGAACGCATTGATGCATCTCCATACATCTTGCCAATAATTGTGACACAAAGAAAAGCTCAGGGACCTCAGGGAACCTAACAAAGCCATTGTTAGTAACTGTCACCCGTTACCACACATGGACGAGCTATTTTCTGAACTGAGAGGAGCCACAGTCTTCTCTACCATCACCTGCCCTCTGCTTACCATCACATATTACTGCATCCAGACAGCCGTAATATAACTGCATTTATCACACATGATGGACTTTTCCGTTTCTGCTGGGTCTCATTTGGCCTTGCTTAAGCTCCATCAGCTTTTCAGAAGATGATGACGGGCATACTGGCAGTCATGCCAGGAGTACAGGCATATCTGGATGATGTGATTTGCCACAAAACTACTCAACAGCAGCATGATGCCAACCTACGGAGGGTGCTGCATGCCTTGAACGAGTCAGGACTTAAGCTGAACATGCAGAAGTGCGAGTTCAACCAGACTTCTTTGCAGTTCCTAGGCCACACCATATCCAAAGAGGGGCTACTCCGGACTTTTCTACTGTTGTTGAACCTCTATGTGAAACAGTCAGGGAGTCTACAGACCAACAGTTCACTATAGCACTATACAACCCTGAACTCCCTACATACTGTATGTAATTACGGATGCCTCTGATTACAGACTAGGGGGTTTACTGAGCCAACTTTATTCAGAAAACACGGAGAGAATCATGGCGTTTGTATCCAGTTTCTCCTGCTGAAAGGAAATATTCCACTGTGGAATGTGAAGCGCTGGCATGCGTTTGGGCAGTAGAAAGGTGGAAAACGTATCTATGGGGACATCATTTTGAGTTACTCACAGATCATCAAACACTTACTACCCTGCTCGCGTCCAAAGGTACTGACCGTGCTGGATTGCAAATTGCGAGCTAATCTGCACGACTACTCTGCTTGTCATATGATGTTGCTTACCACCCTGGGAAACTGAATGTGACTGCCTGTCCAGGCTCCCACTGCCTAACACAGGAGAAGCTGAAGTGGAAATGGACATCACAGCTATGTCTTTGCATGCCATGTCGTTGTTGGAGTTAACCGCTGCATGTGGCTCTTGTCCTGAACTGACTAAATTGCGACAGAAAACCCAGAAAGGCTGGCCAAAATGCAGAAAGAATGTAACAAATGAGCTGGTTTCATACTTCAATGTACGAGACTAACTGGCTGTAGACAAAATACTTGTCATGAGAGGTAGACTTGGCACATGAGGGGCACCAGGGAGTGGTGCGCACTAAACCGAGACTGCGAGAACTGTATTGTTGGCGACAAATAGACAAAGATGTACAGAGTAAGTTAACTTCATGTGTGTCATGCCAATACAATGACAAAACAGTGAAAACTGCACCTGCACCACTTACACCTGTCAAACTGCCAGATGGACCATTGGAAAAGGTTGCCATTGACATAACCGGCGCTTTTGAAGGTTCTACATTGGACTGTGGTTATGCCATTGCTCTCACAGACTATTACAGTAAATGCCCAGAAGTAGCATTTGCCGCTACAGTCACAACAGAAGTGATTACCTGCTTTTTAGCTACAGCGTTCAGTTGTGAAGGAAATCCGACCTGCCTGGTCTCTGACAAAGGATGTCAGTTTACCTCCTATGAGTTTGCAAAGTTTCTGAGAGAGAGAGAGAGAGAGAGAGAGATAAAACATCTCTGCTCCAATGTCTACCCAAGAGCCAATGGGCAGTTGAGAGATTTAATAGGGTATTAAAAGCAGAAAGAACACACAAGCCTAGGAAGCTAGAAGTGACAGAGTTCTTAGAGATTTACCGTACTACACTGCACACTACTACAGGAGCTACTCCATTTGAGTTGCTGAGAAAGAGGAAGATGCGCACAAAACTGAACGCCCTTCCTATCTCATACAAAGTTACATCACACAAGCAAGTCAAGGAAACTGTGAGACAAAATCCACAAAACAGTAAGGAGTATACAGACAGAAAGCAAGGAGCAAAAATGTCCACTTTCCAAGTGAACAATGCTGTACGAGTCCGGAGACGGGAAAATCTCTACAAGGGGTCATCCAAATCCACAAATCTCTGACAGTCGTAAAGAAGGTCGGAATAAGTACTTACCTTCTCAGTGACGGCAGGAAATGGAATGTCTCAAAACTGGTGCGTTTCCCAAAGGAGGCTCTAGCTTTCAGCAGTGAGAACAATAAGACTACACTGGATGGACTCACTGTGACCGAGAATGTGCATGTTGGGCAAGAAACAGGGCCAAGACGCACCATCAGAGACAGAAAACCACCTCAGTGGTTAACAGACTTTGAGAGATGACCAAGGTACAGGATCCATGTGTGAACTGTGCAAATTGGAAAAAAAAGTCATACTGTTTTGAGGTCTGAGTATACGAGCTAAGACAAGAATAACCTAATTTCATGTCAAATTTAGGTTTCCAGATACTATCCTCAGTGAAAGGTTATTTTACAGAGGTTGAGGGTATTGATGTTCAAGTTACTTATTCCTTTAAGAAAAAGGGAAATGTGTCCTGTTGATACGGTTAGTGAACAATGCGAGCGCTAGAGTGCACAGTTAGGATAGAAGTGAAAGATATGTAAGTAGATGAAGAATGGTATGTGCAGAAGAATAAAATGAAAGTAGCATGATACATGTCTCTCTCATACTTAAAATACTTACCCAAGTACAAATACACCACAAGTATTTTGCAGCCGCTGAGTCAGATATTTCCCTTGGGTCACCAAAACAGATATAAAAAGAAAAAGGAACAATTAACTTACATTTGTTCGGCGGCCAGAAACAGAACTCCAAGCCAATGCTAATGTGGCTAATGTAGGTGTAGATAATTAACTCGTTCGCCATAACAACTTCTTTAAATTCTGTTATGTTTTTGTGTTTGTTACACTGCAAAGTAGCCCCAAATCAATAGTGTACTTACAAGTAAAATAGCCTACCTTCATTCAAAACTGTACTTTAATAAAAGCATAGAAGTATCAAAAATCCTGAATGGCTCCTTTTTAGAGTGCTATAAATGACTGACCTGAAAGAGGCATGTGTATGTTGTAGATTGGAAGTGCAACATCAAACTACTATATTATTACCTACTATACAAGGAATAATATATATTTTAGGCAGCCTAGTTAAATGTTCAGTCATGTGTAATCTGAAGTTTGCATTGCGGCATGTAAAAAATACGTATTAAGTATTAAGTTGAAAATGTAACCATTCAAGTAAAGTACCTGTACATAAAATACAGCGGCCCACTTGAGTAAATGTACTTTATGTTCCAGCCCTGCATCTAAAAGCAAAACATGTAAAACAAGTGATTCTCCAGTTTTTGCTGAGATCTATTCTTCACCTGCAAATCACCAAAGACCCGCTAACTGGGAGGCCATTGGCTAAAGCACTGGCCATCAGGACAGACGGTGACAACAAGCCTTGTGTTTGCTCGCCGCACAGACCCACTGCACAGTTTGTTCTCTAGCTGCAGGCACACCGCGGAGCGTTTAGTGGGTGTATTTCTCTTCAGTGATTTGTTTGTTATGCAGGCTCTTGTTTGGCATGTTTAATGATCTACACCAATTCAAGAGAGCTGTGTGTACGTGCATGAATGTGTCTCCTTTGTCTCCTGTTGCAGAGCAGAGACAGAGAGAGGGCTCAACAGAAAGCACATCATTGAAGGTAACAAGTTGATATCCTCTCTGCTGCTTTGTCCTTCACATCACCCCATTACTCGGAGTCCCGCTGCACTCCTGTAATCTCCCTCTTACACCTCTTTTTTTTTTTCTCGCCCTTTTTTCTTCCCGTCTGTGTTTTCTCTCTGCTCTTTGATTTTTATCAGCAGGTGCACCCAGGTGAATCAAACCTTGACAGATGTTTTGTTTTTTCAGTTGTAACACATTTACAGGTGTCTTTTTGAGGAAACTGTTGTATCATAGTTCTACTATATATCTAGCATCCTCTCTTCTCCTCTCCTCTCTCTAATGACCTACTTCTCTCATCTCATTGGCTTGCTTTACCTAACCTTCCTAACAACTCACCATCCGGTCCACAGCGCAATGCACCTTTTGCAGTGACTCAGCTCTCTCCTCCGTTATTAACATTCACCACAGACTCTGCAAATCCCCCCCCAAACAATGGCAGGGGCTATATACTGCAAGTCTGCCAATCCAGACGATAGTTAGCATCCATGAGAGATAGCTGCAGTGTCCCCGTCACGACTGACATGTCACCACAGGCCAGTCAATGAATCATTTGAATGTTTGAGTGACATTTACTAAGAACGATGGGTTGGCAAAGTTAACGATCAGCAATGATTAACTATGAGCTGCAAGAAATGTGAAAGTTATCCTTTTTCCTCACAGGACGAAGATATTCCTTGACAATTTCATTGTTTCAAAGAGACTTTTGTAATACACATAATTAAATGTATTATTCATCACAGATGCAAGTAGAATAGCTTTGTTGTTCACCATCTTTTCTCAGTTCAAAATATAGACTTCCTTCATAGCCAGTAAACCCCAGCTAACGAGACAGCAGAAACTGCTCGCGACAACATGGGATGCTCAGATTAGGATCCATGTAATGGGTGTTTCCGGGGAGTTCAAGTGACAGAGGAAGGAATAAATCATTGGAACAGCGGTGGGGAAAGCGTATATCTCAGCTTGGATTAGCGGGCAATGATGAAGCCTCTGGCATTAATCTGCTTTGCACCCTCACACATACTCGAGAGCACAAGAGTGTCTTTTGACATGTCTCTCCATTACTCTGCTGTCCTCCTTTGTGACAGTCTCCTGTGTTTGCTTTTCATCTTTCATCTAGTCTTCTCTGTGTCTGAAAAAAAGAAAACAAGGGGGGGGGCTGATCTGCTTACAGTACTGTTTTGCCATCTCTTATCCTCTCCTTGATGTACAGTGTTTCCCTTGCAACAAATACTGAAAGCTGAGCCAGAGAAATAGAAGTGAGCGCATCTGTCTTCTTTTTTATTATCCTCTCAGCTTTGAGTTTTTTGGTTCCTCCTTCACATATCAAAACAGCATTCAGTTATGTAACAAGGATCAAGGTTTAGACAGATGCAGGGATTTTTCCACATTGATCTACTTAACAGAAGATAGTGGTATGAACTCAGCTTGACACTGATTAACCTTTTTAAAATTCTTTTGAATCAAATATAAAGACTATTTTTGCACTGAAAAAGATGGTATAGTAGCTGTGCATAAGGGACAACTAAGAATTTTTGACAGCAACGTTACCCATAGATCTAAAGAATATGAATCAGTTATCAATCTAGTGTTTCAATGATAAGCAATGTGTAAGGTCCTTTTTTTTAAACACGGTATATATCAAATTCCATATTTGAACAAGGAAAAGGCCAGCAAGACAACTTGCATTTACTCTCAGTCACTTCTTGTATGTGTAAGTAGGTATACCATATTCACTATTTCACTAAAGAGTCCAGTTTTCAGGAGTCCAGTCCAGAAAACTTGCCACTCTGGCTAAATTGTGATAGTTTTAACATAGTGCTAAATGCAAAACTAGTACTACTACAGCTGTACAGGGCCAGCAAAGGGCCAAGATTCATAAAGACAGCACACTGACTCAATAGTGCCAAATACTTAACTACCATTGGCCACCAGAATGTCTTATGTCTTCTCTCAAAAGTTACCTAGTCATGCTTTAGTTAAAAAAGAAAGAGATAAAACGCTTTGCATTTTGAATTCATGGTAGTGCTGTGTCAGAACACAAAATACATTTTAATATCCATGCTGTGGCAGGAAACACACAGCTGTAGCTAAACTCACAAGCAATGGCCGAATTCCGAGCAGGTGTTCATTTACTGCTTTATTGCATGCATGCTCACTGTTGGGACTTTTTATTAGAGTGGAACCATTCATTGATGTTAGGACTTACACCTGTGCTTTTCCTGCTACAACAAGTCAAAATATCTGCTTTGAAAAAAAAATATTAACAAAACCTGCTTCATGACCTCCAGCCTAACAACAGCTTTACCTTTTGCTGGCCATAAAGCCAATACGATTCAGTGATGAAACTGAAAAAGAAAACTTCTGAGACTTGGCTTAACCTGCCTAACTGTCAGTTACAGAGAGAGACAACAGCCAGGTCCTCAGGCACCGCCGTTTCTTTGTCCACCTGTCCATTAAAGTCCTTAACACCACCTGAAATATGCTATGCTTCTTGTTGATTATCCCTTTTATATACTTTTATATACGTGCACTTCTCTGATGTAGATAGATGTAGATGGGCATGTGCAATTGATGGAAATTGTATCCCTTGTATTGTTGTTTTGCTGTGATTTTATACTGCAGACACTGTGATATCCAACTAAAATTCCACAGATGTTTTTCTTCTTTAAAAACGAGCACTCAGTCAATCATCGTTATTCACTCAGTAATTTATGAAATAGTCTGAAACGGCATTATATGCCACTTCATGGGGCCTTAGATTAGCACTCTGCATTTGCTCTAGGGTATGGGCTGCAGCTGCTTCCTGGGAGCCCGTGCCAAGCGCCACACAGCAAACAAAAGCACTTTAGTCCCCACAAGAGTATCCCTCTCCAACACTGCCACCAATGTATCTATGGAAGAGAGAGAGGATGTTATTCTGAAATGCATGTGGCAAAAAATGACTTTTACAAGGAGATGTTTCCCATATTTTACTGGCAAGAGCATCCTCCAGTGTTCGTATGTTCTTCAAAAGGAGGCTGGCAAGCTGAGGCTGAAACCAGGAGTGCACCTTAAGGAACACATTTTTACAGTTTTTAATTTAATATTTGAGAACTTATTTAGCTATTTGAATAAATTAGTTTAAACAGTTTTGAGGTGATAAAAACATTATTTTCATTGCACACAATTCAGTATTTAGTTGTTGCAAATGGGACTTGTAGTCCCAAAACCATGACCCCTACAAGGTAAACCAGACGGAAAATGACAACTCCGATTCATGAGCGAGCGGGATCAAAAGATGGGCCAGGCCAGATGCAGCTGGCGGGCCTTGAGTCACATGTGGTTAACTGTCACTTTGCCATTTTAATGAACATGTTGACTTTAAATCCCCCAGGATCTAACTCACCTTATTTGCTCTTTAAATGATGCCATTGTTTAAATGAAAAAAATCTGTCTTGAACACATGGAGCTGGACACCATCATACATATTTAAGTTAAAACAGCTAGAATCAGTATTGGTTGGTGGAAGAAAATGTGGTTGTTGCAGGTTAATGCAAGCTGCAAACAATCCAAGTTTAGCAAATAGAGTTAATATACATAACAGTGTCGAAAGGTGTCAAGGGACAACATTTTCCACTCGCTAGCATGTCTAAATGATACTAAGTCTTCTTGGTCCACTGATATTAGGAGAAGTATGTATTAGTAATAGGGTGACACTCAGGGCTGATGTGGGCTATGTTGAATCCTTATTTATAAGTGTGTCAAATGACCCTTTTTTTGAAATATTTCTTTTGGTGTGTTACTTCCATGGTTAGTAACATCTATTGGCACAACAGCAGATATGCTGACTTATAGTTTTCTCAACATCTTCTCTCCTCTCCTCTCACTTCAGGTTTAAAGGGCTCCCTCCAGAGGATGCAACTTGAGTATGTGGATGTGGTTTTTGCCAACCGGCCAGACAGCAACACTCCCATGGAGGGTGAGTAATGGCTAACCAGACATGGGGATTTGCTAGGGACAAATAAAATAGGAACAATGTTGTTCTGTAACATGAGATGGGGATAAATGCTGACTGCTGTCCTCGCTGGACTGGTGACCTTTGCCGTTGACCAAAGGGGTTTGTCTTTGAGGTGGACTGTGTTAGTCCCTCTGACATGCACATATGTTTTAAGTAATCTGACAATTTTGTCTCCTCTCTCATCCTCTATTTTAGTCAATCACTCTCCCTCTCTTTCTCTTTCTGTCTCTGTGGGATCACTAGTTTCCACAGGGTCTCTGAGCTACTCCTGCTCCCAGCCCTCCATGTTCTTCAACAGGATTATCTGGCCCCCCAGGGGGTAGCTGGTGTATTTTTGGGCTGGTCTCACTGGATACAAGCCCTACTGTGCGCTCTCTATTGCTTCAACACTCTGCTGCCTTTCCCACACATCTACTTCATGTGACCATTTATTTCTTTTAAGCATGTCCAGTTTCTTCCTCAATTACTTCTACTTTGTGAGGTGGCAATCATAGATACTTGGGCCACTCTTTTATCCAATCTCCACAGCCCTGTGAAGTAAGGTCTGGCAAGAAGATAGAAGAAAAAAACCCTCTGGCTTGTTTGCATTTCTTTAAACCAATCATCCTGCAAAAATAGTCCTGGGAAGGAACTTATTCTGGTGGAACATTTGCACCCAGCTAAAGAAAACGCCACATTAAATAAAGTTAACTGTTTACACAAAACAGTAATGTGACCTATTTAAGTTAGTTGGATACGTGGTTAATCTTACCAGTGTATCTCTGCATGTGTAATTTGCCCACAGCAATCCCCACCAATCGGTCCTAAAATGTCCCTGTTGGAGAAAGTAAATGCGTAAACAAATTTTTTGTAAATCTTTACAATCATTACCCAAAAGAACCAAGCTGGCCTGCCTTGTTGTACAATACACATTTTCTTCAAAACCTATTTCAGCATGGACCTTGCTAGCTCAAAGGTTCTTGTTGTTTCGCTAATTAAACAGTGATGTGAGTTAGTTATCCTGGAATTTACTGTTATTCCAGACTAATCCAATCCTCGTCCCAGGTAGTATTTGGCTGAGGATGGAGTACCACTGGGCTCACTGGAATATTTTTCTTTGTCTTTTTCTGTCTTTCATCTTTGCCCCCCATGAGTGCTGTGAACCAGCAGACTGTGAGAGGCCAATCTGTCATATTTATTGTTCCCGGGGCCTTGGTGTCACTGGTTGTACACTGTCTCTGCAGATATACTCTACAGAAGTTAATTCACAATTGACAACGGATGTAGAGAAGTCTAATCTGATTGATAGATTAGTTGATCAAAACTGCACAGAGACCAACGCAGACACAGATAACGATAGATAGGCTGTTTTGCTTTCAGCAGCTCTGCAACACAGTGGCTCCCTTAATCAGTGTAAAACATTGTGCACATTTTCATCATCCTTAATTAGTCTACAGCAAAGCAAGGCCGCAGATATAAATCTCTGCATAGATTGTCAGTCACTTTTAACAACTTGAGAGCGAGTGGGGCTGCATGTACAGACCCGCGTAAAACTAAGACTAAGATTTTCTAAACAGCTTCTATTGGTGATAATGTAGCAATTAGAGATGGTTCCTTTCAATTTTTTGCTTCCCGATACCGATTCTGATACCTGAACTTGCATATCGTCCGATAACCAGTACTGATCCAACACCATTGTGTCATATATTTTATTATGTTTTAACAACTGTATGCTACTATCCCTGTATGGATGGGATATGATTTCTATCTTTGTTGTTGGTCTGGCTCAGGTTTAACTCTTTGTGACACATGAACAAACACAAACAATGAACGTCACAGAACTTTCTTTTATTATCCAGTCTGACAGTCAGTTATAATGGAAAAAGAACATAAATAAACTACTTTAATTTAGATTTACGTGGTATCTGATCGGTGTATAAACTCCAGTACTTACCAATACCAGTGGTTTGGGCGATACCAATACCAGTATCGGTATCGGGAACATAGTAGCAATGCCAACATTCAAAAATGTGGTATTCCTACATCTCTGTGGGCATTTGCAGTTCATTGGACTTATTCACATGTCTAAGAGATTGATAAAAACACACACACCTAAAACCGTATTTAAAGCATTGCAGTTCATGTCTTAAAATTGAAATACTAAATGTATGTGTGCATGCATTTGTGTAGAAATTGTGTAAGGTATTTCGTTCTTGTGACTTTAACTGCTCATGACTTTTTGTTAGACAACATGTGTCCCCCTGGGGACAGAAAAAGTGATGTCATGGCTGCAGAGTCACCCTTTGTTACGATCACCCTACTTGTTCTTGACTTGCTTTGTCTTTTGGCTTGGATCCAGGACCAACTTGTCTCACAAATATTCCTCCTGCCTTTACTGGTTTTTAGTCCACTTTCATTTTCTCTACTGCTTTTTTACTGTTGCAGCTGGCACTTATAGGAGTGATGAGACTAGACGTTTTCCCCTGAGGGGTTAAAAACCTAGCTGGAATTTCATCTCAAAGGTTGCCAAATAATGTAGTCCATAAAGCACTTACATTATAGCATATATCATGAGAATGGGCCTCAAGGAGAAGCATCTGTGCCATTGTCAACTCAGTTACTTCCACCAAGGGGGTCATGTTTTGGTGCAGTCTGTCTGTCTGTCAGACAGCAAGATTACAGAAGAACAAAGTGTGCAGCATGGGCCAATAGAACCTTACGTTGCGAGATAGGGCATTTCTTGGCAGAGGTCTGTGCTCTCTAGTTTAATAGGCATACCATAGCCTGCAGAGTAAACTGTCCAAATCGTAGCACAATGTTGCTATCCAGTCAGTAAGCATCCTTTTTATTTGACAGAGCAATGCGCTGCAAATTGAATCCATCAATCAACTGAATATGAAAACCCCGCGGACAGAGTGAATAAAGAATTGGACACAGGCAGAAGAAAAAGACCAGACATGGCATCAATACATCAACTTTAATACAATCCCTTTCAGCCAAAAGCAAATGAAATGGTCCCGCCACAGCAGACCAAACACAAACCCCAAGCCTTCCAGTCAGGATATTCCTTCAAGTGCCAGGATATCAAATGTTCAGCAATAAAGAGTGGCATGCAAGATGGTCTCACCCACTCAGGGCCTCATTTTTTATCTTCCTTTTGGCCGCATGTTCAAAACCTTCTGTCCAACGATTATAAAACTGATAAAGGGCTTCATCAGCCATTGAAATTCTCCTGTTGTATGACAAATTGGTCGCTGCCCTGTGTATATGCATGAGGAGAATAAACATTAGCTTCAAAATAAGTATCACCTCCCAATAAATCAACTTTCACATAGACACCCAAACATCCACAAAGACACCTGTCCAGAATATAAATTATTATAAATAAATAAATGCTTTCGTCCACACGGCTGGGCAAAGTTGACCAAATTGTGGCAACTCATTGGAGTGTTACTGCTGACAGAAGTCTCAAGGACGACTTGACCAACATGTCATGTATGTGCTCACACAAAAACAAACATATCAAACATTTAGTAATTAGTTTCAAACAATATTCTCTATAGAGTAAATTACAATTCTTTCAGAAACTAAATTACAAACAACATGGCTATTTTTTCTCATCTTCAGGTAAGCATGGCGTGCCAGTACATTGGGAATTAAAGGAATAGTTATTAATATGTGTATACACGAGAGTTAGTCAAAAATATGGACACCTCATGTCTGTAGGTAAATATGAAACTATGCTTTGCTTAGTTTAGTAAAGGCCTAAACAATTGAACTGGGGGTAAATAGCTAGCCAAGCTCTATCTAAAGGTGTGTTAAATCTGTTTCTAAACAAATTGAAGAGTCGAAACTCTTGGGTTAGATAGAGCAAGGCTTGCTGTTCCTCTGTTTCTAACCTTTGTGCTAAACAAGCTAACTGGCTGCTGGTTATACCTATGTGTTTACTGTACAGATGGTGTATGTTGTATTATATTTGGTGGTATGAAAATGGTAGTGATCTTCTCATCTACTGTAAGTTGTTAACCGATTCCATGCATTCAAGAGCGTATTAACACAGTACATGCTGTTCATGTGGCCACAACTTCACCCACATTATCCTCCTTAAAAACCTGCAGTGGGCTTATGTGAGTGGGGTGCTGATGATCTACACTGGATAGCTGTGGCATCTGGTGATGTTGGAGTTGATGAGTCACTGGGCCTTGTAACAAGACTGGCCAGTGGGTAAGCACGTTTGTTGCTGTAGATCAAGTTGTCACTCCGAAGTTCCTACTTGGTTTTCAGTTTCTCCCTCTGTCTTTACATCCTTCCAAATCCCTCCCTCCTTTACGGAGCAGATGCACT
Source organism: Etheostoma cragini (assembly GCF_013103735.1). NCBI lineage: Eukaryota > Metazoa > Chordata > Actinopteri > Perciformes > Percidae > Etheostoma > Etheostoma cragini. The sequence continues at coordinate 18,286,045 of NC_048418.1, forward strand.
GTTATTCCACTACACACACACACACACAGACACATGCTCTCTGGCTCTTACTGAGCTACATTTTGGTCCAGAAAGAGAATTACTGATGAAAAGGAAACACTCCTTTTTAATCACACACTGCTGTGGTCTCTTCTCTTCACCCTCATTTTAAGTCTCTCTACTTCATATTTTCTCTGGGAAATGATGACCTGAGTCTTATTTTAGGTAAACTCATGCTGTGACCTGAAATTGCATTGTACGTTACTGTCATATGTTGCATGTCTTAAATGTGGTTTCATGTGCTGCTGCCTTTCTTGGCCAGGACACTTAGTTAAAGGAGATTTTTGTAATCTTAATGAGGCTTTTCCTGCAATACATTTTAAGTAAATAAAATAAATTCAAATTTGACATTGCGGTTATGTATGTTTCATTATTGCATTCAAAGTGCTTTATCGCCATGTTGCTGTTTTCCTCAGTAATTAGAGAATTTGTGCACAGCATACAACAACCACACATTCAAAATAATACTTCTCCTCCTGTGTGAGATGTCCTTTGTTAAAAACTCCTTCACAGTAGTTTTTCTTAAATACATTTTTGCTTATCCACTATTCCACCCATCACTACTTCCTTGCTGCATCCAAGTGGCAAGGCCACTGTGGCTGATTTTAACCCGTACAGCTGTAGCTATAGTTAATCAAACTGCACAAGCAACACTCTGCCAAGTTTGGCTGAGTCTTTTCATTTAACCCCTGCAGCAATTGGCCACAGTAAGTAGTATAATCCCAAACAAAGACTATGTACTTCTAAATTCAAAAGGACCCGAGCCTTCCAAGCCTTGCTGTGTCAAGCCTTTTATGAGAATTGTGCTGAAAAATACCTAATGAGTCTAATTCTCCGGGTTTGTTGTTTGTATATAATGTGAAAATAATGTAAGTTAAGATGTTGCAAATTGACCTTAAGTAGAGTTTTGAAGATGGTCTTCTCTGCATGGGTTATCTAAATTGCAATTGTGGCGCCATCCACTGTTTGGTTATTGACAATGAACATCTGCTCTTTTGTGTTTGTTTTTACAGAGATAGTGAGAGCAATGACACATGTGATCAACCAGGGGATGTCTATGTATTGGGGGACATCCAGGTGGTCTGCCATGGAGATCATGGTGAGTTATTGTGCATCTTGTAACAAGCAACCTTACAAAAAAAAAAAAGAAGCTATTTAGGACTGGGCAATTTATTAAAGGTCAAATGGCATGAAAAATTCACTTTATTAGTTTGCAGTTAATATGAGTTCCCCCAGCCTACCTATGGTCCCCCAGTGGCTAGAGATGGTGGTAGGTGTAAACCGAGCCCTGGGTATCCTACTCTGCCTTTGAGAAAATGAAAGCTCAGATGGCCAGACCTTGAATCTTGCCCCTCAAAGGTGATGCGGGCAAAGGTGTCCTCCCCTTTCTCTGCTTTGCCCGCCAAGAGAATTTGACCCCTCCATGAGAAAGAGAGAGACATCGGGCTTGCAAACCATAGACAGTTAAAGAAATGGACCAACAGATCCTGTTGCTCTGGACGGAGACCAGTGAAGGCTATGAGAAGCACTTTTCCTGTGATATCTGAGCGTTACAGCGCAGCCTCCAACTGAGCTAGTTGACATAGATGTGACGTGAGCAACCAGTCTGAAAGTTGTAAGTCTTCCAGTAGCTGTGCCAGAAGAAATCTGAATTATTCCGAACCTTGTAGAGGCGTAGAGCGTAGGTACATAATAATAATAATATTAATAATAATACATTTTATCTAAAGGCGCCTTTCTCGGCACGCTAGGACGCCGCACAGGGTATTCATATATTAAAAACAGCCAAACAAATACTATACATAATAAAACAGCAAAACAAATACTATACAGTAAAACAAATACTATACAACAGCAAAACAAATACTATACAACAAAACAACGGAAAAGGCAGAGCAATAGACATTTAAGTGGAATAGGCAGTTTAAAAAAAGATGTGTATGAGTTGAGACTTGAAATGGGGGAATGAATCAATGTTTCTGAGTTCGTGGGGGTAATGAGTTCCAGAGACGGGGAGCAGAGTGCTCTGCGCCCCATGGTTAGGAAATAATATAGGTACAGCCTAATCATTGCTAACTAAAAGTTAAGTGAAGCATGGCGGTTGGTCTAGGCCACCCCCCTCCTCAATAGCATTTAAAGCTACAGACAAAGAAATGGCATATCCTAAGGAAAGCTCATTGTGGGACTGGCTCCAGTGGCTGTAATTCTGCACCAAGGCTGAATTTTGGGAAAAAGACTTCAGATACAGTATTAGACCACTAAGGCCTATATAAAAGCATCCAAAACTCAGCATGTCCTTGGACCTTTAATACTTTTTGTCTATCCCTATAATCATCTTGTGGGAACATTTTACCATGAAACATAATTAAAAACAAATTTGCTTTCTAAATTACCACTACAATTCCACTACCACTAAATTTGCAGTCTAACTTACCACTACAAAGTCAGATGCCTACAAATTACATCTCTAAACATAAAGGTCAGTGTTGCATATCTTTTCTCATCTCCTTAACATTTCTTCTCTTTCTTTTAATTGCCTTTTCACATTCAATTAGGAAGCATACTCTGTGGCCAGACAGTTTAATCTAATTCCACCAGTGTGTGAGCAGGCAGAGTATCACTTCTTCCAGAGGGATAAAGTGGAGACTCAGCTGCCAGAGCTCTACCATAAGATAGGTAAGGCTATACTAGGCTTCTCCTAAAGTCAAACATTTGTGAATAGATTTAGGGCTGTGATAGATTCTGTATTATGTTGTTCATTGATGACTGTTCTATCTCAGGTGTGGGTGTGGTATCTTGGTCACCTTTGGCCTGTGGAATCATCACTGGGAAGTACGAGAACGGTATCCCAGAATCCTCCAGGGCCTCAATGAAGGTACAGCTTAAATTTATTTTGACCACCTGCCTAGTATCCATATGTTTCAACCTTTTCACTTTTATCCAACAAGCACAGTACCTACAATAAAACATAATCTGGGTCAAGTTATTTCTGCTTGTTCTTTTACTGCTCCTCTAGCCATACCAGTGGTTGAGAGAAAAAGTAATGAGTGAGGATGGGCGAAAACAACAAGCCAAGCTGAAGGAACTGGCTCACATTGCGGAGAAGCTTGGTTGTACTTTGCCACAGCTAGCCATAGGTAAGGGACAATATGAACATCATAAGACTCTAAACCTTCCATTCCTGTGAGAGCGGACAAAGAAAATGTTTCTCATGACCAAATTTAGCATTTCTCTACATACTGTCTGATACATTGATACCGCTTATCCTAACTCCTCCTATCCCTGATCCTTAGCTTGGTGCCTGAGGAACGAAGGAGTCAGCTCAGTGCTGCTGGGATCCTCCAATCCAAGCCAACTAACAGAGAATCTGGGAGCCATTCAGGTATGAAGCCTAAATAATATAAACACTAATTCATTATTTGGCCTCGTCGAACACCAGTCTTTCTTTGTTTTGTGCACGCAGGTAATTCCAAAGATGACAGCAGGTATTGCTTCAGAAGTGGATAATATACTGGGAAATCGTCCTCACAGCAAGAAGGACTACAACCATTAGGATGCACCCTGTTTTAGTGAACTATGCTTGAAAAAACTTATCAGAGCTCAATTCTCACAGCCATTGCACCATAGTGCGTGCCCAACTTTTGCTTGTGTGCACATATGGCGTGTATGTGTGACTGTGTAAAGTGTTCTGCTTGGCTTCTTATCTGTATGAAGAGCAACCAGTACTGAACCAACTCATTCTGAAGTGAGCTACTTGACAAAAAATGCATGCTATAGCTATATAGCATCTGCCACTGGACTGAACAACAGTTAGAAGATCCAGTGAGATGATTTTTGGAGCAAAATTCTCTCTCTTGGAGCTTAAAATTTTTAAGTAACAAAATAATAGATTAGATTACTGCACAATTAAACTCAAGCGGATTGTCAGCTTGTGTGTGTGCCAGTTATCAAAAAGCTTGTCATTTTATCAAGAAAATGAAACTGAAAAGGCACTTACTGTCTAGAACGTTTTTTAGACCAAGGACCCCTTAGCTGAAAGAGAGATGGAGCAGGGACATACATAGGGACTACATATTTTATGAAATTGAGTTAAACTGGGCCTACAATAATGTGTAGGGTGGCCTTTTGTGGTACATACAAGACTAATCTATTCAAATAATTTTTGAAATTTATATATTTGTATATCATGTTTAAATGTTAAACATACATGTAGCACAGTGAATCCTTAAGCTTAATTGTATCTGCGTATGGCTACCTTACCTACAGGCCAATAAGCATCATCAACATTTTGTACATTTAAAAACAGATCACAAATAGGGCGATTTATCTTTGCTAATATTATGTTGAACTCATGTTTATGTATATTCTCATACATTAACTTTTGAACTTTTTTTAAGTGAATAAACAATAATTGGGGGCCCCCTGCAGTAACTCTGAGGACCCCCTAAGGGTCCGGGCCCCTTTGTTGAAGATTGTTGGTCTAGGATGTAGCACATAGGCTTATGGCAGTGCAGTAAATACATGAAAAAAAATAACGTGTATCAAAATGTACCTAATGTTACAGAAATCTACCTTACTAGATGTTTGTGATGTGAACAAAAAAAATCGATGATGACATACAGTATGTAATTGGGCCTGTTCTCAGCAGACTGGATGATATGCTCACACTTACCATTGCAGCTGGAGCTGGCCTGTTAACGTGATTAATTATTTCAATACTGGATTTAAGAAATTGTTAACAACAACAATGTTGTCGCTAATACAATGAGAGCTAACTTAAACTAAAATATGTTAAACAGCTGTACTAACTCTTATATTTATTATGTTCCCTTATTAAGCAGCTATGTCAGAATAAGCTTTTTATTTTATTTTTTTTCACTTATGCAAAAGTACAGCATAGTGTATTTCCTTATTGTGCCCCTTCTCATTTTAGTTTGGACTATGTCAGACTTTCTGTCAGTAAAGATAATGTCTGATTTGTTGAATTTTAGTCTGTGTTGTGGCAAGTTGAAGTCTCAAGTTTAAGTTGGGGAGATGATCTTCCTGGGGGGAAGGTTTTGAATTTGACAAACAAAGCCATGTAGAGCTACTAAAAGGACTTTAAATGCTCACAAAATAAATACAACAATATGGCTGCCTAGAGTCATTGCACTTGGAACTCTTACCCAACTTCTCTCAGATGTCAGTTTTACATAATAGGATAATCTTTGTTAGGTTGTGTCTGTTCAAATAGGTTTTGATGCCCTTCATCAGATTTGTACATACAAATAAAGAACTTATAATCATGTGATATGTTTTAAAAGGTCTGTAGTAATTTTCTATGCCTTCTTATAGTTGCCCCTTACAAATTGAAATAACAAAGCTAGAGTAGACTTACTGTTTGGCATTAAAAAACACCTGTGACTTGAAACCATAAATATTAAAAAAAAGAAAAAGAAAAAAAGAAGTTTTATATCTGTTCTTGAAATATTTTTCCATAGTTACTGTTGTTTGCTGTTGGGATTAGTCCTTGTCTTCCTCTTTTATAATAAAATAATGTGTGAATTATTTTTTTGACTTGTGAAAAGTATAGTCTACGCCGGCTTTTTTTCCTAAGTTTTCCTATTTTGTTTTGTGACATGTTTCTATGGAAACAAAGGCGGGCGTTTCCGGTGAATCATCCAATGAAGTGTTCTTGTTTAGAGGCGTGATATTTGATTGGCTTTACGTGACTTCCTTCCGTGACTGTCGGCTGCCGCTCGAAGACCGCGGTTTACAAAAACAAGGAACCCCTGCTAGATAATGTGAAATGGTATAAATAAAATAAAGTCTTCTTTTTTCCCTTAACTAACCTGCTGGAATGGTGTCAAAGTTGTGCAACGCAACGGTAACGTCAGCTCGGAATTAAGTCGTTGAAATTGTAGCGGCAACCCTGCAGTTTCAGAACCAAACACCGGACGGCATCGCTTTGTTACAAGTGAAGTAATGTTAGCAGATTGCTAGCTAATTAGCCAGAAAGCGCGAGGGAGGTAACGTTACCTTGTCAACTAGCGTCAACTGAAACTGAAGTGCATTTTATCTGTTGCTGTTCCCTTGTTGGAAACACGCCGCACAGTTTCCTTCTACTTCTTGGGGTGAGTGTTGTTTTGGACTTGATCTCCAATTTAGACACTAATAACGTTTATGTTGCCGAACAACTCAAATGTTATTAATAAAACAGTTTCTCTGTTAGCTGATCCTGTTGTAACCAGCTAACCTGTAATTCGGCAATCTATTAATTATCTCTCTATGGGTCAATCATTGTCAATCCTAGCTAGATAACCAACAGCAATGTCGCTGTCGACAGAGGCTCATTTTGGGGTGAGCCAAAGCAGCAGACTTAAAAGAGACACTATTTGTGGAATGCCGAACCTCACCTCTGATCTCCTGGATGATGACTTCGACCTAAATAAATCCTACCCATGTACTCAGACACCGTTGTACAAGAAGACACTGCAACGTCGTGATTATCCTGGTTACTTGAGAGGTGAGTGTAACTGTTTGGTATTAATCGTGAGAAACGTTAGAGCTGAAATTAATAATCACACACACACACACACACACACACACACACAGTTTACAAACACTGAGTCCGCAACAGTTTAATTTATCTACCAAAAACCACCAAGATTTATGTTTCCTTGATAAAAGTAAGTTAACTATATTTGAGTTTAGGACTTCAGATTTTTTAAATGAAACAAGCTAATTTAAGTCTCCTCGTGCAAATATGAAAATAATCATTAATTGCAGCCCTAATTGTAAGGATGACAAAACTTTTTTTTTTTAATCTGTCCCCTATTCATTGCATACAGGTGAAGGTTTGGATGTTTTCACTTCTGTCGCAGCAAGAGACCTCCAAATCTCTAGTTTACTTCCTGACTCTCACATTTCTGCTGTCTCCCTGCCCCACCCGTCCACTTTGTCAGAGACAGAGGAAAGCTTGTTCAGTCAGCTAGTCTCTGGAGATTTTGACCTGTTGGGGTATCCAGCTGCCCTCAACCCAAACAAAGTCATTCTTACTGTCGACCATAAAACCAGAGAGGTACTGTGTGTGTGCTTAATGTCAGAAGTGTCGGCTGAGCAAAATTGGTCAAACAATAATGCAAGTAGAGCATATGCTGTTTGTGTTAATGAGTTTTGTCTTCATTTTTCAGATTTTGTCAGCAAATGAACAGGCCTGCAAATTGTTTGAGTGCAGCACCACTGAGCTTATTGGAAAAAAGCTGTCCTGTATCTTGAAGAAAACCAGTCAGGTCCTTGAGGAAGCATTGGAAGAAGATGTTCTACTTCTGGATGGAACTGTTGCGGCTGTGTCTGGAAAAGTGGTATGAAACTTTAAGAGTACATAATTTATTGCCATATTCTTAACCACAGTTGTTTTAGAATGTGTTTTGGTGTGCTCAACAACAACAAAACATATAATTACATTGTACACACAACAACACACTGCCACAATTACAATAAAGTAACAATACAATAAATACAATAGTGCACCATACCCTTTAAGCAAAACCAAAGATTATTTGGACCTAAAAATAATGTTTCTAAAATCATTTCAGTGGTTTATCAACTTGTAGCAGGGTGAACAGCACTTCTGCATTAGCTTTGCTGCTTTTTACCGGCTATAACCAGCTGTAATGTCGCTTCCAACCTGTAGGGGGAGCGAAGAAGTAAATGGCTTTGGTGTTGCTTTAACAAGTTAAATTGTGTGTGCTCATTTATACAACCAGTGAAGCATTTAGGATGCAGATTGCTTAAGGATAGGTGCTATTATGGAAGAGTTAGATAGCCTTAATACTGAGTAGTCTTTTCAGGAAGGGAGAAGACTGAATAGAGGTTTTGCAGTAAGTGAGTGTGAGTACTCTTTTATCTTTAATGGTAAATGAGGATGTGGTATATTCAATAGTACAGAGCCAATTATTGCTGACTAAAAAACTTGAATATTAAGTTTAAGACTGTGTTTGTATGTTTAACGGGGTACTTTTTCTGTAGGTAGATGTTGTGACTTTATCTGGAGACATGCCAATGTCAGTGTGCACCTACAGACGGTCACAAAATGAGGAGCACTGGCTTGTCATGATGGAAAGTGTGGAAAGGGTATCTGCCTTTTTGTCCATTTCACAAGATGTAAGTATGTCATCATTTAGCCTAAGTAGTGGGATTTATTGTTTTTGGTTGCATTAGTCATGAGAATTCCTGCTTTCCTGTCTTAAAAAATGTCTTTACAAGTCATTGGTATTACTCCTATTTTATCTTCAATTACATGCTTGGTTATAGACTACTATTACTATAGACTATTTCCTAACCCATTTAATTCATTTCTAGGGCAATGTCCTAACCTGTGACTTGGCGTTTGCCCATTTCCATGGATACCACCACCCAGACGAGTTAAAAGGGATGTCTGTAAAGGAGCTAATCCCCTCCTTACAAATCCCCCTGCACAGTAATACGTTGCCCAAAGTAAGTACACTTCACAGCCAAAATCATCCCACTCAGTTAAGGTAAGCTCCCTTTCTTAAAGTGCCCATATAATGCTCATTTATGCTCATGATTGTATTTTGAGGTTGTACAAGAATAGGTTAACATGGTCAAATTTTTGTAGTACTGCACATTGCTGCAGATCTCTGTTTTAGCTACAGCCGTGCAAAATAACACTCCAAATCCCAGAAAAAAAGATCTTTTTCATAATATGGGCACTTTAAGCTTCGTTTTAAAGTTTGGTTTAACAAAGGCCTTCTTAGACAGTTCAGGAATAAAGGGATGAGAAAGGATATCCCGCAACGTGTTACGTAAGACAACAGACTCTGTAAGTCTCTCATCTTTGACTTCCTTCTCTTAGATGCTGAGAGTTCAGAGAGTGTGGGGTAAAAGCAGAGGGGGTGCATCAGTCCCGCTGCGTGTCAAACTTCAGGGGGCAGTGCTATGTCGTAAGCCCCAACACCAAAAGAATGGGACTGGCTGCACCTGTCCAATAAAGAGTCTCGGCAGAACAGATGCACAAGACAGTCAGCCATGCTCTCCTCTCCCCTCCTCTGTGTGCAAGTCAGAAGGCTCAAACCCTGGAGTACCATCCCCAGGTAAGGTGTAAAGTTGTTTTTTTAAGGGACCTAATACTAGGTCAGAGAGGGATTTAAAATCACTCAATATTATTCATGAGAAACTGGTGTATTATGCTGCCTAAGCACTAAACATCCTGCAGTATATAGTTGTCAGCCTTATATACTCTTATACAGTGGGTACGGAAAGTATTCAGACCCCTTTAAATTTTTCACTCTTTGTTTCATTGCAGCCTTTTTCCAAAA
>NC_048418.1:18295503-18320289 GCF_013103735.1 Etheostoma cragini
TTGGAAAATGGCTGCAATGAAACAAAGAGTGAAAAATTTAAAGGGGTCTGAATACTTTCCGTACCCACTGTATATAAGAAAAACATACAGAAGTTTTGCAAGGTAATGGAAACCTGATGGAAAACTAATTTTTATTTTTTAAGTTGAAAGCTAGTTATCAAAATTAAAAATAGTTATTATATAAAAATGGCCCCAAATCATGTCAACATAGGCCAAAAGCATAAAAGATGCATCAACAAAGTAACAAAGTAACAGACCTACTATAAAATACAGCCTTGTCACTTTCCAAAGAAAACCATGTGTCTCCAAATTTGGCGAGTTTGCATTTTTCAGATATACTGAAGAATTAGGTTATATTCCTTATAGGTCCCATGACATGCTATTCTTTGGATGCTTTTACTGTATATTGGCCCTAGTTGTCCCCTTATACTCTATCTAAAGTCTCTTTCCTGAAATTCAGCCTTGGTGCAGAATTACAGCCACCATAGCCAGTCCCACACTGAGCTTTCCTTAATACGTGCCATTTCTAAGTCTGTAGCTTTTAAGGAGGAGGGGGGGTGCAAGGTGGAGGCAGGACATGTGGCCTTGACCAACTACCACTTTGCTCGTTCATAAGGGGCAGGATTCCAGATCTCCCCATCTGAGTTTCATTTTCTCAGAGGCAGAACAGGATCCCCAGGGCTTGGTTTACACCTACGACAATTTCTAGCCTCTGGGGTAACTCATATTAAAGTAAAAAACCTGATAAAGTGAAATTAACATGCCATGGGACCTTTTTAAGGCGTTATGAAAATGATCATACTTCTCAAGCAAAATAAACAATGCAAAACCCATTGGATCTGAAAATCTTATTGTCACAAAGCTAAAACCAGTGTTTGTTTGTTTTCAAATGAACCGTTCAGTTTGGAGATTTTTACATGCATTATGATACTGATACAGAACCATTTTGATCATATTTGGTACTTAAAATGAAAGTTTAACAACTTTTAATCTTCATTTCCTTTTTCATGAAGTGTTTTCATGTCTATCCCCTTAATTGTGTATTAGCAAGCATCCTCAAAAAAATTTGATAGTTGCTAGTTTAACCAATCCAGTATGCAAAATAATCATTCTGCACCTTAAAAAGTATTATTCCTCATATACTGTAATGTAGTAAAAAGTGTGACCTCTTTTTTTCTGTGTTTAAAGAAGTGAAAGTGGACAGCACTGTCCTCTCCCCCCGCCCTGCACTGGAGTACTCCGGGACAGTTTGGGTGTATGCTCCTCTGAGCGGTCTCCTCCTGCTCCACCCTGATGGCTCAATCTACAGCGTCCACAACCATCTGGCTCTCCCGCTGTTTGGCTATGACAAGCACGAGCTGCTGACAAAGGTTAGCCAACATCACCTGCTCTCAACAAGGCTGTTTAGATTAACAACCGTCCCAACTCTCACGTCTGTCTCTGCTGCTCTGTCCTCAACAGAGTGTCACTTTTCTGATGCCTGGTTTCTATGGATGGATGACTGACTCAGACAGAGAGCCCAGCCCCTTCTCTGATTCTCAAGCAGAGGGCAATAAAAGTACAGCCTCATCTAAAATATCAGGAAAGAACGGTGAGCATTTTTAGGTATATGTGATGTGTACATAATGGCTTTTTCACAACCCACTTGCAGTGATAAGGCTAAACCAGAGGTTTTCAAACTGTGAGGGGATGTAGGCTTTTGTTGGAATATGCACCTCACAATTGTGTCTTTTCATGTCACTGCTGCTACTTTATTCCTGTTTGTAATATTTATGTTGGCTTGTCATAAAATACTATTTGTACAATGTATTCTTTTCCTTCTTTCTCTAAAACCTTAGACCCTTCCTCACTGGTGGCTGGTGATATGGCCACAGTGCATCAGGCTGTCCTGGGAAGAACCTCCACAGGTAGAGGCAAGATGTTCACTGGAACCGGCACCAGGCTGGAGAGACAGGGCAGCGCTTTGTCTACACTTTCTCTTCCTGCTGTCACCTCCACACGAGTGGTTATGTAAGTAGCAATCCCCATTTCCTTAGTGTCATAAGCAACCTGAATGTCTTTTTTACTCTAGAACTCAATCTCTTCATAGTATCAAAGGATAATAAATGTATTGACAATGACCGTGCACAGACAGTAATATGCCAGCAGACCTTAAAAAGAAGAGCAAATCAAATCTTTATATTAGTATCTTAGTATTTTGACCAATAATGGACCAGAAAAAAACTGCTGTAGCAACATCTGCAGCCATTTAAGATAAGATAAGATAAGATAAGATAATTTGTTTAATAGTCCCCAGTGGGGAAATTACTGCACTACACTCTGTGTACACACTTTTGTTAGTACTCACACACAGGCCTGAAATACACACACATGCTCAGGACCTAAACATGCACTATACATGGAGAGATGTCAGAGTGAGTGGGCTGCCAGCTGAACCAGCGCCCTGAGCGGTCGGGGGGGTACGGTGCCTTGCTCAAGGGCACCTGGCAGTGCCCAGGAGCTGAACTGGCATCTCTCCAGCCACCAATCCACACTCCCAACTTTTTGGGTCCATACGGGGATTTGAACCAGTGACAGTCCGGTTCCCAACCCAACTCCCTATGGACTGAGCTACTGCCACCAACCACCATCGCCATCAACCTGAGTGCCTTGGAAAAACAATGTCAGCAAAAAAAAAAAAAACTCCTACAAATTCATATTGTTTTTTAAAGTTATGCTTGATTGATCGTTAAATGTGAAGTTCACAATAGCTCATTTATGACCATTGCATGTATCCTCACTCTTTCACAAGAAACATAAATCTTAAAGGGACCTATAGTTTTTAAGAATCAATATTCTATGAATGCACTGATTATAAGCACAATTTTTAAACATTCATGTTGTGGGTGCACACATCTGAAAACAAATATACAAAACATCTAGTTCCAGATTTTTTGCCTTCTTGTACTATAATAATTACACTCTTAATAGATGTGCATTGGCACTACAACACACAGATTTAAATCCAGTCATTCTTTCCTCAGGGTTGATGACACTACAGAGCTGATGGAGGAGGCAGCGCAGGTTGCTTTCTGCACTAGCCAGCTAGACACTGCTGACACCACTCAGGCACTCCTCAAGACATTTGCCTGGGTGGAACCTCCGGAAGAAGAGACTTACTGCCTGGTTTCCACGGAACAGCAGCGTGAAGGTGAAGTTCATGAAAATAATGTGCCCGCCATCAATATTATCCCAGGGTATGATTCGGCTAAACCTTTGTAGGTTTTGTTTACTATAATTTATTTGTAGTTCTTCCCTGCAACCCAAAAACTAAACTGCAGTATATTGTATATCAAAATGCTTCATGTAAATATTTCATATTCTGTAGCGTGACTTTCTATTTAGAGTGTGTTATTTACAGCATTTTAAAACCGCAGTCTTTGAAAGACTGTATTAAGAGCATGTTCTTTTTTGGTTTCCTTTTTTCTCTCTTTAGACATTCCCAGTCAGATTGGAAATGCTATTGGCACGGTGGGTGGCACCGCACCGGATGTAGGCAAAGACCACCGCTCATGTGCCCCTGGGCTCCAAGACTCCAGCTTTGAGGTCATCTCAATAGAGAGCAGGTGAAGCAAAGTGCATCCATAGCATCTATTTGGACTGAATAGCTTTTTACTTGCATCATTTACAGGCCAGTAACCATTGAAATAGGTTAATCATTTCCAATTACGTGAATGTGGTACAGCCCTAATTGTCAATGAAATGCCGGGTTGAGATTGTAAAGAAAACTACAAACATTTTCAGAAAGATTGTATTTCCCTGCATCTTTTTGATAACAACAACAAAAATACCATTTGTTTTTCTGGGAAGAGTTGACAATGTTATGCCATTGGTTGTTCTTTGACATAAGTTTTTTTAAACTCAATTTCCTAGGTCGTCCTCTGGCTTCTGTGAAAAGTTTGCTGTCCATGGTGGTTCTGATCCAGGCCAGGCAATGGACTCCCGGTCAGCACACATAGTGGATTCAGTCAGCTGTTTCCTGGACCTTAACAGCAATGGTGAACTGGTGACCCGCGCCCTGTCTGAGCTAGATCTGAGCGATAGCATAGAGCTTCTCAGCGGCGGAGGGTACAACAATGACAACCAAAACTCCCTGACATCCTGCGATACAGCTGAGCTCCTGCGGACACCCTCCCCATGCGTGGTAGGGTCGGACCAGGAAGCAGAGCCCGTTGAGACTGATGTCAATGCCAGAAACGGCTCAAAAGAAGAGCAAGTAGAAGACAACCACAGGGAGCAGCATCAGTGGGCTTCTCTTTCTTCAATTCATAAAGAAAAGAGCCAAGAGCTCTGCATGCCAATGAACGGTGGAAGTCAGCCAACACCGGACATTCCTGCCACATCTACGCCTAAGAAACAGAAGGGGAATGGAAACACCCTGTCCTCAGACACTACACAGATACTGGAGGGGCGATACGAAGGAAGCGCATTCCACAGAGATGGCACGAGAGTAGGTTGGTACTACTCCCAACTGTTTATCTGTTTCCCTCAAACAATGTACACATTGTGTTACATATTCAAGTGGTACCTTATGTTCTCTCCAGATGTGCAGTGTGATGTGTGCAGGACTAACCTTCCTGATGGACGCTCCATGTTCTGTGTGTGGATGAGTAGGCGTGGCCAACAGGGGGCCCTGTTGCAAACAGATCAATCACAGCACAATCAATCAGGAGCTAGTCTGGGAGAGGTCAATGGCAATATTTAGTTATAAGTTACGATGGCACATATTATTTCTTTATCAAAATATTAAAAGTGGTGTTCTGCCTTCAACTCCTAATTCTGTACTGCTTTCCTCCCTTAGAGGATTTGTGAGGCTTTGCACTCCACCATGGATCTTGAGAAGTCTCGAGCCTGTGACGGGCAGTTTGAAGAAGAGTACCAGCCTCTCAACCCTGTGGGTAAAGGAGCCTTTGGTTTTGTCTGGGAGGCGATGAGACGCTCTGATGGATTAGAGGTAAGAAAAATGTTTCATTGTTGCAGAAAGACATCCCGCTGTTTTTTGCATTGACATTTGCCTGAGTAATATGAGTGTTGTGGTGACGTAACCTCTTTTGATGTGTTTTTGAAATTGTGCAGGTGATAGTGAAGTTTATTAGGAAGGCCAAGATAGTGAGTGAGTGCTGGGTAGATGACCCCATGCTGGGACGGGTCAGCCAGGAGATTGCCATACTGACACGAGTACAGCACCACAACATAGTCAAGGTAACTGGGTTGTCACATCAGAACCTTTCAAGACACAGAGTTGTAAAAATGTATTATTTTTCTTAGTGTGTGTCTCTGGTGTGTCTGTGTGCGTCACTAGGTGCTGGAGGTGTTTGAGAATGGGTATTACTTCCAGATGGTGATGGAGAAACATGGGGATTGCTTGGACCTTTTTGATTTCATAGACATGCAACCAAGGCTGGATGAACCCCTGGCCAGCTACATCTTTAGACAGGTAAGTACATGGGCAAGAAAATACACGTGACCAAAGAGTCAGGAGAGTGGGCTTGGAAATGTGAAGTATAAACTTGTTCCTTGTTCAACTGGAGGTTCTGTCTCTCCCCAGCTGGTGGCTGCTGTCTTTTATCTGAGGAATAAGAACATCCTTCACAGGGACATAAAAGATGAGAACATCATCATCGACAAAGGTTTCCACATTCGACTGATAGACTTTGGCTCTGCTGTCATGATGGCTCCCAAGAAGCTCTTTTACAACTTCTGTGGCACACTGGAGTACTGCTCCCCGGAGGTGCTTCAGGGAAATCCGTACGTACATAATACCTGTGAAGGATGTTACTTTTCATTGAGCGGCATATAGGAAGTATCATATTGGTCTCTGTTTTTATAAATGGTTTAGTTTAAAAGGGGGATAACTGTCCCTGTTGTGCTAGGTATCTAGGTCAAAGCAAAGTTTTCCAGTCCTGTGTGACTATTATGACCCATTAACCTTTACAATGTGCAATTAAACTATATGTAGCTTCAAGGGTATACCGATTGTAAAGTTTAAAAGCGGTACCAGGACACTAAAAAAACTGTCAACTAAAATGGTTCCATGTTCTCCATTTACCCAGTATAAGCTTATTTTGATTGTTTGGCTCCTTGTTCTTAGCTATGAGGGTCCCGAGCTGGAGATGTGGTCTCTTGGTGTATTGCTCTACACTCTGCTATTCAGTGAGAACCCTTTCTGTGGCGTGGGAGAGATCCTGCATGCCAAACTAAAGCCTCCGTTCCCCCTCTCTCCAGGTATACTGCCGTTTCATTTTCATTGACTATCACACAGAAAAGTGTGCCTTTCAGTTACCAAAAACAATTTTTTTAAAGCACTCTGAGCTTAAATTTCCCTATTTATACACTCAGACCTGCATGATGTGTTGTGTGGGCTGCTGCACCCTGATCCCGCTCAGAGACTGACTCTGGACGAGCTCCTGCTGCAGTCCTGGATCAGCCAGCCCATTTCCCTGGCAGAGTACAGCTGGACGGAGGTTGTTCCTGCAACTAACACCTACCGTGAGTACCCTTTAACACTAGAGTTAAAATAACAATGGCCAGTCATGTTTTCCTGTTCAGATATGTCAGGGCTCCACCTGTAATGAAATATCACTTGCTTTTTTTTGTATGCAATATTTGTAAAGAATCACTTAACATCCAAATTCCAATGCTAAATGCATCCCTAACTTTCCCATCTTGTTTTAAAAAGCTTCTAACCTAAGGTAAAAGCTTTGTTTTGACAGCTGCTGGTGGCTTTGGTCTACAGTATGCGTTTTTCAATTGGAAATTAAAAACCTGTAAGGTCAACGTTGAAGTAGTATGAAATAGCACCTGGCTGTGCTTGTTTTGTTTGGCTTAATTTTAGAGTTTGTAAAAAAAGGATGCCACCCTTGCATATATGTTGCCATAGAGAATATCTAAAATCTGTATTTAAAAAACAGCAGGGACAGCTTATGTACTCTGTACCCTTTCATCTTTTCACAGGCCCACCACAGCACGAGTCCAGTCCTAAAGTGTTTGTCAGACAAGGCTTGTTCCCGGATGAACATGATGAGACTCTTCCTGATGACGAGGAAGATGACGAGGAAGATGACGATGACAGGTTGTCAATGGTTGCCCTGGAAACAGAGCTTCAGAAGTACCTCCATGAAGATTAAAGACTGAACTGAAAGGGAATGGAGGCCAAGCACCCATCCAACATTTGGTATCAGGATGTAGCCTTCCCCCCTTTTTTTAAATTATTTCTTTTTTTTGATTTATGTAAATTTGAAAGCATTAAAAATTGTCGTACATGATCACAGGGATCCAGCTTTACCACTAAGCCACATAAGTGAGCACAACCTCAAGTTGTTTATCTTAGAGAAACGACACAGAAAACTTAGGTTAATTGAAGTTGGAAGGAATTGTTTAATGTCTTTTTTATGTTCATAATTTTAATCTTGAGTGTTTTAATTAAGAATTGTAAATATTTTATCTATTTATTTTTATTCTATAATAATGCAATAAATATTTGACCATAAGTGTGTTGTTACTTTTTATATGATTAAGGAGAAAAGTTTTAACGGTCAAAAGTTTGTTATGCAAACATTATAAAGTATTGGAATTTAATATTTATGCAGCAAGTAAACAAAGTAAAACATTAAATAACAGTGCAAGAAAATTTCATATTGCAGTTTTTATTTTTTAAATTTTTTTGTGTGTGGCTTTTTTCATTTCATTAGATAGTGCAGGTATGAAGGGAGGAGGAAGCAGCAAAGCAATGTTTAAACTGCAGATTTCCAAAACAAATCTTTTTTCAATTGGATTTTATTTCTCAGATCCCCTCTCTAGTATTGCTAATATTCCATGTCAACTTGAGTTAAAATACTTAAACCATATTATTCTACTATATAATTGGAGGTAAATTCAAATATAAATAAGATTGTTGTACATTTACGCATGTGTCTCTCAGCTCATAGAAATACAAGTTTGAGTTTAAAAGTAAACTTGGATAATGTTGGCGGGGTGCACTAAAATACCAGTTTAAATCGACATACCATTTGAATCTGTTCATGATCCGTTTGCTCACAAATCATTGGCATTTTGGAGCGTACTCGTGGGGATCACATGTTTAAAAGCCAATTGATATTAAACGAACTGTTCTTATCAAATGGCACTAAAACGTCTTGTCTCTTTGACAAATCCATCAGTAATGGTTAGTGTCAGTCTGAAGACATTTAGGCCGTGAGCCTTCAGAGCGTTACTTCTCGTCAAGCAAGAAGAACATAGCGGAACCATTTTACTGTACCCTCTGTTGCGAATGAATGACGGTAGTATATGTACGAGGGACAGGCATGGGTACCCAAGTTGCTGCATGTAAGGTAAATCAGAATGCTACTATACCTGACAATTTTACTTATAAGACAATTATGTTGTAGAACGTTTGATTGAATGAGCCACATACTTACACATACATACAAAAAACTTGAAGAAACCACAGACACCTCAAACCTTTCCGCTATAATATAACCTGCATGTTTGCTAGCATGCTAATGATATCACAGCTGGTTAATAGCATGTGTTCCGCTAACCTCTCTTCTGTAATTGCTCTACGGCCATAACAGTGTCCTGTTCTGATTGTACAACATAATTCAACAACAGGAATTAGACCAGGGGTGTGACGTAACTGCTGTTTGTGTATCATAGCCATGATTGCTCTCCCACAGGTTCTTCAGTTTGCTGTGAGAAAGGTCACCTCTTCTGGATTTGGTCCGCTTCAGTTTGGGAGATGCCACCTCCAGCCTCTATGCACTGAGTGCAGGTTGTTCTGTTCCTCTACCAGCCAGAGTACTTTCCATTCAACGCCACAAAGCCATGAACTCCGTCCTCTATCCAGGAAGCCAGCCACAGAGCTATCCCTACGCTCACTGGTTGATATGGGATTCACACACTCCCAGGCAGAGCACATCAATGATGCCATGTCCAAACTCAGAGGAGGAAGTGCTACCAAACATGCTCTGTCAGCCCTCACAGCTCTGTTCGCCTTGGGCTTCAATCCTTCTAGCATGCTGAAACTTTTGGAGAAATGTCCTGAACTGTACACCGTCAAGGAATCGCAGCTTCAGCAGCGCATAGGCAACTTGCGGAAACTAGGGTTAGTTGAAGGTAAGATCACGATCTTTGTGCAGCACAGATTTTCATAACATGTTTGAAGCACTGCCTTAGGTGGATGTAGTATGCTCAATACTAATGAGGTGATTTGTATGACAATCAAAGCACAATTGTTCATTATGTCCCTCATTAGGCTGTCTTCAGAGAGTGGTGTCCCATTACCCCCACATCCTGACTGTGTCTGTGAAGGCAATAAAACACGTGGTGGTGTTCCTCAGGGAGAAGTGCCTGTTTACCGCCCAGCAGGTCACGGACATCCTCAGAGATAGTCCGGCCATAGTTATGGAAAACATGGGTCAGCTGGAGTACAAGTTTCAGGTCAGTTTTTAAGCTCATTCACTGGTTCAAGCTCAGTTGTTTATCTTTGGGTTTTAGACTGTTAGTCAGCAATTTGAAGGCATAAGCTTGGGCTCTGGAAAAGTGTAATGGTCTTATTTCTTTTACTGGTTTTAGACATTTTAAAGATTAGATGATTCATTGTTGAATCAAAATAGAATCAGAAATAATTCTTAATTGTTGGCATAATTGAAATATATGATAGTTCAATAGTTCTAGAGACAGATAGAGTGATGTTCTCATGGTAGACTGCAGGTTTGTTGACTTCCTCAAAACTTGACCAAACATCACATCAAAGGCCACCGTAGAATAAGACAACATCCTTGCTGTTCACATAGCCAAATTATAGATACTACTTACATACAGTATGCATTATGTATGTATGCACTTTTCCACTTAGTATACAAGAAATCAACATACTTTACTGTTTTGCTATGTCAGGCTTTTTTAAACTTAATAATCAGACAGCATTTCTTCACCCAAGGATTTCTTAATAGTTTTCCCAAGGTCTTTGTGTAGCTGTTTCAACACAATTTGATTAATGTTTTACCAGCTGTAAGCAGCTCGTCCTTTTCCTTTGATTGGGGGCCCATAGTGCCCATCAACAGCACACACATGCTCCAAACCAAGCATTTTAGGAACCATGCTAACACTCCACATTCTCTAAACCTGCGTAGTAGTATGGGATTGGGTTACTGCTACAGTATTCCCTGTGGTAGCCAACCTTACGTACGTACTCTAAATCTTTTGGGCAACTGATTGTGAATGGATCACAGTGTTGTTATTAAGTGTTCTATGACTGAGCTGACTTTTTGTACTGCTTTTAACCTTGGGACTGATAATTTAGCCACTATAGTAAACACTATAATATAGCAGGGTTGGAATTTAACTTTTTTGTCAGTGGAGTCCAAAATCTACCGGCCACTCAATAGATTACCGTTGTTTTTGGCTAGTAAGTAAAGCAACTCTAGCAGCCCTTTAAATATTTTACCAGAATTTGGCTGGTGTTACTTTCCAACTCTGCAATGTAGCCATGTATCTGTTGAGTTACTTGTTACTCTCTTGACCACATTGTATCTGTAAAATAACTAGTTATTATTTAAGGTTATCTTTTTAGTGTTTTTGTCATTCCAACTAATTGGTGTTTGTAACCACATGTATCAACTCCTCTCTTCATAGTACGTCTACTTCCGAATGGGTGTCAAACAGCAAGAGATGGTGAAGTCCAGGTTGTTCCGTTTCACTCTGGACGAGGTGCGCTGTCGACATTGTTTTCTGGAGCGCAGGGGCCTGTATCAAACCCCAGACAAAAAAGGACAGACGTTGGTCCTCAACCCCAAACTGGACAGCATCCTCAGCGTTGACCAGGACACCTTCCTGGCGCATGTTGCCAATGCGTCCACAGAGGAGTATGATGTATTTAAGAGAATGATGGCACAAGAATGGCATGAAGAGCAGCAGCAGTGGGGCAGCATTGAAGTTGATAGTAATGATGATGATGATGATGATGATTATATGGATGAAGAAGAGGAGGAGACTAGAGGGAAAAGTGGATACAGGAAGAGTAGAAAGAAATAACAGCACTGTGGGAGAGACCAAGAGAACATAAACTTAAGAGGAAATGACATGATTAGAGGAAATGACATCCTTTGATGATAAACGAACCAATAAAATGTCCCCTATCTGTTTGTTGGGCTCAGGTGTCATTAAGTGCTATAGAAAATTCTTATCTAAAACAAACATGGAAACCCATGTCATGGTCATTGGTCATGGTCACTAACTTGTTCTCTTTGAATGTACTATGTGATGGGAACAGATTGGACTGATTGAACCTTTTTGAAGTGGATTTCTGTGTTTATCCAAGTGGCCGCATGAGGATATACGATGTAATGATGTCGGTGGGAGGTTAGGCTGATGGTGGTGATTCTATATAGATGAGTCACAACCGACAGGTGTAAATATGGTGAACGTTTTCCCGCATATATTCTTTCCAGAATAGAAGGAGGAGGAGGAGGGAGGGGCGGGCGAGCAAGCCTCCGTTCTCTTTGACAATACTTTGAGCGTCGAACAAGAAGTGACATCACCCCACACTGCTTAGAGCACCTTTAAGAGGAAAGGGTACATCTAATGTAGTTAATCTAGTTCAGGGATCTTCAACAGGGGGTCCGGGACCCCTAGGGGGTCCTCGGAGTCAATGCATGGTGGCCGTTCCAAATTATTGTTAAATTATTTTCAATTAATCCAAAATATTATTAGCAAAAATTACTCCTCCCTGAGTATAGGCTTACTGACCCATAGGTAAGGCAGTCTCTAAGGAATCCACCCACAGATACAGTTCATCCAAAGGAGTTACTGTGCTACATTTATGTTTAACATTAAAACATAATTTAAAAAATCATGCCAACTATTATAGGGCTATTTTGAAAGCTCAGTATTCTATGCAAAAACAAATCTATAAAGGATTTACGCCGCCCTACAAGTGCTTAAAAACCATTGAAGACCCCTGATCTAGATTGTTGGATGGAAAAAAAACCAAAAGCTGAATCAGATTTAAAACCTCTTGGGTAGAAAACACTGATAAAGTTACTGCGTGAAGAGCAGCTGAAAGGATGAAAGCTCCACCCCGTTACTATGAGACTGCTAAGTGGCTTTAGCTTTCTCCATCCCATATCATCTGTGTGAGTCAACAACAAGTACATCAGATAAGGCCTGCAGGTGAGACGAGTCGTACAAAACCGCCATTGATTAATAGAAGCGTTAAGCCCAATGGATGTTCAACATAGAGGTTTTTTGATCTGGACATCAGGTAAGAAAACATACCTTTGGTCAATCAATAGTCAGTCAATATGTGTGTCTGCACGAATATTCCAACCGAACCAAGTGATTTTATGTTTCTGTCTCAAGTGTTTGAGTATTAAGCTGGGGGTAATTTTTTTAAATCTTAATTTTATCCATTTTATACTGATGCCCAACCCAAAAGTGTAGAAAAATCTATATTCTAATTCACGGTTTCATCCAAACTGCAACTGAAGTCAACTGTAATTTTCTTTGAGAGCTCTATGTCAAATATATATTTACAACTTCTTCATTTGCATTTTTTTCAGTCACACCATAACAGTCAAGGGACAATGTCCATTACTGCATGCTCATATTTGAATTTTGGCTTCTCATTTTCCCTGAACTGGTTTACCTGGACTAAACATAACCTGGAGCCACACTAAAAAAGTTACATCAATGTCCTTTGGATTAAAACCGAGTCAGCCAGAGCAGTTATAATAATAATAATAATAATAATAATAACAATAGTAAATAATTTAAAGTGCCTGCCTCATTGACACCCATGTGAAGACCCATTTCTGCTCACAGGAGTTCATTAGATTATAATTATGAAGAAATATAAATAAAATAGTCTCTCTGCTCATACAATAGATGTATGCAGTTACATGCTTGCATTTCAAAGGGGATGCAGTCTTATTGTTGATATTAATGTATTAATATCTTTTCATTAACAGGAAGCTGCTGGAGAAAGTAGTCAACACACTGGAAAACACAACTCAGTCACCATAATGCCATCAATGCTCCTGTCAAACCTCACACAGGATTGGGTGGAGAGTGTGCGGAGGTGGCACCTAGATTTTTTTTTCATCCCCACCGTAGTCTTTACTCTGGCAACCTTGCTTGCCAACCCTGTTCTCCTGGCATGCATTTTCCTGAGCCGTGCCTTGCGTCAGGAGACGCGTTACCTGCTAGTGGCCAACACCCTGACAGCAGACATGCTCTTCCTGGTCCTCAACCTGGCCACAATGACCTGTAACGCCGTGAGAGCTCAAGTACCCTGGGTCATGTGTGAGCTGGTCATAGCCATCACTATCACCGCCTACTGCTGTGCCATCCTCACCATCACCCTCATGGTTGTTGACACCTACGCTGCAGTTCGCTGGCCTCTCCATTACCATGACATTCTTCCACCTGCCCGGGTCTACCGCATACTGGCGGGGTTGTGGGTGCTCGCAGCCATTTACCCTTTCACCCTCGTGATCATAATGGTGATGGATCGAGGAAATTCCCATGAAAACGTGGCTGTGTGTATAATCCTCCTCTCCCTGGGCTTCGTTCAGGTCAATAACATGATGGGGATCTACATCTACTTCTTTGTAGCTGCACTCATCTGTGCTGTACTCATTTTTTTCTGCTACATTCGGCTCTATATGGTAACAAAAACCCAGGGCATCTGGCAGAGCCGCTTCTCCAGGGCCCGGATCACGCTGCTAGCTCATGGCGTTCTTCTCCTGCTCTACTTTGCCCCCGGTTTTGTTTTCACCTTGGAGCTCTTCCTGTTTCAGAGGAACGACATAAGTCAGGATGTTCGTGTGTGGATCAGCACAGTCAATATGGGTGTTTTCACGTTGCTGCCCAGGGCAATTGCTCCATACCTGTACGGACTGAGGTACAGGGAGATCTCTGATACTCTAGTGCAGTTTCTGCACCAGCACAGGGGACTCAGCCAGGTTACTGTTTCATGAAGACACTTACAAACTGGCAGTCTTTTCAAATTTTTCCAATCAAATTACTTGTGAAATACATATTTTCTCAGCTTTCTCAGTCGCCCTCAAACAAACAATGATGCAACTGAAAGAGCAGTAGCCAGAATGACTCTAAATTTCCAAGATTTGTTTTTTTTAATTTTGACCTCAAAATATGGAATTTCTCCAAATTTGTTCTTGATTTAAGATACAGGAATATTGGTACAGGAATGTTGGTGTGTATTAGGTTAAACTTTACTTGAACTTTTCTACATAATGGTGACATGACACTGTCTTGAACGTGTCATAAAACATCATAAACAAGTCATAAACGGTCAGAAACATTTGGTTTTGTCATGACAAGTTATGGTTATTGTTAGGGTTAGGGTTCATGAGTCATGTCATTTTTATGTAGAATAATTCAAGTAAAGTGTTACCGTATATTGTCTAAGTGGGGTTTCAAAACACTCCCCACAATGTCAAGAATGTAATTATTGTTGAGACACACTAAAATCCCTTCATTTTTTCTTGATTTCTGGTCTACAGAAGTCCAATTTAAGAATAGTGACTCTAAAACACCACGTGTAATTTGTGTTTGAATTTAGAACACAAACTCCACCCTTAAATTCCCTAATTCCCCAAAACAACACTGAGGACATGTCCTCTGTGTTCTCAATGGTAGCTATAGCCCAGGTTGCTGCTATGTCCATGTTTTCCATTGCTTCATTGCCTTATCAGTCTAGTCTTTTTATATATATATATATATATATATGTATTATGTTCTATCAGGTTTGTGTTTTTAATTTTAAAAATAGTTTTTTTTTTACTGCTGTGTGGCTCAACATCAAACTCTGCAGAACTCCCTTACTTTCCAAGTTTATGTCTCATTGTTGAGGTGTCTTTAATCCCTTTTCTTTTCTTTTTTTTAATAAATTTTACAAGCAGAGTGTATATTGTATCATCATTATGTAACGTAAATGCCATGATAAGCCTGACACTCAGCCTCAAAGTGTTATGACCATACAATGCACTTAACTCCATCTGCCCTCATAGCTGTTTGTCTAAAATTGGTTGTCAAAGAAGATCATTATGGCTGACTGACTTGGCAACTTTATGCACTAGAGTAGAGAAAAAAGCACCTTCCCTCATTTCCTGTGGGAAGGTGTGGTTGTGATGGATAGTGATGAGTCAGATATCCTAGCTGCAGGGACGTGTCTCCGTCTCAGCTGTGTGTCATCTGTAACCGGTACACAAACTCAACAGCAGAGGGACACATTTGTCTCTCCACTGAGCTTTGTCACTGCTCTTTCCTGCTGCAAATTTGAGTGTGTTTGCTTAGTATCAAGCCACTGGGCCTTGCTCCCTCCACACATCCTCCAAACATCTGCTCCTGGCGCTCACTGTCATCCTTTCTACATCTGTCCGTGAATCAGATCCGCACCAAAATCACATTTGCTAATACTATCAGTTTCCATGGCACAGCAATTACACAGCTTTAATAATAGGCTACAACTTGTCTGATTCTTTTCTGTGTTGACTGATATTTCATGGACATGTTTGCTCTTGGCAGTGATGCTTGTACCCTTCTTTTCTACGTGGTAGTCTTCTCGGATTACAAGTTTTTGTTCTGGTGAACTTGTACAGCAGGTGCCTGCATTGTTCTCACCTGCTCTGAGCTGTGCCCACTTCATGATGTGTGTGTGTGTGTGTGTGTGTGTGTGTGTGTGTGTGTACGTTTACATTTTGAAGTGCCACATTCATTTCATTTTTCCATTTTACAGTATAAACCAAGACATTGATAACATCGTGGACACTTTCATGGAACTCAATTAGGAGCTCTCAGAAATATTTTTCAAAAAAGCAAGGAAGTTGTGACATCCTTTGTTCCAACTCCTCCTTCCTCTTTACCTGGACACGCGTGCTGCGTTTCACCCTGTTCATGTGGCAACGTGATTTATTACACAGCGTTTTTTCTTAGGAACACGCACGGATATTCTTGTTTGTTTGTCTGTCAGTGTAACTACGTAAATTCCTAGACGTCTATGGTAAAACGGAAGGCTGGCGTTTTATTTAATAACGTTGGCCTAAACATTTGCGGTTAATATTTTCGTAGTAAGTGTCCTCTACACGTTCATACAAGTAAAGCCATACAACTGTTACTGCTTCGCGGGTATTGCTCAACCGCTGTACTTCTTTGTTATGAGCTGTTTTCTCCACGAAAAGTTACGTTTGTTTGCAAACAAAGAAAAGCCACGTGTAGAGCGAAAGGCACTCGGGAAATGTTGTTTCTCTTAGGAAAGAAAGTAAGCGACGACAATCAATTAAACTCAAATACCCATAATGCACCACAAGCCCCAGCCTAGTGGCCGCAGTGGGCTGGATATTTTTTTTTGCCTGACAAGTATAAATATGGGCTCTGTTTTGACTGTTAGATAGTTTGAGCCCTTTTGTTTTTGTCATCCCCAAAAAGTCAAAATGTCCCGTGTAAATAACAGACTGCCTTGTTTGCCATAACTGTTCGAGGGCAGACATTGTTAAAGATATTGTTCAACTATATTTCAGGATATAGTTAGATTTATTTTTGTTTTGTTTTGTTCACTTAAAACCGAAGAGGAAGTTTCATCTGGAAACCTCTCTGTAAGGTAACACCTTCTATCTATGTTGTTAATGACTCTGTAAGTTCTGAATTTAGAAGAAAGTCTTACTTTCCGGTTGAATTTGTATTGAGTAAAGCAACGGCTAGTGCTTTTTTCTATTGTGTTTACAAGGGCTAACGGTCGGTACGAGGCAAAGTCTCCTTTGTATATATACAGAAGCACAACTGTCCTTTGTGTTCCCTGTTCAGTGTTACTAGCTTCATATGTATACATGAACACATTGTATTTGATTTTCTGTAGTGAATATTTAAATGTGGGTTAAAATGTCATATTTAGCAAAAAATAAATAGTAAAGTAATATGTATATGATTTCACAAGCCTCTGTCAATTCTGTTTAACATCACATCAATTACAACATTAAATTATTTTTATTTTATGTAATTTCCTGTTATTCTTTATATCATTGTATTTATATTTGTAATATGTCATGCATCAGACACCTCTGGCTAAACCTGTCCTCTGGTTTATATGACATCAAGGAGTTGCTGCTGCACGTTAATAACCCTCTTGAATAGTACTGAGCCTGCCCAGGCTGAGCCAAGAGTTAAAAATAACCTGAGATTAATGACCTCATAGGAAGATAGGCCATAGATAAGATGAAATATCTTCAAGAACTTGAGAATTGGCTGCCCCAAATATACACACATTCTTTGTGGACATAATTCAGGGGACACATTGGTTGTTATTGGCTATAAGTAGACAACATGTCTACAGGTTGAGCTATAACAGAATGTGACTCAAGGTTATCAGTAGCACTGGCTTTGCACATGTTGTTGTAGCCTAAATGTTAATAATTTTGGGGTGTCTCCCCCCCCCCCCCCCCCCCCCCCCACTCTCTTTCAAAACACATCTGACTGAAATGTAGGTTGGCCTTCCTACTGTTGCTCAACCTCTCTCCCGCCTGTATCTCTTTGTCATCTTCCATCTCGTGCGATTCTTTGGGCTGAAGGGCACAACTGTTTTGCAGCAGTGATGAGCTAAAGTAACTGTCAGGCCGATCTGTGTGCAGCTCAGATTTCGTTCCTTAAAACTTTTTTCTTAAACTGTGATGCAAGACATTTTAGTACCACCCCATGGGCTTGACAATTTTTTGTTTCTTTCCTATTTTTGTACACATGCTTTGTGGCTTTGCTCTGTGAGTGCTTTGTTTGCCTATAGTGAATGTTCTCAATTTGTACTACAGTGATCCTATTCAGTTGCTTTTTATAAATTTGTGAACTGGCTATCCCCTCCTACCCCACCGAATAAGATGCCATTATAATAGTAAATAGTGATGTAATGGAAACATGTTTCTTTTGTAATAACACTGTACTGATTGGTCTCCATCCTCAGGTCAACTTAAAGCTTAGAGAAGGTCTACGTTAAGGTGAGGTAGCAGCCATGGTGTTGATTCTGGGCAGAAGGATGAACAGGGAGGACTCTGGGATCAGAGACTCACCAGCTGTCAAACGAAAGGTGCTGTCAAATGCTTTTTTATCTTGCAGCTTTTTCCCAAGCTATTAAAGTCAGAAATTTAAAATAAATAAATATTAATAATAATAATATATTTATATGTGTTGGTGTCCCCTAAGGTTTTTGAGGTTGACTCCAAAACCTTTGCCAGCCAGGATGTCTTGGACTTCTGTTCTGGCTCAACCCACTCTGAGGGCATTCTGCAGGTATTCAATGAGTTTCGTGACTGCCGCCTGTTCACTGACGTTGTCATCAGTGTGCAGGGCCGTGAGTTCCCCTGCCATCGCGCTGTGCTCTCTGCCTGCTCCTCCTACTTCAGAGCCATGTTCTGCAACGATCACCGTGAGAGCCGCGAGATGCTGGTTGAGATCAACGGCATCCTGGCTGAGGCAATGGACTCCTTCCTCAGCTATGTTTACACCGGTCGTGCCAAAATC
This sequence comes from Etheostoma cragini, assembly GCF_013103735.1. NCBI lineage: Eukaryota > Metazoa > Chordata > Actinopteri > Perciformes > Percidae > Etheostoma > Etheostoma cragini. The sequence goes on from NC_048418.1 coordinate 18,314,068, forward strand.
ACCACAGAGAATGTCCAGTTCCTCTTTGAGACCTCGAGCCTCTTCCAGATCTACACACTGCGTGATGCCTGTGCCAAGTTCCTGGAAGACCAGCTGGACCCTTGCAACTGCCTGGGCATCCAGCGCTTTGCAGATGCCCATGCCCTGAAGCAGCTAGCCAGCCGATGCCGCAGTTATGCCATTGCCAACTTCTCAGACGTGGCTCAGCATGAGGAATTCCTCGACCTCCACAAAGAAGAGCTGGAAGAATACGCTGACAGTGATGAACTGGCCATCGGTAAGGAGGAGGAGGTGTTTGAGGCAGTGATGAGATGGGTGTACCACGATGTGGAGCATAGAAAGCCCATGCTTAAGGCCTTGCTTCACCATGTGCGACTGCCCCTTCTGCACCCCAACTACTTTGTCCAGACAGTGGAGGGAGACCAGATTATCCAGAATGCTCCGGAGTGCTACCAGCTTCTTCATGAAGCCAGACGCTACCACGTGCTCGGAAATGAAATGATGTCACCCAGAACTCGTCCACGCAGGTAATTAAAAGGTTGACTTACTAGTTATGAGAAAGGCGACAGATGATTTGGCCTAGAAGTTGAGTACAAAATGTTTTAAAAAAAAACGGTGATCTATCCATCACCATCATTTGTCCTGTCACAACATCTTTGGCTTGTGGAAGAAAAGTTTGACTTGTTAGTCTGATGAAACCTTTACAGTATATGTTGTGTTTCCTCTGCATTGTTGAGCACCAGTTCTTTTCCATTAACAAAAAGATTTAGTTTGATCTTTTCTGATGTCTGATGCTGTTTTGTCTTGTTTGGTTCAAACAGCTCTTACACTGGAATGCCAGAGGTCAGAATGAGATACGAAAACGTGTCTTTAAAAGCAGTTAGTCAACCTTTTATCCTACATTCATTGTATAGCTAGAGGCTACAATGACGAATGATGAACTTGGTCCTCCCGCCTCCCAGCAGTGTTGTTGTTGCGTCTGAGTTATTGTTGAATGCATGTGTTAGAGAGACAGCCAGACAGACAGTGAGACAGACAGTGCTATTGTACTGAGGTGTGCCTTTGGCTGAGCAGTGTTGTTTTGGCCCTATTTTGAAATGGAAATGATAATGAGGAAGGCAGGGCATGTTCCTGTATATAGAATTATGTAATCCAAGAAACGGAAAATGTTGAGTCTTGTTATCATACCAGCAAAGTAACTCACCTTGTCCATGTATTTTTGGCTTAGGTGATCTCACCTGTTCACTTTTTACCTGTTTATTTGTTTTTTTACTCTGGTCCTTCTGTTATTGCAATTGGATGTTACAATGTCATGTTTGATGAAGGAAAAAAGTTGGCGCTGACGGTAACCTTATCAATCAGATACCATATGGCAGCCTGCTGTACAACAACAATAGTACAGCTGCCAGTTGTCAGTTATTAATGCTGTGTGACGTGTATTTCAGGTGTATTGTGTCCGTATCCAGGCAGATCTGTTCAGATTAGCAAGCCAATCAGTCAGCTTCGTGTGCCCTGAGGGCCAAATCTGCTCCTGCTAAAAACAGATGCCTGGTTATCCCCTGTCTGTGTCTGCATTGACACCTCTTTTTCTTTTGGGAAGCCTCTAGAATATAATTAATCACATGCACACACACATTTCGTTCACACACGTGAAGCTAAAATGCTTCTGGGCTCTCTTATACTGTAGATGTATACAAGAATGTGAAACAGCCCGCATCTCCAACTTCTATCTGACTTATACATACTGAGCCTGAACAGAGAAATGTGGGGTAAAGTGCAAAGAAGAAGAATTTTGTGCCACATGTGTTCTTACAGTGGTATTCAAAATGTACTGGATTTTTTTTATACAGTCCAGCATCAGTATTTTAGATTTATACAATAATAAAAGAAGCTGTAGTAATTTGCTTGCCTCCCCTAGGAAATGCAGTCATATCCATGGCATGAGTTAGAAAAAAATAGAAAATCTTTGTGGTAATGGAAACTCAGCTTAAGTCTAGCCCCACGTGTGTTTTTGTTATATTGATTACCACTCTATTCCTGCCTTGGCACAAATTTCTGCCATCTGTAATTAGAAATCCCTCCAAGTGTAGACATGTGAATGTTTACATGTCTTTATAACCTTTGTATGTAGGCCAACTGACATACAGCGTTTTAATTAGTTGCTATGTCTGTAATCTGTACATTCTTGTTGCAAGCCTTTAAATTCAAATATGCTCGTCTTGTGTACGTTTTTATGTTTATTTTTTATAATAGCTTCAGCTGTGTTGTTATTTACCTCCATCTTTGAATTGGATATTTTACTTGAACCGTTCCATCCTTAGTCTGCTCCCTTTTACAGGTCGACTGGATATTCTGAGGTGATTGTAGTGGTGGGGGGTTGTGAGAGAGTGGGGGGCTTCAACCTGCCCTACACTGAATGCTATGAGCCAGTCACAGGAGAGTGGAAATCCCTGGCCAAACTACCTGAGTTCACCAAGTCAGAGTATGCTGTCTGCGCCCTCCGCAATGACATTCTGGTGTCAGGTAAGACCCCACTACATCTGTTACAGACCATTCAATAGCATAGACCTGTCAGGGCTGAAACACCAGCCAAACTGCAATGTACAGGTATCTATTAATCTCAAGTCAATTTTAAGCGTTGGTATCAATAGTATTACACCACTTTTTGACATCATCCATATGGTCTTGTTTGTTACAAACTTTGTTTTCTCTTAATATTAGTAAGATTGTGCCATACACAAAAAGAAAAAAAGCACTAGTACACTCATCAGGGACATGGTCAGTGTGTTCCTTGGCTTTGCTTGCAATCTATCCCCAAGTGGAGGGGCAGGAAAGGCCATGGTGGCTGTTTGCCCTGTGTTATTTCTTTTACAGCGACAGCCTGTTTGAGTCAAAGGAAAATAGGCGAGCAACCTCTGGATGCACACTCTAGGCTCAGTGCTGAGAGAGGCTTTCATTGGCCAGCTCATTCACTCATTCCCTCATTCCCTCTCTCTCGGCCAATCATAAGGTCACCACCTGTTACATTGGTTCAGCAGCTTTCTAGGATCTTCTGTATGCAACAATCTAACATCTCTTTTTGATTTTAGACTACACTAAAAGGTTGTGATGTGATTTTCTTGAAACAAACCTAAATCTGAGATATCATAGCTTATTGCTGCCTGGCAAGGCTGCTGCATGTTTGGAACCAAGCAAGGGCCAATTGTGGTGTAAGCCTTCTTTTGGGGAAATACAGATCTAGATTAAACAAAACCATCTTTCATCTTAACCGATGAGGTCAGTGGAACGTAGTTTCTAAAGCCAAACATTGATATAATCATGAGCTGTGTACAAGATACAGTTCTGTATGGTTGTTGGTTATAGGGTATGGATGTTGAGAGTTTTCCCTTTATTTGGATATGTTTCCAAGAATAAACATTGACGTTCAGAAGTTCAAATGTGCCTGCTGGGACTGCTCATGCTCAAACATTCTTCACATGAGCTGCAAAACATTACTGTACAAAGCAGTTAAAATATATAAAGAAGGAAAAAAAGAAGGCGATGTAGAAAAAAAAAAGTGATCCCCTTCGGCAGAGTTGGCAGTGTTTTGCTTTTTTATGCTCTCACTGTGCCAAGTCCTCACGTGTTTGCTCTCAATCTACCTTCACGTGCTGCCTGGATAAGTCAACATACCCCCCCCTCCCTCCCCCGTCTTTCTGCCTCACACACATATACGAATGCACTACTGCTTTATAGCATATTAGGATCTTTGTTGCTCCATTTTCTTCCTTTGTTGTCCAATCTGCCTTGAAACATTTAACCCCCTTTTCTCAACTTTATTTTTTTATTGCACTCTCTCAATTACATTCCCACACATACCTCCAGTCTGTCTGCCCCTCTCATCACACTGGGAACTGGTGCAAATACTTTGGAGGGCCTCCAGTCTCTAACATAGCTGCAGTTAGCTGTGGTCTTAAAGAGATACTTGGCTGATATTCAACCCAACTTTGGATCATAATAATGTTGGTAGTATGTGTAAATGAACTATGTTACTCATAACTTTGCTCCATTTCACCAGTGCCCCGATCTCCTTATTCAGAGGTGTTTCGCATCACTTAGAGCTTTGCTGCTGGCCGCAGGGCTTTTGCCCGAACTACAGATTGTACTTCTGCATAGGGACACAAAGTGTATAGAAGCGTATCGAGAGTGGTTCCTCTTTCAAACACAGACCAAACTCAAGTTAAACTGTAATACTAGACAATGTTAATCAAATATAAACATAGATTGTGTTAATGTATTGTCTATTTCTTGCCTCAATGTTTTCAGAAACACATTTTAGCTTACCATTTATCCATTAGACAAGATTGTTTGTTGCAGCGCATAAATCGGTGCTACATGCCAAGATCAACCCGGTTTAATGAAAAAAAACTCTTTTCAGCATTAAAACACTTCTCTAAATAGGATGTGGCTCAATTGAGTGTATAAAACCTCTTAGGACAGGGACTGACTTTCTCCCAGATTGAGCATGCTGACTTAACTATCAAATGCTTTAAATTCTGGAGTACTTCCGATTATAGTCTGCAAGATTCCAGTAATGTTCGGCTCTCACAAGACAAATCAAGCTTGGTTTACCGTGGCAACATAAAATAAAGATTTGGGTAATGTCTAATCAGCTAATGAGCAGAAATGTGCTTGCCTCAGACATTACAGAGGGGTGGACATCATAGTCTTTAGCAGCCTGACTTTTCTAGTTGTCTTTCTCAGAAAACAGACATGTTACAACATATTGAACTAGAACATTTGCATTAGCATTAAAAAGTCACGCAATGCATAACTCTCAGAAAGCTGACACACAAATTATTTTGGGACCTCTCAAAGATGCCTCTTGTTCCTTAAAAACAGTAATTAGCAGCAGTGGACCTCCCCGTCTAAGCCAGTAGGATGGAAGTTGTTGGGGGGGGGGGAACAAAGCCAGCCTTCTAAAGGTACAGTAGTAGTTCTTTTAAATAGGTCAGCTGTTCTCAGTTTGCAAAGCTATCTTTGAAGTGGTCTGTCCTCTGTCAATGTGTTTCCTTCATGCAAATCTTTAAAATGAGAAGCCTCAATGGCAGCAGACTGTCTGGCTCGTTTACTATTTGGAAGATCAACAAGCAGACACATGTTAACTTCCTTCCCTTGTGTTCTTTCGTCTGTGTGCTACAGTATAATTTTAATTAACGATTGACCAATAATAACCCATATTACCGATGTAAAGCCACTGGTTTATTTGAATAGGTGACCTTTCACTGAGGTGATTTTGTATTGTTGAATGACACACATGCCTAATGACCGTACCCGCTGGTCTAGTCTGTCAGCCAGTTATCTTACATTACAGAAAAAAGCTCCTGCTAAGATTGCATGCAAATAGGCCTAGACACCTTTGTTTACGCTGGCAAGTTTTCTTTATGTCTTTTATTATTGCTCCATATAAGCAACCATGTACCGTGTACAAAGAAAACACCCAATTAATTATTAATTAATTAATTCATCAATAATAATTCCATCCATCCATCTTCATCCGCTTATCCGGTATTGGGTCGCGTGGGGGGCTGAGCACCTCCAGAAGGGCACCCCAAACTTCCCTTTCTAAAGCCCCACTAACCAGCTCCAACTGGGGGATCCCGAGGCCTCCTCCCAGCTGGACGTGCCTGGAACACCTCCCTAGGGAGGCGCCCATGAGGCATCCTAACCAGATGACCGAACCACCTCAACTGGCTCCGTTTGACGTGAAGGATCAGCGGCTCTACTCCGAGCTCCTCTCGGATGACTGAGCTTCTCACCCTATCTCTAAGGGAGACATCAGCCACCCTCCTGAGGAAACCCATTTCGGCCGCTTGTACCCTAGATCACTTTCTTTTGGTCATGAATAATAACTCTCTCTAGATAACGTATTTTTTCTTTTTAACCTAAATTGGACACTGTTGTCTTAGGTTTTTATTGGTTAACCTTCATTTTATCATGTCTTTGTCTGTCCTTCATGCTAAAACTTTAGCTTGTGCCACCCATTGTCTTTTTAAAAGATTAGTTTTGATTTTGCCTCAGTCTGTGGAGGATTAATAGACGTGTGTGTGTGGGTGTGGGTGTGTGTGTGTGTGTGTGTAAAGTAATTTTTTTTAACTTACGATATGATACAGAGCGACTATGGAGCCAAGCAAAATTGCTGCAAGCTCAATGATTGCAGTACAATTGGTTTTGCTATATCAC
>NC_048418.1:18320389-18370292 GCF_013103735.1 Etheostoma cragini
TGTGTGTGTGTGTGTGTGTGTGTGCGCGCGTGCGTGTGTGTGTGTGTGTGCGCATGTGTGTGCGTGTGTGTGTGTGTGTTTTAGTGTGCGTGTGTGTGTGTGTGTTTTAGTCATGTCAGTAGTAACTATTACTGTATTATAACTAGTCATTAATTCACTGGCAGGCTACTTCAGACACTGACTCAATTACTGACTTTAAAAAAAGACTTAAAACATATCTTTCTTCTTCTTCTTTTTATTTAATTTATTTTTTAAATTAAATTTTTTTATGAGATTACTATAATTTGAATGTCCTTTTTTGTTTATGAAGTGATCTTGGGTGTCATGAAAGGCGCTTTAAACACATGTATTATTCATCATTATTATTATGTTTATGTGTACAAGTACACACGCATGTAAACACAAAGAACATGGAAACAAGTACAAGTCTTTTTTGGGAAAGTTTTGGGCTAAAACAGCCCTTCATTTCCTTTGTCTGAAAGGGCCTGACGCAGGATGGGTTCTTGTCAATGCAGCAATTCTAACTGAATCTTTTTATTACTTCCAAAAAACACCCAAAATGCTTAGTTGCCTTGCCACAGAAACGACAAACACATGCTTTGCGTGCATTCAAAGTAACTGCACACAGGTCCTCCACAACACTGAGGTAATCAGCTGGAGGGTCACTCTCTAGCTATAAAAGTTAGCAATTAACTCTGAGTCATGTATCAAGTTACAATGTAAACAAGATGGACCCAAATGGCTGTCATTTAACATGACTCTAAAAGTTATAGAACAATAAAGGAAACCAAGCTGAAAATGATTGATCTGCAGCTGACTTAACACTGCAAAGCTTATCTGATGCTAAAATAAGATGGCATAGTAGACATTTTTGTGCAGCACCATTTATTATGTACTCTATTTCTATACTTGTAACTTAGAAGTTAAACGGGCCAGGCATCACACACAACATACAAGAGGCAGTTGTACATATAAAAAAAATAAAAACACATTCCTCTGAGATGGTAAATCCCCAGAGAGGCTCTTGTCTGCAACCGCTTCCTGTGTCTGTCACACACGTGGGTGTTTTGTCTTCTTCTTTGTCTTCCCCTGTTCATTTCTTCTTTGTCTCTTTCTGTTTAATGACAGAGAATTTCTTTAGAAGTTACCTTGTGCTTCATATCTCTCGTGCTTCTTGGCTTTATCATTTTTCCTCCGAACCTTTTGGTATTTATGCCATTTCATTTCCTTATCTTTTTGCACATTGGTCAGGTCTTTTTGTTATCTTTTCATTCCAAACATACATTGTCTATATCTTTAGTATGTATCTCTGTGTGTTTTTTTCCCCTTCTTCCTGAGAATTCATTTCCCCCCCTCCTCATTTCCTCATTCTGTCTGTAATTTCCCCCTTTGATGTGTAGTTTATGCTCCGCTTGCAAGAATGGAGAAACAAGGCTGGGTGTTGTAAACAAGCCTGTACGCATGTTCATGCTTTTGTGCCAAGACCTTAACGCTGACTTACACTAACTCAACCAATTTGCATATTTAGTTGTCATATCAAATGTCTTTTTACTTGCACAGATAAGCACTCCTACATCTTATTATACTTGTTCAGACCTTCCATTTACTACATCTATTCACTTTGTCCTGGCCACAACCTTAAGTCTAAACTTCCCAAGCTGGTTCTTACAGGGAAATTAAGTACAGGAACACAATCACACTTCTCAGTGTCCTGTAATCTGTGATGTCCTGTTGGACTGGTCCTGTTTCCATAGTAGAAGCAAAAATAGGTCACCACTTGTTTACCTCTCCCTGTTATTGCTGCACTTGGTGACGGCTATTCTCAGCTATCAAACTGACTTTCTATCTCTTTGTGTCTTAGTCAGTTTGTTTATTTCTATTATCCGAAGTTGTTTTCACCTTGGATACCTCATACCTCATGAGTGTTTCTCTCATTGTCACTACTTCTTATCTCTCTGCACATTAGAGACAGTTAAACATTCAGCCCTGTGTGTTTGAACATGGTCATAAAAAGCTGTGAATGTGCTTGTTTGGTGGACGGCAAGTGTTTCCTCAGAGAGTCATAAATCATGTTTGGCTTAGTGTTTACGTAACAATAAATTTATTTATTAACAATAAAAGTATGTGCTACCATCATTGAGCTAATGTAGAATGGTCCTATATATTTATATTTATATGAGTGATCCAGTGCCCCCAAACATCCTCTCTCACTCTTCAAACAACCTAGTGTCTGGATATCCTCAGTGGCTAGTTAAAGGATCAGTTCAACCAAATTATGAAAAAAAAATCAGCTCTCATTTAATTTTAGGGTCCCCATAACTCTGGGCAAGCCACAGTCCTCGCTGTCAACATAACCCATAGGGACTTTCAAACTTTGACAGCAAGTCTGGAGATTTCCTAAAATAACCAGACATTGATTCATGAAGGACACTTTGCTATTTAAATAATTATTTTTCCAATGCTTTTAGCGCCACAAACAAAACTTTGTGCAAGAAACCTTTATATATATATATATATATATATATATATATATATATATATATATATATATATATATATATATATAAAACCTGTGTGGCTTTAAATTGCATGAAATGGAAAATAATGGGTGACCTGTCGTAATCCCTCAACATGTGGCATTTGATTAACTTATTATCTTCAGTGCTATCCATTTGTTTTATCTCTCTTTTGTCTCTTTTGCACAGCCTGCATTTAACATTTGCTATCAGCTGTGGTTCTTGCATTGGGTATCAGCTATGGTCTTTGTGCACATGGTCTTAGTCTGTGAATTTAGAGTGTGTGTCTGTTGTTGTCATTGAAAACCCATAAATGTAGAAACAGAGACAACGGTATCTGAGAGGTTTTTTAAAAAAGGAACAAGTTTATAAGGGTGTTTTTTTTTTCTGTATCAACTGTCGGTTAAAAAAGTGGCAGCACCATCAATTGGCCCAGGTGTTGAATGCAAATATCCAGGTGCCCCATCTACTTCCGTCTTTTTGTTCCACATTTTCACCTCAGTCTTTCTTTATGTGTTTGTTTCCCTCTCCACCTCTCTCTCCCTCTCTTCTGTACTTGTTTATGCTTCAGATTTTGGGAAGAGACAGGAACAGCCCGAAGGTTTTCTGTTGCATAAGACCAGTCTGTTGATCAGCAGTGTTATGCTCATAACCAGTAATTCTTGACATGAGATCTCCTACCAGTTATTAATGAAAAAGAAGTTTACCGTACATTTCTACCTTCCACCAGTTTTTCCCCCTATTGTTAATGCTGCATGTTCCAATTTACTTTGCCTTTTATTGTGCTTTAAGAGGGTAGTTTGTTCTGCTTCAACTCTCAAACTTCACAATTCTGCTCTCTGTAAAGAGCTTGTGGCTCACAACTCTTCCATTAATCTGAATATGCTTTTGTGTTTTCCCTCAGGTCTATGCTGTAGGGGGCTATGATGGCCAGAGCCGCCTGAGCAGTGTGGAGTGTTATGACTCCTTCTCCAACCGCTGGACGGAGGTGGCTCCCATGAAAGAGGCGGTCAGCTCTCCAGCCGTGGCCAGCTGTGCCGGCAAGCTTTTTGTCATAGGAGGAGGGCCTGATGATGACACTTGTTCAGACAAGGTGGGAAACAGATGTGGTTTCCCCCCAGCCACACACCTAAGCACATAGTGATGACAACTGAGGTGCTTTTCGTCTCAGATCTTTCAGTAATTCTACCTTGATTGATTGATTGATTTTATTTGACCACTTTAATATAAAACATGAAATGGTACTCTGTGTCATACACTAACATACATAAATAGTCAGATATGACACAAAAAAGCCCAAAGACTTATTTACATTGTGGTCCCAATAAGGTCAAGGGCAGAGGACAACAGAAGTGGCAGCAGATTACACATCAATCATTCATCATACATTAAACAAATTCATCCATGTTATACTAAAGAACCCCCAATAAAAATAAGTAATGACTAATGACTGTTTAGAACTGCCTATGCTTCTGACTGTCTTGAGTGTACCATGTAACCGGTTCCAAAGGGTAGTTCCAGCATAAAGAAAAGACTGCTTGCCCAGATTAGTCTTAGATCTGAGGGGTACAAAATTGGTTGAGCTACCCCTAGTTTCTTATTTCTAAAATATTGGGAACACCTCCATAAAATGCTTTATGTACCATACTAAGTCTCTCGATCCTCAACTTTTAAACAACCTACCCTTTCAGAGTCGGAAAATGTTAGATGAGTTACTATGGGGAGGATGGCTATGTTTCAGGTTCACTGTGACACCATTGTACCATGAGCACACACATAATCAAAATAAGGCTGAATTAAAGCTCCTGCTAATACTACCTTTGTTTTTTCATCCAATAAATTGGATATTCTGGCCATAAAGCAGACTCTCTGATCAACTTTGGTGATTACCTTTTGGGCCTGACCTACTCCAGATAAGTGGAAATCTAAAATACATCCAAGGTAACAGATTGGTTCCTTAGCAGCTATTACAGTATCTCCAGCAAAGACCTTGAGGCTGAGGCGTTCTTTAACTTTATCTTCGTTCCAAACAATTTACAGCCTTAGAGAGAGGTCTGTATTAAGAATAGGCTGTGCTATAGATAGGCTTACAAATTAAAAACTAAAGTTTTGCGTGTGTTAAAAAAGAAGTAAGCCGGGGTGGTCTCTAGCTCACCTGGTAAGAGCATTTGCCCCATATTAATTGAGTCCTGCAACTGTACAGGTTTAAATCCAACCTGTGGCCCTGTGCTGCATGTCGTACCCCATCTCTTTCCCTCTTTTAATTTGATCCACTGTCACTCATAATAAAGAGAAAAGAACCAAAAATATCATCTTAAAAAAAAGAGAAAAAAGCCCAACCTAAATTGTAAAATATGTTTGTGGTCTAAAAACAATATTGAATGCGTAAAGAACGTGCTAGTTCACAGACTTTGAATGAATATATATATATATATATATATATATGTATACATATATATATATATATATATATATATATATATATATATATATATATATATATATATATGTATACATATTGGAAGAATGATGAATATGAATTGGGCATGCTTTCCTCCTCTCTGCTGGCAACTGAATCACAGGACGCCTAGTCAACCGTTTTGGCCTATCACTAAAATCCTTAATAAAATACAGCTTCCTGAGTCTTCAAGAATTGCTTACATTTTTAGCCTGTGGGAGTTTATCTGGTATGATGAAAGCTGAGTCCTGGTCCGTCTGGTTGATCCTGATATAGCCAGTTTAACTGCAATAATTGTATCCTGATCATTTTGTCCAAGCCCTTTGTTAATTGTACAGTATTTCAGGTTTAATTTCACATCATGAGTCATTAACAGAAGCATATTTACTTAATGACATGATAGTGACGTGTATATTGACACAAGCCTGATCGAAGTAAGGAAATGGCTCAGGAAGAATAAAAAGGAAGCAAATTACGGCAAACCAAATATTTAGAAAGAAATTGACGGTTGATTTTGACGGTAATGTACCAAGATAATCTTGGAGGAAATGTTAGGTAACGATGATTGTAAAGGAATTTAATCTTTCAGGATGTGCCAGCAGTGCTACTGTATAATACTGTGCTTCAGATAACAGACCAGGACTTGATAGCCTACACGGGAACAGTTCCATTGTGTTTTGACTGACAGCCATGTTTCTTCTCTGGTAGTAAACAAAGAGACCATGGCGTTCGCAAGAACTCGACGTTTCATGGAATAGATTGTGTGTGTGTGTGTGTGTGTGTGGGGGGTGTGTGTGTGTGTGTGTGTGTGTGTGTGTGTGTGTGTGTGTGTGTGTGTGTGTGTGTGTGTGTGTGTGTGTGTGTGTGTGTGTGTGTGTGTGTGTGTGTGTGTGTGTGTGTGTGTGTGTGCGCACGCTTTTAAACAAGAAGAGTTGGCCAGATTGAGAGTTAACATTAGATGGCTAACTTTTTGTACCTTGCTTCAATTTCTTAGCTACTTATCTCTGGAGTCTCCTAACAATGTCCTTCACATTGATCCTTAAAGATCCTTGTCTGTTGAAATGTGATGGTCACGTGTTGCTGCAGTCAGGCAACACTGTTTGGGAGGAGGCTAATGTAAAGAAATGTGGGTGAGAGAATGCTTGGATAAAACCACTTAGATTCAACCACAAAATGAGCTACATATATTTTCCCACCACATGGAGTCTTTCATCTTATTCTTTCACCACAATAAAACAACAACAACAACTGACTACATGTAACTGTATGTCACAGGTTCAGTGCTACAATCCAGAGACAAACTCTTGGTTACTGCGGGCCAATATCCCCATCGCCAAGCGCTGTATCACAGCAGTGTCCCTCAACAACCTGATCTATGTGTGCGGGGGTCTCACAAAGTCCATATTCTGTTATGACCCCGCAGAGGACTACTGGATACATGTTGTTCACACCTTTAACAAACAGGTAATATATTTAATGCAGATACTGAGCATTTGAGGGACACACTGTTTGAATTCCATTGCAAGAATCCTTTGAAGCTGCGACTTCTAATGGCGGTCTCCCTCTCCCTGCAGGAGAGCTGCGGCATGTCAGTGTGCAATGGCAAGATCTTCATCCTTGGTGGTAGGGGGGAAACTGGCGAAGCATCAGACAACATCCTGTGTTACGACCCAGCATCAGGGATTATCACAGGAGTGGCAGCCATGCCGAGGCCGATCTCCTACCATGGCTGTGTAACCATCCACCGCTACAATGACAAGTACCACAAGATCTGACCGTAAACAAGCACACACACTAAAGAACTTAAACTCTTTAAAAACATAAACTCTTCAAGTTCATCCCCTGCACAACACAAACACACACTTCTTTATAACATGCACATTAAGGGGCTCAGTCCACAGTACCGTTGAGCTAATTTATTTTCTCACCGCATCATGTAGCAATACTCAATGCAGTGCTGTTAATTTTTTGCTGTTGTGTAAAAGTTTTAGCCTTTCTCTGCAAATGCTAAGTGGTTGATAATGCTAATGACTGTAACCTGAGCTAAAGTGTAGTCGGATCAACATGGCAGATCTGCCTTGCATTAGTAGTAACTGCACAAGGCTGGGAAGTAATGGATCACAAATCTGACACTGTGAAAAAGCCCGGTCTTAGAAGAAAACACAGGGTCCGTAAACGTCTAACAAAACACTAAGGGCACAGGCTGTGCACCAAATACACCAAAGCAAAAAGTAAGCAAAAGTTAGTTCAGTTTATTACATGGCCTTGTTGAATACTTCATTTTCATTGGTCAATCACAACATTCTATGGTCAGATTTTTTTCCCATATAAAGGGGCGTGACACACCAACCAGACAACTGACTGTTGGCAGAAAAAGCAGTCTGACTGACTGCCTTCCTGAGTTGGCCAAGAATAGTGTCTCGGAACACACCAAAGCGATGCCGACTAATGATGGCAGATGATTGGATGTGTCATATGGGTCTGGTTTCTCCGGAAATTCGAAGTCAGACTGTCATGTTCTTGTTCATAATACAATCTCATATTTTACTAAAATAGTTCACCGAAACGTGTTTCTGAAAACATTCAAAGCGAGAAATAGGCCATGCAGTTGCTGAATCTGTCTTCATTTCAGATCGACAAAGGTCAGTTTAAAAGATTTTTGTCCGATTTTGAGAGACTTCTACTCATCTCGCTCGTCATTTCCGGATTAGCACTCCACCAATCAGATTGGTCAATTGAGTCTGACTGCTGGCAGAGCCCGCCTCCCAACTGAGCATGTTAGATCGGCCAAAATGAAGGCCAACGGACGATGGCACGGAACACACCAAACAGACTCGAGTCACCGACCTTGCCAGACGGACCTTACAGACCTATGTTAAAGGAGAATTCTGGTTGATTTCAACACGTAGCTCTGTTGTTTGGAAATTTGGAGTGCTGTCAGTAGAGAAAAACAATCAGCGCTGGCTACACCGAGTTAGCACCCAACAGGCTTAAACAGGGCAAGTTTTACACATGTTTTTAGCCTCTAAACATGTTGAAAATGTCATTACCAGTGCCAACCCATGGCAGTAAATCCTTCTGAGGGAACACAGTGTATCTTATTGCTGTAGATGTGACAGAAAGGGACAAAAGTTGTGTTAATCCATACCTCTGTTTATTTGCTGTTTTCTGGTGAAGTCCACACTAGTTGATTGTTAAACTCATACAATCCAATATTCTGAAAATATATTTTTTCCACAAAAAAAAGGATTTGCCGTTGTTATGTCCTAAGTAATGATTATGTAGAAACAGTCTGTAACCTGAAACCACAGTGGAGCCCGTAGAGCAGAGCTGCCTGGCTGCAGCAGGTCAAAAGTTCAAGAGACCACTGTTGCTTAGTTACCTATGTGCATGCTTAATAGCTCTTTAACTCTTGTAGCTCGGCTGGCTCCACGTTTTTTTGTGGGAAAATATACATTTTGGTATATGGTAGCAGTTAGATTCGCTGTGTTCCCTCAGAAGGAATCACTGCACATGGGTAGGCACTGGTAATGACATTTTGAACATTTTAACAAAACACGTTCAAAAGAGCCGTACAGGCTCATGGGTGGTAAAGTTAACTGTCCCGACCGGGACGCAGACAGGTGACGTCTGTAAGAGCAGCCGTGTAATATGCCGTGTAATAATTAATCTGTATTACAATACATGTGTATTCACTACGACAATTAGTAAATTCTCTGCTCACCTAACTGCATATTTGATTGATTTAATACTAACTGAAAGGCCTAAAAATCTAAATAACATTATTGAGTTATAGTAATTGATTTTGTGACAACAGTGATTACAAGCAGGTAATCAGTTTAAAAGTGAACTTCCCAACACTGTGCTTTAATTACTGTGCAAAGTAACATCACCCTGAGATTGCTGTTGATGTTGAGCTGAAATGAATTCAGAGAGTTCTGACAAACAAAAACAATGCCATTAGGCAAACAGAATGAGCCAAGAAGGATCTTCCAGCAGAAGAAAAAGCCATATGACTTCATTTTAGACTGATAGATGAGATGTCAGGTCAGTTTTTTTAACCTTGTATCCACTACACTCCATGTGGATACGTACATACAGTACAACACAGCACAGTACTGGTAAAGAACATTAAAAAGTACTGTCCTCTGTTTCTTTTAACTCTTGACCTTGATACTAAAAATGACCTGCTAAAAAAATGTGGTAAACAGTCAGCCAGCTGCTCTCCCACAGTATCAGTGGTCATAGGTACAAGTTGCTCTAACCCGTTGACACAGAGTGGCGTTAAGAGAAGAGCTCCAGAGCAGAGGCTGGAACAAAATATTGGAACGCAGCCACCGTTAGCTCTTCCCTTTTTGTTTCATTTTATTTCCACATCCCTCCACCTAGTTCTACTTTCTGTGTGCATTTCCCTTTTCCATCATCCAGCTGTGTAATCATCTCACATTTAGATAACACCTTTTTAAGCTTTATTTTTGCTGCATTTTAATTCTTATTAATACACTCATTACTGATTTTTTTAAGTTATACTTTTTTGTCTTTTATAATTGGATGTTTACTGTATTGTGAGTAGCTTTAGTGTATCATTGTCAGTTCGTTGGTGTACTGGGCTTGTGGGTGGTTTTGTACATGTGAGAAGCCTTTGGAGATCAAACTCAAAGACGGCTCTGAATTAGAGGTGTGCAAGTATGTTATGTAATGTATGTATGCGACTTTTACAACTCTGTCTGGATGTGTCGGAGCCAAGGAGGTTTATCAAGGAGTTCTAGTGTAAGCATTACACAACTGCTAATGTGTTTCCACTCTAATGGTGGCACCTCTCAGATGTGCACTTACATGTTATTTGGGGTAACCATAAATACCTCCAGGTATGTATATACACTAGTATACACACATTGACACATACATGTGTCTATGTGTGTATCAGCAAAGATGGTGTGAGGTGTTGCAGTGCTACACCTCACACAGGTGGGTTAAGAGTTTTGAATGACAAGGATTTTGGAGGATATGGCTCATGGTCAGTAGATGTCACATTTTACTGCAGTAGGCGTTGATAGACTAGAGATATTGCTGTGAATATAACTTTTTTTTTTCTTTGTTTAACTTGTATTTAAATGTTTGGTTGCATATTGAGTTTTTCTGTTTTTGACAGCACTTTGACAGAATCCTGTTAAATATAGAATTACTGTATATGAAGATGATTTCCTTTTTTTTTTCTTTTACTGTATCAGTAAATGTTCTTTGCTTTCATTTGACGTATGGAAGAGACAGCAAAAGGGCCTGTCAGCTTCTCTGGATGGCCTTTCTCTGCTATGGCTGGTTATTCTAACAAAAACAACAAAAATTGCTAGAGAGAGAACAATGTGGGAGGAAGAAAGTTTTGGCTTTCAATTTTAGGTTCAAACATTGAGGATCAGTGAGTTTACATTTATTAACAATGTGTAACTTCATACACACACTTCAGACTCAATGCCTCTGTCTGTCAGTCACATGACAATGACAAAAACAGGTAGAGGTATTTCAGCTTAAACTATCCTCAAGGCAGTTTTTAAAAGTTTTCTCACAAGGATGGGTTTGGTGTCAGGTCAATAACAGAAGTACAGGCTGGAAATAAATACATCCTCAGGCCCCCCCACACTCCTAGACATAAGTAACATACTTAGGGGTAACTCAGGAAGCCAAGTAGAGGAGGTTAAGAGGAAATAATGTGGTAGAGCAAATGTTAGAGAGAGTTAGATGAATAGTGATAGAGAGAGAATTTGAGTGTGTTTGAGCGTCTGTGATTCCACTGAGTATTTACACATAACACATTACGTTGATTCATTGATTTTCATTATTAGCTTTATAGAGGCCTTCATACATTGTTTGCTTTGATGAGATTATTCATCGTTTTTTGTCTAGTGATTTTTGTTTTTTGATTGTTGTGTGACCGTTTGTTGCTGAGATGTTTTGACTTCCACATGCACATGGAAAGCCTTAAATTAAACCACCAAGAGCTGAGCATTAAATGTTGATTGATGGATTTTAAAATAAATGCAGCTGTATAATAGATTAAGTTCAAACCCAACAGTGACTTTGTTGAAAAATGCATGGTGGGTAAATTGCTCTTGTATGCGAGATGGGGGCTTTAACATGTTTATTGCAGAATGTTGCCTTTTGTGCCTTAATTAAAGAATGACGAGTGTGGGATTAAATCTTATCATTTTGTTATAAACTTTTCTTATTGTATGTGTGATGTGATATCATTATTAACACTACTTTCTCCTCAGATGCTCTTTGTCTAACTGTGAGGAAGCTTTGGATTTTTGTAAACTGCAGTTTGAAATGTAATGGTTGACTTGTGTAAGTGAAACATCAATAAAGTTTTTCTTACCATCCCAAAGCTTGTGGCCTGTGTCATCAGTAAAAAATGGTTTAAGAATGGAATGAAAATAATATATAAGGTATTAGGTTTTCTAAATTGCACATACAATTTTAATTAAGTTAAGTTATGTACAGTATATTTCTAGATATATTACTTTATTTGACTTCTGTCTTTCACTGCATGGTCAAGTTATAATGTAAAAAATCTGGTGTGGATCTTCTTCGTGCCAGCTTTTGATATTAAGAGATATGCTCTTATTATAAATTAGCTTTAACCTAAGTTTTTGAGTTTTGATTCAATGTGAAAGAACAAGAAGATTCAGATGAAAAGCAGCTGTTCTACTGGATGTGATAGATGAAGCTGACCTAAACATTATTAGCTAAACTCATTTAAATTAGTATCAGCAAATTGAGGTCTTCACACCATAAAAATGTGGACGATAGAAATGAAGTGATGAAACTAAATAATTTAACCCACAGCACTACCAACCACACCACAGTATAATATGAAATGTGCTCCATATGGCTGATTCATCTTTTATTTCATCAAGGGATGAATCAATCATGTTGGTGACATTTCAATGTGCCATTGTGTTGAACAAGAAAACGGCACATAACACTGTTTAAAGCTAAGATTGAGCAACTTGTACTGCAATTAACATTCATGAGGCTTTGTCTTATGTGGTAATTTATATACTTCATTTAATGGTTTGGTTAAATAAAAACCACAAAAAAATCTTCTCCCAGATTGTTATTGGCACTATGTCTCTGCATTCACACTGAACAATGCTTTCATATATAGTGATGCACATTGAAGTAACAGACAAGGAAACTATGTGGTGCATGTAAGGTGTCTGTTGGCAAATTCGCTTTTTTAATTTATTTATTAAGGTGGCTTGGGAAACGGAGGGTCGCCCGTTCAAGTCGCCGTGCGGACAGAGTATGGAGTGTGGACTGGTAGCTGGAGAGGTGCCAGTTCACTGGCTGCCCTGGTTACTACCAATGTGCCCTTGAGCAATGGACCAAACCCCCCCAACTGCTTGGGGCGCCTGACCATGGGCAGCCCTCTCACTCTGACATCTCTCTCAACAAAACAACAGATTTTCTCATTTGAGTACAATGAAGGATATTCTATGCTATGGAATTGAAAGCTAATAAATAAATTTGGAAGTGTGTCAGAATAATGAATAACTATTAAACCTTTTTTTTTACCACCTAAATGTCGATGTTTTTGTGTGCCTCACATGCAACTCTTAGCTGGTGCACAACCAAGTTCACTCCTGAAAATGTAAACTTGAGGCAACATTAGTGAGGCTTGAGGCAAGGAGAGTGAGATAGATGGTGTTAAGCGTGGATTTGATCCCATTCCTGATCATTTAAAGTGTGTGCTAATAATGCCATACACATGTTAGTTTTCTAGAATGCCAGAAATAGTTCATGGCATGCTACCTGACAGTGGTGTCAACATTTAACATGTTGATAATAATTATTGGTCCATAATAGCCATAGCTATTATCCTGGCTTAAAAGCATATATGTGCATTGCTGTCCTACAAAAAAGGACATGTTGTCATAATTCTGCCATACTCATGTGATGGTGCTCAGGATTTTCATTGAATCTATTATTTAAAAAAGTGAAGATAGAGAAGTATGGCGTTATACGTGCATGTCTAGGCCTATTTTTTTTTTTAATCAATGACCTTCCTGAGCAGTTAACACCGAATGCTTATAAAACGTTATGTTTTGATAATAATAATATAATGTAATCATCACACAGTGAACAAAAACAGAAATATTATAATACATATTGTTCAGAGAGTGTCCCTAAGTAGCATCATCTGTTTTGTAGAATAGGGGGCCCTTGTGGCTGTTTTGGTGAAGTGCGAGGCTAACAATCCATTACTTTAGCTTACTTGTCCACCTCGAGATTTAGCTATTTCTAAACACAAGTGTATAAAAAGAATGTAGCATAACGCAAAGGATATGCTCTCACTGAATTAAAACACACGCCTCACAAAGAAACGTTATTCCACCGCACAGAGCACTTCAGTAAGTTTGCATTTTAAATGGATTGAATCGGTCTCTACAATGTGTGCTAACGTTAGCTAAATTAGCAAACAAGGATAGCTGTTGGCTAACGTTAATGTGCTGCCGGGGCTACACGAACGACAGGCACGGATTTTAACCCAACGTTCGTAATATACACTCTGGTGGCGTAACGTTTCATATCTTTGTGTCTAAAAATAAGCTTCATTGAAGGCTTTGGCTTTGTCAAAAAAATGGGCCAACAGTTTGAACCAGTAGTAGGTGTGGACGGTGTGCTATGAGCCCATATGAGCATTACTAGCTAGCTTGTCAGTGCTTAACGCTAAGTTATCTGTGGGCATTAGCTTCCCTGCTAGCAGGCTAATTTCGTGCTACCATTACAACTGGCTATGAGAGCATAGATGTGAACAGCTAATGATAGCTGTTTTATGCTTCTTCTCTAATATTTTCTTCTTTGCAGGCAGCCATGTCAGGAATTAAAAGGAAAATAGAAGGCAGTGATCCAGACTATGATGACATTTCGCTGATCCAAAATAGTAAGAGAAACAAAGCGGCTGAACATAATGGTAAGCTCATGAGTTGAACTCTGAGACAACACAACTGCTTTACATGTTGTGACAGCTAATATGTAACTGGAATGTTACTTGGGTAATCTCGGGTCTTTAATATTTAGTCTTCCTGTCTTGTCAGCCCGAGAAGCAGCAGTACAGAAGATTGAATCCATCATCAGAGAGCAGTTTTCTTTGGAGATGAAGAACAAAGAGCATGAAATAGATGTGATAAGTCAGGTATTTGCATTCTAATAGAAAAGTGTTTTTCCCTTTATTTCATTAGTCTATATCTTTCTTGTTCAAAATCAGTAATACAGGAAAACTGAGTTGATACAGAAGGTACACAATTCCACAATTGTTTTTGTATGTTTATAAAATTGAGCATTCTGTTTAAGTCTTTTTCCATTATTTTGCAGCGACTCAATGAAGCCAGGAGGATGATGGACAAGCTAAGGGCATGCATAGTGGCTAATTACTATGCCAACGCTGGAATAACAAAGCACCCAGAAGTAAATTCCCATATATTCATACTCAGACAGCATTACAGCTCCTCTAAGGCAGTGGTATAGTACAATAGCAGCAACCACTATTTTCTCTGTGTCTTAGCATTCTTCTAAGAGTGACCCTGCCGTGCTGAACCATCCAGCCATCCGCCGGTTTCTGGAGTCCCCATCCCGGTCCTCGTCCCCTCTCAACCAGGGCTCTGAGACTCTTTCTTTGGCCCACTCAGAGTCCGAATCCCTCTCACAACAAGGAGAGGGAGCTGAGAGGGATGGGGAGGGAGCATGGAGAGAGGACACCAGCAGGCTGGAGCGCAGACCAGGGCGCAATACAGGCAAGGTGAGTTCCACTGACAAAGATGAACTTATTTGTTGTTACTTGATCACTGCAAAGTTGAAACAGCAATAATCTTGCGTCTCATTTGTTTTTTAAATTTTAAGCAGGAATGTCTGTAATTCTCCACATATTTTCATAGGACACATTTGGCGTGCCATTGTCCTTAGGAGCAGAGCAGAGGGTGACCTACCACACTACTGGAAATGAAGCCTCTAGACTCTATGCAAAAAAGACAATCGTAGTGGGCAACGTGTCTAGGTATGTTACCAAACTAGGCCAAATTTTTTTTCCCATAGACATGTTTATGACTTAGTAGGTTGTATTGCAGCTCTTTCCAATCTAGAGGTTAGGAGCCTCTCAGGAAGTCATGAGTCTGTTTATGTGACACAAAAAAACAAACATTTCAATTTCATCATCTACAGTGGCTTGCATAAGTTTACACACCCATGCTAAAGTAGATTAAAAAGAGGATTAAAAAACATATTTTGGAAATTGATCTTAATGCCTTAATTTAAAAAAATTAGGAAAATCCAACCTTTAAGGACACCAATTTTCTTTGTGAATGAATAATGTATTGTAAATAAATAAATGTTCTTCCTTAAAATACAGAGAGCGTAAGTATAAACACCCCTATGTTAAATTCCAATAAAAGCAGGCAGATATTTATTTTTATAAAGGCCAGTTATTTTACAAATGCAGGATACTATGCACCGTGATAAAGTTCCCTTTGCCTTTGGAATTAAAATAATCCCACATCATCCCACACCCTTCACCATACATAGAGATAGGCATGGTTTTATTTTAGTTAGTTTAATAGCTGATTTGATTTGCATTGAGAGATGATTCTATTGAAAGTTCCCCATGTCCATATCCATATCCATATGTATGGTGAAGGGTGTGTGATGATGTGGGATTATTTTAATTCCAAAGGCAAAGGGAACTGTATCACGATCATGAAATAACTGGCCTTTAAAAATAAAAATCTGCCTGCTTCTATGGGAATTAAACATAGGGGTGTGTATACTTACGCCCCAGGAAGAAAAATTATTTATTTACAATACATTATTCATTCGCAAAGGAAATTGGTTGGATTTTCCTAATTTTTTAGGGCAATTAAGATCAATTTCCAAAAGATGTTTTTTATTCATATTTTTAATCAACTTTAGCAGGGGTGTGTGAACTTATGCAAGCTACTGTATTTTCTTCCACTCCTTTTGATTTTTGCTTCTGCTATGCAATAGTTTTCAATTGACGAATAGACATTCCTTTATTTTGATGGATCACAACAAGTAAGAATGTTTGAAAACCATTATGTCAAAGTTTGTAATCTTATTAATCTCTTTGAGAACCTTATACACGGTATAATGTCGTGTATATTCCAAATGAGCTGTTGATGACCACAATGTATTCATACTCATAGATACTAATATCATTCAAAGTACAGAGTAGCCAGATATTATGTTTTAGCTTTTTAGAAGAGATTTGAAAAGTTTGACAATATGTGAAACCTTTTAACCCTCTTTGGCATGAATTATTTTTTAAACATGGTTAAATGTCTTGATGTGTTTTTATTACTCCAGGATGCTTAACTAATGCAATTACAAAAAAAAAATACTTGGTATTTTGTTATATATTTGTCAACAACGCGCATTCGTGGAACGTGCCAAAAAATTCATTATTTCTTTAAAAACATGCTTTTATTGAAATAATTACCAAGCAAATTCAACTTATATGTATCAACACGTACAGCCCAATGTGTTTACAGTCAAATTAGTTTAGTTTTAATTGTAGTTTTTGATAATTATTAATCAGGCTGAATGTACACATTTCATGTCAATATTTGCATAATGTTGCCATATAGCAACAAATTAATTTTAGCCTTTTACAGAAAAAATATAGCATTTTAACTGGTTTAAATGATGAAAACTTAAAGTTTACTTTCCCCAGATAACAATTGAATTCTTTTTTTTTTTCAAGAAATGCTTGTAAAATTGAGAAAAACAACTACATTTTGGCTGATCCTGGAGCTTGATCTTTAGTGTGGCACATGTCTGGAAAAGGGGCGGGGAAACATGATTTTGTGGGCATGTGAAGTCATCAAATGAGTACAACTTCAAAATAAAAGACCTATTTACACATTTAAACAAAAAACAGTGCATTTTATATGATTTATTGTGAAAAACACTAAAAAAGAATTTGTTGCCATATGGCAACAACATGCAATAGAGGGTTAATGAGTGATAAGCCACACACTGACTTCAGTTGTGGGCAGGTAGTACCGAAGGTACCGAAAGGTATTGTTGTAAATAGGAGATGGAACTTGCATCCTATGTCTTGCGTCAACACAGCCATATTTATTTCACCATCACAGCTAAATGGTTTGAATCATCAAAACCCATTAAAACTATAGACAGGGCACAGACAATAATATAAACTCTTTTGGATGAAGGTAACCACTGCAAGAAACTACAAGGACAAATTCACAGATAAATGTGGTTATATGTGAAAGGGTTAATGCAAACGTTACTGTGCAATAGATGGGTTGTTGTTTTGATTAAAGCTATTGAATGTCCCTTTAAAACAGGCACGTCTCTCCCTTAAAAGTCTCCCACTGTGTTTATAAAACCTCTCTGTTGAATATGTCTTGTTTTTGCATGCACTGAAGAGCTGAGCCAGAGTCTGGTTTTGCTTCAAGCCCAGTCTTGAGTTGCATCAAGAAAAACACCCTTTTACTCCATTTATTATTCTCTGGGCCTGAGTTGATCCAGATAACGGACCCCACTTGGTTCAGTGTAGCACAAAGGACATGTTCATTCTAGGAAGCCTGATTGGGTCATAGGTAGTTCATAAAATATTAATTAGATGAGTTTAAGTTGACCTAGACTCAACTAATTCCTTATTTCATTCCCTGACAGGTTCTTTGTAAAGCTGTTGTGAACTGAACATTTGCTTGTGACCCATGCAGTCTGTATTCCCCTTTAATCTTCTTTCTTACCTGTTAACATACATTATCCCTTAGGTTTCCTGGCTCTAATTTCTTTTTCCGTCTGGTTGTTTATTCTCTTTGTCTCGCACCCTCAGGTACATTCCCCCAGATAAGCGGGAGGAAAATGACCAGTCTACCCATAAGTGGATGGTGTACGTTAGGGGCTCCAGGAGGGAACCCAGCATCGACCACTTTGTAAAGAAAGTCTGGTTCTTCTTGCATCCTAGCTACAAACCCAATGACCTAGTGGAAGTCAGGTTTGTGTCTGTTTCTTTTCTTCTTTTTTTTTGCATATTTGGGTCAAAGTGTGTGTAAGCATTATTCAGTCATGCACACATTTTCTGATACAAGCAACAATAGAAATCAGAGAGACAGGGACAAACTTTTTACAACTTGATCTCATATGTTGTGTTGCCCATAATGTTACTTTTCAACTTATAATTTTTCTAGGTTGGTAGTTTGTCCCACCTCTTTCGACACACCACTTGCCAAACTGAAGAAAGTAAGAAAACTATTTTGGATAGTAACTGAGTAAGGGACTGCCTTCATCATCAGCTAATGTTAACTGAAAATGACTTCTAGATCAGTCTCTAAGTGCAGAAACAGTTTGCTGATGGATGTTCACATTGTGTAAGGTAGACTCAGTAGTTATAAAATCCTTTTAAGTAAACAGTGCCCCCCTGTGGATATTTAATGATGCGGCTCCCAGATTGCTCCTATTAGTCTCTCATCTCAACAGCGCGGTGTCAGCACTGGAGTATTGTCTGGCTGCACAAGTTAACATTCTGGTATAGGGGGAAAATGATCTGGGCTGTCAACCAAATTTCTTTCAACCAATCACAGTTGTCTTGGTCGCTGCTAAGCCCTGAATGCAGTGACTGTGCCCTTGCAATGTAGATGGGAAAGGGAAGGAGAATGCCTGATGTCAGGCTTTATACCCACACTGTGCATCCAGTAAGCGCAATTTAGGTCCCAACAATCATAGCTGAAAGTTTAAAAAAAAAACATTTTTGTGTTAAGGTGTTTACCTTAGCCCAAAGCTCAGATGTTTAGAGTGGTGTGGCACAGTTTAGGAGTCAGCTAGAAGAAACAGCAGCCTGTTGTGTAAGTTTAAACTTGTTTTAATTGTTACTAAGTTGTGATTCATGCATTACTAAAATAAAAGCGGTTGCACTACTGAGATACAACGTAACTCTAAGTAACACATGCAATTAATGAAAACATGATGCTGTGTGGCAGAAAAACAGCTATCTACTAATAGTGAGTATAATTCTGTGACATTTTAGGATTTATATTATCCTTAGAGAATGTGTAACTACGTAGTATGTGCAAACATGCTAAGTGGCTCATGCCAGCCAGAAAGATTTGTTGCAAATGAAGTAGTAGTTACTAAGTCTCTAGTGCAACTTTACACACTAACTTAGAATAGAACTTTCACAAAATTGGTGCACCCCAGGCAGAATCTTTTGGCTTTTTGAGTTCTGTGGTCTTCGGTGTCACTTTAGTTTTTATCCTTTAAAAGTGGCGAAGGATTTAAGTTTGCCCATGGCTTCTGAATAAATGATCTCTTTCATCAGTCAGTCCTGAGCTGTAGCCTCCTGGCTGTTTCAGCTGACAAGGCACTCATGTTGCCTAAGCTCCCGCTGACTGACTCAAGTCTTCATTGCCAGTAAACCCCACATAGGCCCAGTTCTGTCTTGATGCTGCCTGAATGTAGATGAAGAGATGAACAAAAGTAAGAAAAAAAGCATCACCCTTAGGGTATTTTTAAATACACAAATTATATGCATACACATACACATCCCCCTTCTAAACGCAGGCAGTCAGATCAGTTTTTGTTATGTGGGGATGAAAACCTCAAGCTTCAAATGGAGTGAAGATGAGAGACCTTTAAGTCAGTGATTTAAAGAGATTATTAACTCTGTCTGAGTCATAAACTAATCTTTGTTTTTTTATATGCTGCATCTTCTATATATTTTCTTTCCTCCATGTTCTGACCTCTTTGAAGAAGCAACTCATTGCAAAGACAGTATACTCCAGATTTTTAGTTTGATGGCTTTACATAATGCTTTTTGAATGTATCTGTTCTCAGTGAGCCTCCCTTTCATTTAACACGTCGCGGTTGGGGTGAATTTCCCGTGAGGATCCAGATCCACTTCAAAGACCATCGCAACAAACGTATTGACATCATCCACCAGCTAAAGGTCAGACCACATCATGGACCACACCATGTCAGCTTGTTTTCCTCTTCTGATTGATACACAGTATTTTTCTAGATGCAGTTTTAAGTAAGTCTCTTATAGATGACACTGTGTGTCCATGATGTCTTTTGTGTTTGTGATGGCTTCTGTGCTGTCACTGGTACATTACAAATTAGATACTGATAATCATTTATTGTCCCTTTAAATTGCCTACTTTGACCTAGGTTAGTAGTGTGGATACATTACCATAAATGTAAACAAAATAGGATAGGATTTAGAAAAAGATAGAACTAAACTTTGTAAGCTCACATATGATATGTAATGTGTGACAAAAGACTTTGATATAGCAGTTACATTGCTGGCACTCTGTGTATTACAACTAGATAAAAAAACTCATAAGAATTTAAAGTAATTTTGTCATTATTATGAGCAAGTCCAATATAATGTATTTGATACATACTTGACACAAATATGAATAATTTCTATAACTCAATAATCCAGTTCACTGCCTCCATTAAATAAAAAAACTCCATTAAAATCTTTATTTTGAGCTATCTGTTCTTTTCCTACAGCTGGACAGAACTTACACTGGGCTGCAGACCCTCGGGGCAGAAACTGTGAGTGATTAATGTTATGTAAACTATGTTTCCTGCAATTACTTTCTTTTCTCAGAGCTTACTCCGATAGTGAGCTATATTATTTTTCCAGGTGGTTGATGTTGAGCTCTATAGGAACTCTCTTGGGGAGGACTACATCCCTCAGCCCTTGTCCTCCAAGGTGACTCACGGAGCAGCCAGCCCCACGTTGGCCTCCTCCCTGGCCCAGAGTTATGGACACTCTAGTTCTCCCATCTCGCATGATCCCAGTGTAGACAAAGGTACACACAAACGCATAAACACAAAACATTGATCATGAAAAGTTACAATAATACTGTAGTTATTAAAGGTTGCCTTTGGAGTTTTTGACCTCTAGAAACACTGTGAAGCAATGTTTTGACAAGTGGGTCCCTGTTTTGTTTGTGTTGTAAGGTCCTATTACATGCTTCTTTTTGGATGCTTTTATAACGGCCTTAATTGTCTCCTAAAACTGTATCTGATGTCTCTTTCCTAAAATTCAGCCTTTGTACAGAATTATATAGCCACTGGAGCCAGTCCCACAATAAGCTTTCCTTAGGATGTTCCATTTCTGTGTCTGTAGCTTTAAATGCTATTGGGGAGGAGAGAAGTGGGGGGTGGGGATGTGGCCTTGACCAACTGCCGTGCTTTGCTTGTTTTCATGCCAAGATGTCTCTCTCTCATGGGTGGGCCAAATTATCTGGGCTTGGAAAGCAGAGAAAGGGGACGTAACCTTTACACTTATGACGTCTTAAAGGGGCAAGATTCCAGATCTGCCCGTCTGAGCTTTTGTTTTCTCAAAGACAGAGCAGGATACCCAGTGCTCGGTTTACACCGATTGCAAATTCGGACTCAAGACTGGGCTTGAAGCAAAACCAGACCCTGGCTCAGCTCTTCAGTGCATGCAAAAACAAGACATATTCAACAGAGAGGTTTTATAAACACATGGGAGACTTTTAAGGGAGAGACGTGGCTAACCTGCCTTTATCGGGCTGTAACAGAAGTTTACAGAACCAACATAGTTTTATAGTATAGTGTTTGTATCTATTCATTAATTCATTATAATTCCACACTCTAAGACAGACTGGGAGCCTTGATCGATCAACTAGATACGATTTATTATGTTCAAATACAGTGGGATATTTGTTTGATTTAAACAGCTGTCTTTGCAGATTACGTTTCACATGAGAAGAGAAAACTCACAAAAGACTTGAAGCGAAAAGAAACGCATTGGGTATCTGAGACACAGTGTGGATTAATACATTTAATACAATGGAAGAGCATCTGTTTATGGTTGTAAATAGACTTTCAACCCAAATCAAAAAATGACACAGAGAGAGAGCAGCCGGCACATCTCAAACTCAGTCACAGAATGAGTATCCTAACTTCAGATGTATTTGAAAGGGAGTAATACTGATGATGAATGAAACACACTTTCCCCTTACTATATAGGTTTCATTAAAACAGAAATGGGGAGGTCTGCTGGTGGCCATAGTTCCGGCCTCACCGCTGGTGAACACACCCCAACCCGACCCAAAGTCGGGGACAGGATCACTCTGGGTTCCCATGGCAACTCTGCCTTCCAGCCTATCACAGCAAGCTGTAAGATTGTCCCACAAGGACAGCCACCCAGCCCTGCTGAGTCTCCCGGGAAATCGTTCCAACCAATCACCATGAGCTGTAAAATTGTTTCAGGTAAATGTCTTCATCCAGTGGCCATTGTTTCTAAAGATTTCTTAATAGCTTTGCATGAAGCATAGCCTAACTTTAAATAAAATTTGATTTCACTTTAGATTTTATGCAGATAAAAATATGAAAAACACAAGGAGCGCTTACTTAAAACACTCCACGTTCTTGATTTTAATGGGTTACGTTATTCACACCAGTGCTCTATCTCGTGTATTTTGCACACTTTGCTCCCTGGCATTGATGCTCATTCTTCACTTGGTCTAATTATATAAAATGCTATCCCTGGTAGCTCAGTTGGCAAAATAGAACATAAATTCAAATAATGTCAACTTAACCAGCAGTGAAGCGAATGACATAATTGGTAAGCTAGTGGCACAAAGGACACCAAGAGGCAAAGAATAGACATAATTTACATGTTCATATATGCGTTATGATTGTCCCAGTTATTTATCTTATAGCCTCTGTACTTTCTCCCCCTCAGGGTCTCCCATTTCCACTCCAAGCCACTCCCCACTACCTCGCACTCCCACTACCTCCACCCCTGTCCACAGCAAACAGAGCTCTTCATCAGTGCTCAACAACCCTTACATCATTGTTGACAAGCCCGGCCAGGTGATCGGCATGGCTTCCTCATCCACCGCCTCCACAGGTATGCATCTCTTACTCAGTGTCAAAGTGCTGCTTGAAATCGGAAGTGAACCTGCAGCAAAATCGTTAAATTGTGTCTGAGCCGCCCACATGGAATATAAAACTCACTGTGAGGAATGTGCTCAGTAGATGAACAATAGACTCTCCGTTACTCTTTCTCTATTTATCTTTCTTTATTTTGGTACTTTCTCCTTGCTCATCCTCACCCCCCTTCACCTTGTCCTTTCTTATCTCAGCTCTTTGTACTCTTATTTATTTTTATTTTTTTTCATGTCTCTTTTGTTCCCGTTTTGCACTACTAAAGTATGACGTGTGGTGAGCCAGCAGGATGGTTGCTGGATGAGAGGTTACCATGGTGACTGAGCTTTCATGGCCAGATTAGGAGGTTGAGACCCCATGCTCACATCAGATTTTGTATGTGCTTGTGTGTGTGTTTTCCCTTGAACAAGGTGTGTAATTATCTGCAAAGATAAAGCAATGGTGCACTTTATCTATGCATCAATCCATCATGCAGCAGAGGCATCTTACATCACCAGGCTATTCACTTTCTCACATCAGCAGCATCAGTTCAGATTGCGTTTAGGAGCTCTTTCTCCTAGATTGCTCACTTTCTCTCGCCCACTCAGCCACTCCCACTCTTCTCCGCAAATGCAAAGTTCAACCAGATCTGGCAGCAGGGCTGCAGTGCCATTAAGTGATGTTTTATCAAGCTGGGTTATGTGGGTGTTATGGCTGATTCACCAATCCAGGCATAAAACAAATTTCAACGCAGAAGGTAAGGGACCAAACTTTAGCAGTGCTCGGTTTCAACACCCACGCTGAGTAACTCTGACAGGGAACTGTCTCCTGGCACCACAGTGGCCTTGATGCCTGTGGAAAGAATGTCAGTAACTGCAGTGAACCAGTCATCTCCTCCATTACTTTTTGTGTGTGCTTCTTTGTAAACCTTTTCACAGGAAGTCCCTCAGTCAAACAGTCTGTTGCTCAAGGTGCACGCTCTCCAGCCCCCAAAGTTCACACTGGCACTTTCCTCTCCTCAGGGGTGAAGGTGAGTTGGTAGAATCTGAATGATGTCAACTTTTAATGTGAATTGTTATGAGCCTAAATGTCTCTTTTTCACTGATCTGTTCCCTCCCCCCATGTGAAATGTCTATCCCTGTAGTATCTGTGTCTATAACAAAGCAGGTTGGTATTAACAGCAGGCCTGGGTGCTATATTCAGCAATATGAGTGCCTTGGCAAGCTATTAAAATGGGACATCACTCTAAGGATAGGAGGGGGTGCAAGGAGCTTTGCAGAGAGAATTGCATGGTTGTGTTTCACTCAGTGTCAATACACTGCTATAAAATCCTCCCTACTCCCACATGCTCAGTGGGTGTGGGTGTGGATCTCAATTTTACAATCAAAAGGTATCGTTAGTCACTAAATTAAGTTAGGGTTTTTCATTAGAGAATTAGAGAGTAAAATGTAGACCAATGATGCTACAATATCTACAACATCTTGTGGTTCCAAGGCAAAGTTACCTACCTGTTCAAATCCTTTGCTTCCTTGTGCACTTACCTCTTGTGCAGGTTATTATCAAGCAGGAACCAGGGGAAGTTTCAACACAGCAACAGCAGATGGTTTCCCCAGTAACCAGCCACCAGCAATCTGTTACTACAGCAGCACACCAGTTTGTCGCAGTGAAGGGCGGCCACATGATCTCCATGTCGGCTCAGAAACAGGCAGGAGGGGCCACAGGGGCCACAACTAGCAAGGTCAGTCTCTCTTGCATACACCTACACAACCTTACACAGAAGCTCATTGGTCATTTACGTGTGTTACACAAAGCTACTCTCATTCAAAAACTTGATTTGGCACTTATCTTGTTTGTAGATGTTAGGCATCCCTATGAGCTCAACGCTTCAGTCTGCGGTCAAACAGGTAGCTATCAGCAGTGGACAGATTCTGGTTGCCAAGGGCAACCCATCTGTTTCCAAGGTGATGGGGGCGAAGCAGGTTTTGGCTCAGGGAGTCGCTAAAGCCATCGTCAGTGGAGCCACGGGTATCCCTGGTCAGCAGGCTGCTGCCAAGGCGGCTAGTGGTTCAAGTGGCAAGAGTGGAGGTTAGAGTTCATACTCACAAACACTTACACACACACATGCAAGTGCACAGGTTCATGTGACACTAAGGCAGCACAAGTCATTGTACAATTATTATTATATATTATAATAACAATTTGGAATTCCACTAAACATGTAATGGGATATGCACTTATTTATATAGGTTTAGCTGCGGGAAATGTAATAATATTGTTAAATATGTGCAGTACAATTTCAGAGGTGGGTAAATAATTAATTTGTTTCTTTCTGCGTGTGTCCTTAGTAATGGCTACTCTTCAGCTGCCAGCCAACAACCTGGCCAATCTGGCCAATTTGCCTCCAGGTACTAAGCTATACCTGACCACCAACAGTAAAAATCCCTCGGGGAAGGGCAAGCTGCTTCTCATCCCACAGGGAGCTATCCTCCGAGCCTCCAGTACCAGTAAGACATGCTCCATCTTCCATGCCGGTTGATTGTTAATAAGCCATGCCCTCCTACCTTCTTCATACTGTTTTTTAGTCCCATACTTAAATACTCCTGTAAAGTTCTTGGATGTTGGAAGAAGTATCTGTTAGGAGTCTTAAGAATATGTTGTTGGACTTGCCACTTTCTAACATGACACTGTGAACATGAGCCAGCAGATTACTTCTTGGGGTTAAGTTGAACTTCCTGGACACTTTCGGGCTCATGTACTCTAGCACAGTGATTCCCAAAGTGGGGGTCGGGACCCACAGGGGGGTCGCGAGCCAGAGAGGGGGGGTCGCGAGCCAGAGAGGGGGGGTAGCAAGTTGAATTCCAGAAATAAAATAGAAATTTAAAAACGATTAGAAATAGCATATGTTAGCCATGATTTTAACACAAGATAAAACTACTGGCTAAATTTAAAATAAAACCAAGCAAAAAAAAGAAAAGGGAACAGCTCTTTTGATTTGAAACGAGGGCAAATCATTTGACATCCGAGCTGGAGGACGCATTGGTTGAACTGTCAAGCAACCGAACCTTGAAGACAGCGTGTAATTCTAAGACGCCGGCTGAGTTTTGGATTTCAGTTGAGAGGGAATACCCACAGCTATCCAGGGCGGCTTTGGATGGGCTGATGCCGTTTGACACTACCTACTTGTGCGAAAAGACTGTCTCGGCACTGATGTACCTTAAAAGTAAATACAGATCGCAATTGAATGTGGAGGATGATCTCTGAGTAGCGGTCTCCAATATTAAACCAAGATTGGACTTGCTGTGCTCCAAACATATTGCACATCCATCTCATAAGGTCAGGTAAAGTTGAAACTAAAGAGAGTAAAAGTTAAAAATGAGTAAATTACTGTAGAGTAATTTTATGGCTGTTGTGTTATTTTGTGTTGTCAATATGTTTGTGTTTGGATACGCCTATAGTGCGTGCGTGGTTGCCCACAATGTTTATTATACGTTGATAGTGGGGGGGTCTTTGGGGGTTGTGGGCTGAAAGTTTTGGGAACCCCTGCTCTAGCAGACACACTGACACAATATATATGATAATTTAATGATAATTTAATCAGAATCTGAAATACTCAATAGATCCCCGAAGGGAGATTCTGTGTTGCAGTTGCACAAATTGTATAAATATCAAGTAGAAATATAAGTAAGGAAATATAAGCAGTGTGAATATGTAAGGTATTTACATAGTTAAAGGAACGGTATGATACGGTAATGTCCAAGTGTGTGTGTGCAGAAATCCTCATAGCACATTCCCTCTTAGAAGTCACGTAATGGCATATATTGTCCTTCTTGTGTGTCTCTTACATGGACGGTTGAATTGGTAGCTCTGGGAATTGTTTGTGACTAAGTGAAACTAATACATGTGGGTGGGGGTGGCAATAGACTTGTCAGTAGGGAGGTCGGTTGGGAACCGGAGGGTTGATGGTTCAAGTCCCACTACGGACCAAAGTATTGTGTACTGCCAAGGTGTTTTTTTAGCAAGGCACCAAACCCCCAACTGCTCGGGGTGCCTTTCCATGGGCAGCCCCCTCAATTTGACATTTCTCCATTTAGTGTATGTAAAGGTACTGAGCATGTGTGTGTCATTCAGGCCTGTGTGTAATGTGTGTTATAACAACAGAGTGAAAACATTGTAATTTCCCCTTGTGGGAATAATAAAGTATACATTATATTATTATTTATTGTAGGTGACTTAGTGTCCGGGGTCAGTGTCCCAACCAAATGACTTATGCCCTGACTTTTTCTGCCATGCCACAAGTTGTAGAGAGCTGTGTTAAAATTTGTATTGCGCTCAGCTTATCAGTTTGGCAAACATAAGAAACCCACTTCTGAAGTTCTGCTACATACCTTCTGGACTGTGAGTCATAGTCATCTATTTTTTTCAGCTGTTTATTTAATGTGTACTGTGAGCTGGAATCCCTCACACAGCACACTTCCTGTCAATTTGCAATTCATTTGCGAGATTAAAGAGATTAAGCAGCATGCCATATTTAATCTAAAATACAAATTTCACAGCAGTAAACCAACATTTCTCTGTATAGCTCTGCTTCAAAAAATGTTGTCTAAGTACAAAATGCTTTAACCTATTTAAAATTACACAAATTAATGAAAAAAGAAGATGAGCTGTAATTTGGGACAAAGAAGAAGAGATTTGAGACTGATGTGTATGTGACTGTCTGTTATGTAGGTCAGCAGTCCAAGAGTAGCTCAGCGGCAGGCACTGGGGGCTCTCAGACCTCCTCCTCCTCCTCTTCCACTTCCAGCAGTCTGCCTTCCAACCTCTCCTACACATCCTATATCCTTAAACAAACCCCACAGGTGGGTGAAAATTTATTGACACTATAATACAAACCTAAAGTCATACCTGCTCTCATTAGAAACCTTCATTTTGATGTGTTTGTGTGGATTGTCATTTTTTGTTTATCACAGCATTAGTATTTATTTGCAGGCATGTTTTCAGCGAAGTCTAAAGGAAACTGAAGAGGCATTGTGCATTATACATTTAATATTCATTACCACCATTACAAAAACATTATTTTAGATTTGTATTCCCTGATGGAACAACAGAACTTGTATGCACATTCTGCAAATGGGGTTTCTTTTCCTTGGTATATATTAGATTTTTGTACTCTAGTAGAGAGCTTGAGTCTGGTGTGCTCTTAATTAGACACATTCATTATAGCAGCATTGATTCTGAAGTCAGCTTTAGAACAGGGCTGTCTGTGCATTTGGCTAACAGCATATAATAAAGTTGTCTGCAGAGGGTTCCACCTACCTTTTTAAAGTAAGAAATCTGGCTGTGTTTCCTAATAGTGATCAATCTTCAATGTTAGGAGTGTTTTCTAAGTGTAAAATCTACAAATGTTCTTTAATATGTGTGTGTATATATATATATATATATATATATATATATATATATATATATATACATACATACATACATACATACATTCTTTTTATCTGTACCAGTTAAGAGCTAAAAGGACGATTCTTTGATTTCAAAGAAGGTGAATTGACTGTTTTGTAAGCTGTAAGTATATATAAAGCTGAAGCAGTTGAAAAAGATGAATTTTACATGATAAAAATGGTCATACCTGTCACATTATGAACATGTACCCTAATGTACTTACAGTATAATATGGGTAACGTGGAAATCTTAGCTTTAACTGTGGTTTCAAAAGTGGACTGCATCCTGTTTTCTTTTCTATTGGTTAATGCTGTGTGGTATACTTTGCTGAATTTACACCATGACAATTGTATTGAATTTGAGTATAGTCAAAGCAATACGTTGTTGGATTTCTACCCTGTCCCTAACCCTGCTCGTCCACAGGGCACGTTTCTGGTTGGGCAGCCAGCACAGGGTTCGGGGAAGCAGGGAGGTTCAAGTTTGGCAGGTCATACAGCATCATCTCCAGCAACTGTTAGCCAGCAGGCCATCCGGGTGACAGCTGGACAGAAGGCGGCTATCCTGGCTCAGGTCAGTATACAAATGTCTGATTCTAATGGAAGCTAATTCAGAGGATTGTCTTAAAACTTCCACATATCCTGTGTATGACTACTGTAGGATATTGAACCACAGCTGTATGTATGACCATTTCAGGTAAAAGGTTGAAGGTGTTTCAAAGTCTGGAGAGAAAATTAATTTTGAGTTTGTAGTGATTTACTGCACTAATAAATTTTCCGCTGCCTCATTTCTACTTTGTCTGTTTTTTGTATAAACTGTTGTTTGTTGGATTGTAAGTGAATGGTTTTTCTTACTTTCAGATCCTAAATTCAACTTTGGGATTTCTGTGATTGACAGGTGGTGGGTAGCTCGCAGGGTGCACAGGTGAAGTTGTCTGACGGCTCAGTAAAGACGGTCACAGCGGCGGCAGCAGGCCATTTGTCAAAGCCGGGGACGACCACATTGAGGATGACAGGCGGAGTCATCCCTGCCGCTAGTTCCACCCCCGGCTCTGTCAGCACAGCAGCAGCCGGTCAACAACAGGCTAGTTTTACAGACCTCATATGCTTCTGTTTTATTCTGTCTGACAGCTGTTCATTTTTAAAAGTCCAGTTCAAACTAAACAGCAACAAACATGAAACAATCCCAGTTGATCCATTTTCGTTACCTTAATTCCTTTTTTTACAAGTGAGAGATTAATGTTCTACTCGCCACTGCAGTATGAATGCATAGAAAACAGGAGGGACCAAGGTCAGTGTTGTGTTTATCAGAGAGAGTAGAGAGAGTTTAGGTAGTGTGTGACAAGCCCTAAGCATTCCATCAGCAGTGGTCTGTGTTTGGGTGATTACAACTTCAGAGTCAGTTGCCAGGCCTCATTAACTTGACTAATGGAAAAACACGAAAAGACTTAGAGGTTCCAACAAGCAAAAACAAATATGTAAACAGTATATTTCTGTGAAAAACACGCTGCTCTGGAGATGTTGACGCAAACACAGAAGAGGACTACATCACTGCTTTTCCGGTTTTGGGAAACGTACCCTTTCAGGACTGTTAATTAAATCATGAAGACTTTCTGTGAAAGAAATTTACTCTTTTGTCTTTGAGAATTCCATAAAACCAGTGACCTGATCGGCACGTCTCACTCTGGGAGTTGCTTGGCACTGTAAAACAAATGTGACCAGGACAAAGAAAAGATAGTTAACACTAACTCTTAAATCCTGCTACAGTGAAGTAAATTTCCTAGCACTCCATCTAGCACCCAAATACATTTCTTATTTATTTATCATGAATCATTTTAATTTGTCCATGTTGCTATATGAAAACATGTTATGCACACTATAGCAGCACAGATTATCATCATCACAATATCAGCAAGTTCAAACTCTGTCAAGACTCCATGAGGATCCTTTCCGTCTTCGCTGTCCTTGGGCTCATATGACTGACACACACATTGGAAGAATGCAAAATGACAGCGTTTCTTTCTAGTTTCTGGTTGACAGCTGTGTTTTGTTGTGTTCTGTGCAGGCAGCCGATGGAGGGATGTCTGCGTCTCTGCACCACTCGCTCCTGGTGGCCGCCAACCAAGCAGCGGTAATCAGTGCAGCTAAGAGCGCCAGTGCCGCTGCTGGAGGCAGCCTGTCGAAGACTGCTGTTGCCACCTTGGTCAAGGGCTCTGGCAACTCTGCCACCTTGACAAAGAGTGCTGCGGGTTCCACTGGAGCTGTAGTAACAGTAGCCAAAGGCATTACCAACATGCCCGTCATCAGCATGTCCAAGGCTGCAGGCGTGGGGAATGTGGTGGGTGTGCCCAAAAGTAGCGGCACATCAGTGGTCACTGCAGCCTCGTTAGTCAGTGGAATGGCAGCAGGAGGAGGGAAAACGGGTGCTACTCTCTCAGGTGTGCAGTAAGGCATTCATCACCTGGTTTGAACGTTTGGAACAAATTCAGTTACTTAAAAAATAGTACATGTCTAGCCACATATTGCTCTTCATCTGAAATGTATTTTGTGTTTTGTCCAGGTATGCTGAAGATCCACTCTGGAGGTTCCAGCTCCCAGCAGACTGTCTTAACCATCCCTGCCAACCAGCTCAAGCAGCTGGGGGTTGGCACTGGGTCTGGAGGGGTCCAGACCATACTCATGCCTGTTGGAAAAGGTTAGTATCCCTGACACAGCAAATGGCCACATACTTTCAAACATCAACTGTGGCATCTCTCTCTCTGCAGTAAACCATCTTCCTCCCCTCTCATTTTTCGTCTAACCGTAATGGGCCGTTGACCCATCCTGTGTGTGTGTGTTCTGTGTATAGTATTGTCTAAAGGCCCATTCTCCAGTACTCCTTCCTCCTCTTCCACCACCCCTGGAGCAGCTGGAGTCGGCTCCTCCCAAAGTCCTGCCAGACAGGTGTCCCCCTCTCTTGCCCTGCCTCTGGCACAAGGTGAGAGGGGTCCATCCCCACTCTCCCCTCTTCTCTCATTCTTTCCCTCTTTTACCTCCCTTTTCTTCCATTCTTTCATTATGTTTTGATACTAGTTGCAATATCATTCTATGTTTTGGTACAGAGAACACACTTTTCTTCAACAAAAACTTAAGTGAAGCTGATGCAAGTTATATTACTCTTCTCAAATGCATAAGTGTTTAATACATACAACAAAGACTTACTTCAACCTCAAAGCTAATGTGTAATTATTGAAATTAATCTTTCTCTCACACTTGCTTTTCTGCTGTCACAGTGAAGACAGAGCCAGGTGCCAGCACAGCTGTCACAGTTGGTCCATCTCCCCCCGTGACTGCTCCTGTCCCCAGTTCTGTTCACGTGGCGTCTACAGCTACCACAGTCAAGCAGGAGCAAGGGGCCGAGAACTCTGCACACGACCTCATCAAGTTAGTACAAGAACAAGTCACGATGCTACTTTGACTTACAGCACATCGAATGATTCGGAGCAGGATAGATGATTTATTTTCTGTTAAGAGTAACGATGCATTTTTCTCTGCAACTGTGTTTTTAAATATATATTTATTTCACCACTTAAGTGTTAACATATCCTTATTTTACTTGCTGAGCACAGTGAATAATAGTGTAGCTCCATTTATTAAAGCTATCAAATAGCTACCAGCATAGTAATGGAAGGTTTTAAAGGAGAATTACAGCCAATTTTTACATTGATCTTGATTGCTATAAATATGCAAGTAGTTCTGATGAAAAAACCACGACCCAAATCGGTGCAGGGAACACAGAGTAGCTGCAGCTATGTGAACGAGCTTCCACTGAGCTAAAATGGCAGTTGTCAGGGCACATTTTAGAGTGCCTTTTTGCCTCTTAACAGACACAAAATGCAATTAAAATGTCTGTGCAACATGAACAGGGCCCTTACGTGGCAACAATATGCGTTTTCAAATCAGACGTTGTTTAAATTCACCTATCAGTAACGTGTCACTATCCACCCTGTTAGCTGCTAGCTGCCGTCCATGATAAGTGTGTTCAGTTTGGCGTCTGTGATAATCATCACGCAGCAGTTCCGTGTGTATTTGTAGTTCATTCATTTTGTATGTAATTGATCCGGTGTTGGAGAGTAGGAGTCTTGTTGATTTATGTGGTAACACAGTGAAAGCGTTAGAGAAGGCTAGCTGTAGTCTCACACTGAAGTCCCAGTGTAGCAGGAAAAGGTGTGCAGATCGCTCCAAAAAACAAGGATGCTGCTAGCGCGGCTAACAGCTAGCAGCTAACAGGTTGAGCTAGTTACCGGCGGGATAGAGACAGGGTACTTAGTGAATTTAAACAAAGTCTGACTTAAAAATACATATTGTTGGGCACCCAGATAGCTCACTGGGTAGAGCGGGTGCCCATGTATAGAGGTTTACTCCTCGACGCAGCCGGCCCGGGTTTGAATCCAGCCTGCGGCCCTTTGCTGCATGTCACTCCCCCTCTCTCTCCCCTTTCACATCTTCTGCTGTCCTGTCCATTAAAGGCCTAAAATGCCCCAAAAATAATCTAAAAAAAAAAAATACATATTGTTGCCACATAAGTGGCATGTTGCACAGACATTTAATTGCTTTTCTTGGTACACAGAGAAAGGCACAAAGCCACTCTAAAACTTGCCCACACAACTGCCGTTTTAGCCCAGTGGAAGCTTGTGCACGTAGCTGCAGATACTTAGTGTTGCCTGCACCACTTCAGGTCAGGTTTTTTCAATTGAAAGTGCTCGCATATTTATAGCAAACAAGATTTACGTAAAAATTGGCTGGAAATCTCCTTTTTTAAGAACACTTTCTGTTCCTGGTAGCCAATGCAGTACATTGATCTGGTAGTACAGCTGACACTTCTGTGATTCCCTTGTCAGCACTGAGCACATAGAGACCATGATGCAGCTAATGACCGCTGTGGTGAAGAAGTTCCCTCTTATTGTGCCAGATAAGAGTAAGTGAGCTTCTCTTTCATTTGATATGCTTTAAAACAGACTGAAAGCTAATTGCTGGGTTTTGTGACGCTGTTTTATTGTTTGTCTTTTGTTTGTTTGTTTAGCTGAAGACTCCCATCCATTCTGTGCCTCTTCAACTGAACAGTATTATTCCTGGAATATTGGCAAGCGCAGAGCATCAGAGGTGACTTTTTGTTGTTTTGTGCTTGTGTGAATGAGGATGAAAATTCAAAATTAAAGCTGTACCTTATCTGTGCCTTTGAGAGATCATAAAGCCTGAGGGAGGTCAAACTTCTGATAGGACAGTGGTTGTGAGGATAGATTTTTTACCATATTTAATAAAATCTTGTTATTTACAGCTGCATTGTTTACTCAACCGAAAAAGAATCATTGTCATGTTAGGCTTTTTTGTGATTTTTTTTCCTCCCTTTTTTTGGCATTTTATAGACAGAATTGTATAGACTCAGAGACAACAAAAGCAGTTGCTTTCCAGTTTCTAGGGTGAGGGTGTATGTAATGCCAGTGATTATTTGCATCGTTTGCAGTTTTGTTGCCTGTGTAATCTGTCTTGGTGCTCGGTGCTGGGCCCCATGACTCAGCATGCTTTCTGCTTGCCTCATGTCTTCCTATCTATCTGGTCAGATGTGTATCCCTGCCTGGTCATCTTCTCTCATCTCTTCCTAATGGGTCATCAATAGCTCAAACAGAATAGTCCATGTCTTAGCTGTCTGTCCTCTTTCTCTGACTATAAAAGGCTCTCATACACGCCCGGAAATGGATATTTATATCTACAGGTCACTCATTTACATAGGGGACAGGGGACTTGAGAAGAATGTGTGCACATCAGTTCTAAGCGGTCACAAAATGTTAATCTAAGTGAAGTTGTAGATCTTAGGGGTTTTAGGCCTAATGTACAGTTTTACATAATAGATATTGGTATGTCTCTGTGTAGCTTCAGCGAGCAGTGGCGGTAAAGCGGGTTGTTCAGGATGTGTTGGACCGCTCGCCCCGCCTGCAGGCCCTAACCCCCCCAAAGACCAGAGAGGTGGTGCAGTGGTGCCGGCAGAGGGGCTACACGCCACCTGACCTCGAGCCCCAACGCAAGAACGAGGACGAGTCCATCGAGGACATCCTCACGCAGATAGACAACGAGCCTGGTGAGTTTGTGTGTGTTTTGGGTGCATAGCTTCTACACAGGGGTTCTTTACTTTACCTTGTTATTGCGATTTAACAATTGACTCTTTTTTTTCTTCCTAAGCTCAGAGTGGATCAATATTCTCTTTTCAGTGTTGCCTGTGTGGGTGTAGTGCCACGCAGTTACCAGTTGGTCCAGTAATTTGTTTGCAGTCCAGTAGTGTGTGTGGGTGGCCAGTGTGCAGCCTCAGTATTTTTGTTCAGCCGTGTTGTTTTATTTACAGAGAGTTCTCATTAATTCTGTCTTTTGTCTGTAAAGGGTGAGAAATGAGGCTGCTTAACTCAGTGAGTCAAACACTTGCCTGAGCCAGTCGATATGATAATCTGTGTTTGAGTTCTCCTGGACTCTCCTTCTTGCACAACTATCTTGCTTTCGTCACATGGTTGAACTAGTAAAATGAGCCAATTTGAACATTTTTCCTTGAAACACGTAGCCGCACAACAAGCAGCTGAGTGAAAATACTGCTGCGGTTGCTGTTATTGCTTGGCTGGGATGCTGCTGCTTGTGAACTGGTGCGTTACATGTACATGTGAATCGGTCCGCAGAGTGCCCAACGACCCTGAGTAGCTGCGAGGAGCTGGTGCTTCGGCTGGAGCAGATGCAAGCTCTGCTGAAGACTGAACCGGAGGAGGCAGATGACAAAATAGTCGACATTGTCACTGTGACCCCTCCCTGTCAGAAACTAAAGGTCAAAGAAGAGGAGCAAGAGGCTGATGCTGAGCCCAATTTCTTCCTGGGCCCATGCATGTCCGCCCAGTTTGTCAATGAAACAGCGCAGCAGGTCAGCAACTTCTCTGGGGTTAATGTATTTTTAAGAAGTTTTTTTGAAACTACAGTTACAGTGAGACGGCTTGGTTGGAAACATGGACGTAGTCATATTTTCAAATCTCCAATTAGATTTAAGCACTGACTGAATGTAGGTCCCTGTGGAATCTGTCTTATATATTCTTTTTAAGATTTATTTTCAATTTTGTGATTCCGTCCATGAATCTGCTACTACAGAAACTATTGGGCTTAACCTTAATGCCTCAGTCTGTAACTGGCCGCAGCCATGCCCTCATCAAAAAAAGACAATTGCCATAGGTCTAAACAGCTTTTCGGAGGGGGGGGGGGGCATCCTGTTATTGTGTAGCTTCTATTAATTGTTTTTGAACTGGAAGAAGTTGCACCATTTTTATATGATTCCTTATTCTCCCTCAGATCGGGGTAACCTTCCAGCCAGTCGAAGTGGAGAAGAATGTGTTCGCTCCAGTAGTTGAAGCAATGATACTAAAGGTCGGTCACTAAACAGGCCAGGACAGAGAAAAAAGTCTCGGCCATTTACAGTAGCTCATCATAACCTCAACATACCCTTGACTAGAATGATGAATGTACAGTGTGTATGAGATGTGCACCGTATAGAAGTATTACGTCTTTCACCTTGTACTGTATGCAAGAGTGTTTCTTTGTGACTAAGTGTGTGTGTGTGTGTGTGTGTGTTTGTGTGCGCGCGCATTGCAGGCTACTGAACAGTTTGCCAGTGACATCCTGAGAGAAGCTCTGGCTGGAGCCTATGCCAAATCCCCTCCGAACAGGTTAGCTTCTTTTTTTTTCTCTGTTTCTAACATGCAGCCTTCTCAATGTTCCATTTTTCACTTCATTCTCCAAATCTAGGGCTTGCTAGATATCCCATAGTAATGGTTTCTGAACAATATTGAAATACGCAATTTAAATTCAGTAATGTACATGTAATGTAAGATCCAGTGGCTGAATATGCCCCAATGAGATCGCTTACCTAACACACCTGGAAAAAAAAAGAAAAATGATTTTCAATTCATTAAGGATTTATATTATTGGGTTTTGCAGGACTCCGAGAGAGATCACAGCCATGAACATCCACCAGGCGGTCAGTAGCATCCCCACCTGTGACTTCCTCACCAACACACACATGGGTTACCTGTCTAAGGACAATTGAGGCATACCAAGAACGACTGGTAATCGACATATACTGAGATGTGAGGACTGTTTGAGACTGTGAACTGACTGTGTGAATATTCTCCACTGGATGTAGTCCTGTTGCCTCAGGTTGCACAGTAATAACTAATGTACTGTATTGATTAACTTCATTATAGAAGGGCTCAGCTTGCTTCTTACAGCAGCCGCACAGCAGCGGAATAACAAATGTTTCAATTACTCTGGGTATATCGTAACATTTTAGTCCTAATGTATTGAGAAAAAGCATTGTGGGACTTGTGTTATTTGATTTTGAGAGGCTGTTGTGCTCTTGCTTACCTCATAACAAGATTATTTTTAATGATGCGTTTCCTGCTTGACGGCCTGCTAGTCATCAGGGAAATGAAGCATAAGTGACTTCAAGGCTAAAAAATAATAACAGTAGTTGTCCCCTCCTTCATTCTTCCCCCTGATGTCACAGATTCAGTTTACCAGCAGGGGTGAACTGCATGTTGGAAACACTAACGAACAGCTGTGTATTAGAGTTCTCTATCAATCATGTTGATAGTAATGTTTGGCGGATACTTTGGACAAAGCAAACGGACAGATTCTTCCAAAAGTGTTGATGCCATGGCAACCAATGAGTTGTCACTGCAAACATGCTTTGATGTATTTCAGTGTTACCTGGCAGAGGTAATTATGGCTCTTACAATACCGCTGCTTTGTATGGCAACCTAATAATAAGAAACATGAATCACTTACCTCTACTGACGGGGTTATGAAAAATCCCATGTCTGACTTTAACAAGAACGAGCTTATATAGTTTAATGAACTAATCATACCGTTAGTCGAAATTTAAGCCTCAATATCTTCTCTCCTTCAAGAAACAGGCTTGATAGCCAGTTTAAAGTGCTTTTAAGTGTTCTGGTTAACAACCATAATGTATCAGTCGTGTGATGTACACGGTGTATGTGACCAATATGAAATAGATGATGATCCTGTTTTATTTTTTTATCTAATAAGAACTGCAAACAGCAATGCCCTAACAGTAGTGAGTGTGTGTATGCATATGTGTGGATAGTGGATGTAGTCATAACAAACATTATTGCTTTTGATGGTGCGTGCGTGTGTGCGCACGCACGCGTGTGTGTTGTCCTCTGATGTAGTGATGGTAATTCTGATTAATGTGGAGCTGTGCATTATGTTAATGTGTGGATGATTGGATGAGAGGAAGTGTTTGGCCTGAGTGGTTGTGATGCTTGTTCAACCAAATTAGTGTAGAAGGTTACCCAAACATTGTATTTTCATGTTTCAGTGCAAACCAAAAATATAATCAATATTCTTGTAATAAACAAAGAAAAACTCAACTCGAATTATTTCTTATATTATTTCAAACGTGGGTCGTGTTGAACATGTTTGTTTGATTTGGATTGTTTTTTGATGAACTTAATCAGGATGGACTGGACGTTGATCACAATAGCTCTTGATTATCGAGGAAGAGTGATGTAGGTCTGTTATATTCAAGAGTTAAAGGGACAGTTCTTCTAAATTACATAAAATCATAAACCTGGTATCTAGCCATGCATGTAGTTTGGGTTTTTCTTGACCTGGTATTTTTTTCACTGCCCCGATACGATTGAGGTGGAGACTAATGTTTCCAGAAAGACAGTTTTCATAACTAAGAAGTCCCTATGAAAACTGTTGACACCACTCCTGTCTTTACGGTAATAACGATCTCCTCCTCTAATTCTCAGAATGATAGCAAATAAGCATTTACCAAAATTGCTTACTTAAACTACGCCTTTAGATTAGATGCCAATGCCGTTAGCACAAACAAAATTGCATTTGACTATATTGACTTTGTTAAAGGCAGAAATCTCAGTTTGAGTGCACCGACCCTTGAGCACTGACTATAAAGAGAAGAAGCTAGCCAAGAAAAGATAAGTATGTGTTCATCTACTTTCACATTAACCTGATCTTAGGTATCGCAGTGGTTCATTGAATCCTCTAAATGGCTAATAATGCCCACAGCTGTGTGATACTCTAAAAAAAGAGTCATCTCATAGAAAGTGCAAAGAACCTATTATTCTTTTATTGTAATTTCACTTACATTATT
Source organism: Etheostoma cragini (assembly GCF_013103735.1). Taxonomy (NCBI): domain Eukaryota; kingdom Metazoa; phylum Chordata; class Actinopteri; order Perciformes; family Percidae; genus Etheostoma; species Etheostoma cragini. The sequence continues at coordinate 18,358,958 of NC_048418.1, forward strand.
ATATTTGTTAAACCAAAAAAGATAGACCAAACAATAATTCCACGGAAAAGTAACTAATATAAAACTAATTGAATACTGAGCAAATAAACTTACTTTCTAGCAGATTTCCAGCAGAACACCAAAGGGTAACATAGTACTGTAAGCTTATTGTAACACTTAATGACCAACCAGTGAATTTATTATTGGAGCAGACTAACTCTAATTTACAATAAAAGGACAAGTCAGCAGGTGCACACACACACAGACTCACACATACAAACACACAGAGCAGCCAGTTTCTTGTGCATCTATAACTGCAAAAGCAGACAAAAAAAGCTTGTTTTGAAACTGTTTAGTTACGTGCATATTCATTTCCTTAGCAACAAGGGCAGGAAGGAGTGTAAAAGGAGGAGGGGGCTATCTACCTGTCTCCCCTTGGGATAGTGACGCTGCAGCTCCACAGGCTTCACAACAATATACATTCCTTTGCATAGATTATTGTGTTGTGGAATGGACTTGGTTGACACATCATTCTCCTGTTGACTCCTTTAAACTGAAACCTAAGTGGAATGGTTGGAAATCGGAGCAGCAGTCAGATGTTGAAGACCCTGGGTCCACTTTGAAAGACGGCAGAGGAGTTCGGCGGGAACTTGGTCTTCACCAGATGTTCCTGAGAGAGAGAGAGAGAGCGAGAGAGAGAGAGAGAGCATCAATTTTTAAGGTGATCAGTGAGATTAAACAAGAGGGGGGCAGCAGCTGTGGTGCTCACACTGGACCCATGAAATAAGAGGAGACTGGTTTTGGCTGTGCCGTCAAGAAGCATCAGGTCTGCTGTTAGAGCACTCGCAGCCTGGACTGTGATGCTATTTCCTGCTTATTGCTGTCCTGCTCTGCTGATGGCAGTGGTTCTCAAAGCCGGACCACAATCTGTCTGGGCTGAGGGCGTATAATCAAAGTCACCCATATTCTAGTCTTTCTAGAAATTATTGGATCTGTCAATGAAAATGGGCCGGGCTATTTCAATTTACTCACAAAATTTAGCTGTGGAGTGGGGCAGCCTACAGCAGATAATCACAGCGCAAGTCTTTGGAGAGATTGACGGCTTGCTGTCCCAGCAGCTCTTTAAATTTGACTATACAGCGCTGTGGGTGGCAGGGAAGGCAGTTCATGTTGTTCAGCAAGTCATCATGGCGTGTTTGTATCCACCTCCCACACACACACATACACACACACACACAAATAGACTTCGGCTTTTCTACTCTGTGTAGCAGCCAGGTCTACCTCTCTCCTGAATTAGATCGGTGCCAAAGAAGACTGCAACATCACACTTTAACAGATAATCCATCAAATGGTGCTCACTAACACCCCGCTACACACACACACACACTTAATTCTCTCCCTCTCACATTCTCTATCACCTATCTATCACATGCTGAATCTCTTTTCCCTCAACCTTCTTTTGCCTTTCCCTGGCTCTTAATACAATCCTCTCTTCCCCGCCAGAGTTGTGCCAGCTTGGCACAAGACTCTCCCTCTGTTGTCCTGGGCAGCGTGGGAAAAGGGAAGAGGTCCGAGTTAAAGACAATGGGAGAGAAAAACAAGGAGAAATCCTGGCATGGAGATAATGGAGAGAAAGAGAATAGGGGAGTTAACAGGAATGTGAATTTTAGGCTGCATTGTCCCTGCAGGCTTTCTAACATCTTTATGCAGTTTAAAACCATTTATATCCCCCTACTGTGCATCTACTCAATGCTACCATGCAAATCCTGTGAATTCAGAAGTTAAGCACGGGTGCCTGTGAGCTCTGAGAGTGCAAGTTTAAAATCTCGGGGGGGGGGTGGGGGGGCTGTGCTGACACTGACTATGTAACGACCAAGAATTTGTCATAACAAGAGTTTCCTGCTGAAGTTTCCACTCTGCATTCTAAATGTTTTCCCCATTCAGCGGTTTTGTCTTGCTCATCCCTGACAGACAGACACACACACACACAGAGGATTATAAAGCCCATCCTTGCCAATCTGTTTGCCTTGTTTTGCATTTACCATGTCTGATCCTAACACACACTACTGTGATGACAGGGCTGCACTCATTTAAGCCAGAGAAGTCATACGTGCCGGGTTTTAGGTTTAACAGAGGTTCATTCTCTCGTCTGACAGCTCACAACAACCTCTCGCTGGGATGTTTTAAAATTAGGTTTGTGAGTTCAGTGAGTTCGAGAAAACGTGTCTCTCTGTCATAAAAAACATCTGCCCGTCCTATTGTGCCAACTGTCTGCTGGGTGTCACAAAATTAGAGACAGCTTTCATCTGTTGAGATGGACTTCATGTGTAATATGGGTCGGGGAGCACACGATTTGACAGATTGATTTAATAATAATGAGAATTTCATGGCTGCCTAACTCCTTTACCACAGAGCAGATTTATTCAGATTTCAGCCGCTTATATGGGACTTAACCTTAAAATCTTTTAATGAATAAATACAGTCAGTCAGTTCTGCACCATGCTAAAAGGGAGCTTGGCCTGCTCTGTAATTTACAGGATGTCATCATAAACTAAGAATGCCCTCAATAACACATGCCAGTAGAGTGCCATGACCCAGTGTAATGCATAGTGGAGTGGGATGTGTAATGCTTGGTCAGACTCATCTGCAGGGGGCTGCTGAGCCAATAATGAGTCGGCAGTGAGTGGGCCACCAGTGACCGGGGTCGATTATCTAAGATCAACTTAAATTTGCTGCCAGGCTGGTTTGTGTCGCGCTGGCAGATTGTGGTATAGCTGCATGACATCTGTGCATGTGTGTGCTTGTGGTTGCGTGTGGATAATATTGACTGAACTGTTCAGTCCTACAGCCGAACATACTGCCAACAGCACATCACTTCTTAATGTGCCGTGAACTCTCACTCCAACTGGGCCAGTTTTATTAATAGAGTCTGTGTCCCGCCATTGACATCCCTCACTTTGACCTCCATCACCATCACACAGGATATTCAGAGACATAAGAGCTTTATAGAGCAGTGATTATTCCAAAACATTATGCAAATAACTCAATGCAAATAACAAAAGAAACACTCGATGCAATAACTCTCAGAAACAAATCACCTTTTTTTCTAAACTTCTGAAGTTGCAGGACTGAGAGCAAACAGGCAGAGATTTTAGAAAATTCTGAGGTCATAAGTCACCCATATGCACCCATACTTTTTTAAGTATTTAAATTTTTGCATTGTGTTTATTTATTTAATTTAAATTATTCAGTTATATTGTCTGTGATTTTTTTCCCCCCCAACATGAATGCCTCTGTCCTATATAAAACCATGTATCTCCAAATGTTATGAACAAAGAAAAACTGCTATGTTTTAAGCCTTGGGACAATGCGGGAAAAGTAGGACAATTTGCTCAGCCCATGGAGAAATGCTCAGTAAAATTTGGAGACGCATGGTTTTCATTGGCAATTAATTCTTTTAATTTTTTCTTCTTTTTACATTGCCAGAATAGAATGATAGACAGGAAATAAGGATTATATATTTATTAGTTTATTTATTAGCCGAAAAGTAGTCAAATTAGAATATTGAGTGTAGAAAATACTGTAATCTGCCAACAAAATATCCACTAAACTTAAACCTTAAAAATACTTAAACCCCCAAATACCAAGGACCTTAGTCCTCAATAGTATAGCTCCAACGCTGCAAATAGAGCTTTTCCCACAAAAAACACAATTTCTAACCTTCCCAGATCCGTTTCAGTGGGCAAACAGACAAGCCTGCCTGACCCAGCCCAGCCCAGCCCAGCTCTCCAGTGCCAGATGGCAGCGCGGGGGGGGGGGGGGGGGGGGAGGGATGGCCCTTGACCTCTGGAGATTCCCCAAAAGTGTCTCACTTACTGTCACGCAAAAGAGCTGACCTGGGATGGGACAGAGATAAGGGGGATGTGTCCCTTCACCCAGTTTATCCTGCGATAATCTGGAACAACCAACTGATGCGTTCTCAGCTTCCTGAGCAAATCCCCTTTCATTTTTGTTGTCGCGCGTCAGTCAGACATCTTGTTCTTTGTTTTGTCTTTCTGTCTCAGAAAGCACAAATCTGGGACAAAAGATGTGGTGAATATTTGGGTGATTCTTCAACTGCTGTCATTCTACACCTGGCCATATATACTTTTTTTTAATAGCTCAGTCACGTGTATATTAGTATTATAGTATCTTCTATAGACCAGGAAAAATAACAGATTCTTCATAATTTAGACTCCAAATACAGATTACTATTCATATGAATTTCTCTCTAAATGTTATAAATGACAATACATTTTGCTACCGGTTTTTGTTTCCTGATCAAAATGGACCAGACTAATTGTCTTCATCAAGCTCTATTCAGGTCAAAGTAATGAGTGCAGTAGCAGCAGTGTTACCCAACAGTACGTGGCCTGTTTTAAAGAGCTGGGTCACTTCGAGCTGCTTAGGGACAGAATGCTGGATCACTTTTCTAAAATGCTCCAGCAGCAACAGGCCACCAGGGAGATCACAGAAGAGGACTCGCAGGTGGAACATGCTGCAATTTAGACCTGTAGCACCTCCAATGTTTTTTTGTTGTTTTCTCTTCTGTTTTTACATTGGATGGCTCCTGCAGCTGAAGGATTGACACCAGCTTTTTCATTTAATATATCACACAAATACACCATTTGATCGGCACTGCTGTCTTTGCAGGCTTACCTCTCCCATGGTCGTTATACTGAGTTCAGCCCTCTGAGGCGGGACGCTCTGCTGGACGCTGGAGGGGACGGGTGAACTGCCAGCTTGCCTGGCAGTGGGGATGGGCTGGGGGACAGCAGCAGGTTCTATGTTGGAGGCAGCAGATGCGATATTGTGCTCCACCTGATGCAGCCCAATTGACCTGTGGAGCTCCCCGCTGTAGGCAGCCTGGTAGCTAGTCTCACGCGGGACCTGGGTTGCCTCGGTCCCTGGACTTGAGTATTGAGCTGGAGGATTTTTCCTTGCACTTTTGGCTGGTCTCACTCCTGTCCACGGCTTGTACTCTTGCCTAGAGGAAGAGAGATGCATCAGGGGGCTGATGGAGGCTCAGAACAGGCAAACGTGTATCTAAGTGGGATTTAAAGGGGCATTCTACCCACTTGACATGGGAAGAACAGTGTACTTCTCATGGGGAGTTTGTGAAAACTGTTTCAATGTTATCTGTAACATCTTACATTATCATGCAAAATCTGTGCTTGATCCAGTTGTTGGAGCTTGCACAGTGACTAATAGGCCGGATATTTCAGCCTCTGCTTTTTGCAAATGTGTCCCTAGCAACATTAGACACAAAATCACCAAAAACACCACAAGTTCATCTGGATGGTTGGAGGGCTGGACCAACCAAGGTATCATAATAAAATCTGAGGGGTTGCAAGCTGATTAACAAGATAAAAAAAACATATTTCAAATTAGAAACTTTTTTTTACTGTCAAGTAGGCCCAGTGCAGTTTTATCTCTCAAAACTCTACCAAATTTATTAATTCTGACAATCTTTGGTTGCACTACTTACAATTCATAAGGACATATGACAGGGGATTGTATCATTGCTTCTTTTTTAAAAGGATCATCATAAGCCAAAAAGGCTGGGACTCACTGCTCTAAAACTTTCATATAACCTAAAATAAAATGCAGGACAAAATCTAATAGACTATTCATACTTTGGCTCTCTCATATATGAATATGAAATGTGTAAGAGAATTATTGATGACCCCTGTCTCAATTCAGGCTGGCAGGGTCAACCCGTGAAGTCCATATTAACTATTAAAATGCATCTAATTATGCCTCAAAGCAGACATCAGCATATCCCCAGCCCGCAGTTTCCCTGACAGGGGACAGGTGCTGAAACAAGTAGCCTAATAGACGATGCCAGGTCCTACCTGTAGGAGCTGGTTTTGCTCTCGTCCAGCCAATGCCGCTGCCCCCTGCCCCGCTCCCCTCTCCCCCCCGGTGTTGCCTGGCTGGGGTAACAGTTCACCGGGTTGTCCAAAACACTCTCTGCCCCGCTGCCCCCGTTACTAATCCAAGGGAAGTGTTCCTTCCTGGGAATGGGCCAGGGTTTGAAATCCTGCTTGTACTGGGTGACACTGTTGAAAGGCACTCCGGGCGGGTGGTAGTCCTCCCGGGGCTTGTAACTGCCCTCCTTCCGTGCCCTGAAAGATCCTCGGCTCCCCGGGCCATCTTTGGGTGCGTGAGTGGCGCCGGCGGCACGCGGTTCCGGGGTCGAGTAGTTATTCCCGGGAGCGCGCTCCGAGGCGGAGACCAGTTTGGTTACGGACCGCACCTCCTGCTCGGCGATGTCCGAGTAGTTCTGGACGGTGAGCGGGACGGAGAGGTCCGATTTGTCGAACTGGTTCCAGAAGCGAGCCAGGCAGCACACTCTACTGATGCACGGCCAAGCCATACCCCCCCACCCCCCACACCCACCCTAACTAACTGTTTGGTTTGCGGAGGCGAGCGGCAGAAAAGCAAACAAAAAGAACAGAAAAAGAAGAGAAAGCGCCGAAAGATCAAAGGTTACATTCGGACATAGGATCGCCCTCACTTCACGTCGGTTTGTGAGAAGCTGAGAAAATATAGTGTCCAAGAGTCCATGACAGCAGCAGAGTGCCAGCAGAGATGAACCGGTCTGTCGGGGACCGTCATTGAACATTCCTCTCACGTGGTTTGTGATAGTGCCTCCACTATGCAGAGGAATCTGTTGCAAATTATTTTCCGCATCTCCAGCCGGATCCAGAGTGCACGCATCCGATTCCAAATCAAAGAACCGTTATTATTTTCTTCAAGCCACTTGTGCAATTCAAATCGGGAAAATGTAATCAAATAGTTGTATGGCTTCTAACTTGCCATCACTGATATTACTGGAGTAGGCTACTCTAGCCAGTGTGAGGGTTACATAATTATGATGCAGCGTCAGTAGCCTATGCTGTAGGTGGAACTTAAACGCATCTCATCAAACCGGATAACCCCAGCTGAGACTATTTTGGAATTGTTTCCCAGGTAACGCTTTCCCATGTGCTGCACCAACCTGCTTCATTTAGGCCTACATGGAGTTAATGAGGTAGATTTAAAAACACTGTACATTTTTATCCAAAGAAGTAATTGCTTTCTTTAAAATTATTCACTTTAAATCAAAACAGCAGTCCACATATATTCTAAATGGAAATAGGGGTTCACGCGCACCATACAGAGACAAACACATTTTCCCAAACACTTCTGACCCCAGGAATTTGATGGAATAGTTATTTTTGACATTTGACAACATATTGAGCCTCTTTCTTGACAAAATAGCACACAAAAAATAATTTCATTCACTCATAGGGTGATTTTTTTTCTTCACAAGCTGTTATTTCTTTATCATTGCCTTTATCAAGTGTCTAATAAAATAAAATTGGGTACCAAGTTAAAATGTCTAAAATGCTTTATTTTTAACCCTTTGCACCAAACCACATAAATTCGTAAATATGATGTAAAGTGGCATTACTTTTGAGATAAACAACTTAGAGACAAAAGGACACAGTTTCCTATACAGTTCTGACCCGGGGATATTGTTAGGTCATATTGTACATCATCTTGACATCTATGGTCAAACAAAAAGAAAAATGCTAATTTAACAACGTTTTTATTACACTAATTGCAGCTTGAAACAAGTTTGTTGACCTTTTACTGCGCCTGTGAAGTACCCACACGACACGGACAGGAATGAACCTGGCTTAATGGGAGGATTCCCTTCTCTTACCTGACTGACACACTGGATGCGTTTTCTCGACCAGGGTTGGAATGTACATGGCATAACGGGAGGATAACGTTTTAGAGTAGCCTTGAAATGAGTAAAAATATGGCTTAAACAACCTGAAAAGATTCCAAATACAGCTTTACTTGGACATTTAAGACTTTAATTTCAAAATCCTACATCTGAATGGTACGTTATTACCTGAGTGGCACATTGGATGTGTTTTCTCACCCAGAGTTGAAATGAAACTGGCTTAGCAACAGGATTCCTTTTTTAAAGTATCCTGAAAGAGTGAAAATATGGCTTTAAAAACCTGAAAAGTATGACAAAGATAGCTTTAGACATTTAAGCCTTCATTTTTAAAATCCTACTTCAGAATGGTCTGATATTACCCGAGTAACCCACTGGATGTGTGTTGTCTCACCCTGAGTTGGAATGAATCTGGCTTAACAGGAGGATTCCTTTTTAGAGTAGCCTGAAAAAGGAAAAGTATGGCTTTAACACCCTGAAAAATATGTCAAATATAGCTTTAAGCATTTAAGCCTTTAGTTTTAACTCTTTTTCAGGCTGCTCTAAAAAGGAATCCTGTTAAAACAGATTAATTCCACCTCAGATTGAGATAAAACATATCCAGTGTGTCACTCGGGTAAAAATCGGACCATTCTGATGAAGGATTTTAAAATTAAATGCTTAAATTTCCAAATAAGCTATATTTGAAATCTTTTTCAGGGTGTTAAAGCCATGTTTAGCTCTTTTTCAGGCTACTCTAAAAGGGAGTCCTCCTGATAAGCCAGATTTATTCTACCTCAGAGCGATAGTGTGACAGATCAAAACGTAGAGAGAAGGCTGGCGAGGGTTTCGTTGAAGTTTTATTAACAAAAAGAGTCCAAACACAGGAATTCAAAAGGCAAAAACCAACGACTCAAGGAGAACACAAAGTCAAAAAAATCCAAAAGGTCCAAAAGAGAAAAGAAAAAACTAAGTGGAAAGAACTCACAAGGGGTCAACTGATCACAGGGAAGAGGCAAGCATAGAAAACACTGACCTGAATGCACACAGGCAGAGCAGGTGACAAAAGGGATGGGAAACAGGTGGAAGACATCAGGTAATCACAGGAGCAGGAAAACACAGGAAGTAAACCAAAGACTAGACCGCACAGAAAACCAGACTATCAAAATAAAACAGGAAACGGAAAATACAGACACTCAATTGAAACACAAGACAGAAACTACAACACAAGACGGGGGAGGAAACTAGGACAAGACAGAAACAAAATGCCAAATAAGGAGGAACAAAAACAAAGCAAAATGTGCAAACTATAACAGATACAACACATCTCCAGTGTGCCACTTGGGTAAGATTGGACCTTTCTGATATAGGATTTTAAAATGAAATGCTTAGTAATCAGTAAAGCTAATATACCTAGATGTCATATCATTAGGTGGGAACCCAGCTTCATCGACGTTTCTCTGATTGAAGCCCACAACATATCCAGAGGTCTCCACAGTGTAGCAGCGTTCCAGGTACACCCCCTCCATGCCATACCTTCCATTTCTCTGATGGGCTCTGCATAGCAGGGGTGTCCTTTTCCCTGATTAGGGATGCAGGTACTTGACACAGGGGAAAGGCGGGATCTTCTCCATACCACTCTTTCAGATTTTGGGGGGAGGGTAGCAGATTGTATGTGTCACGCCAGTGGAGCTTTTTCTTCTCTAAGCCCTCCTAGTTGTTCTGTCTCCCCTGCTTGGCCATTGAGATGGCCTAGGCATTTGTTGCCACAACTACTACAAGTTTGCTGACAAAAATAAGGGTGAAGGGTCGCTCCCTCCAACAGGCCAGCAAGTCCATGTCAAGTGCTGCCGAAAAAAGCAGTAAGGTAGATGATGATATGACCACATATCATCATCTACCTTACTGCTTAGGCTTAGGCCCAACTGCCATGCAGAGCCAGAGGACACCCCCTGCCATGCAGAGCCAGTAAGGGAAATAGAAGGTATTCCATGAACCTGGGAAACTGATTACACTGTTGAGTCCTCTGGAGACGTTGTGGGCTTCAGTTAGCGAATCATCATTGAAGCAGGGTGCCCACCTGATGACCCTAATGACATACCTTACCTTCCTTTTCACCACTCCACACCGACTGCTACTGTCAAGAGTTTCCTACTAGAGGGATTGAAAGCGCTAGTTCTCTTAGCTTTACTAATTTAATAATTACCGTCACTTTAAATCATCTAGTTTGTTTATTGAGTTTGTTTATTAGTAACATCAGTTGTAGTAGTTTTGACAGTTTCATTAGTTGAATCAAGTTGTCTTACTTAGTATTGTAATTCTCATGTAATATGAGGAGAGTTCAAAGTTGAGATTTCTAAAGCTTAGATCCATTATTAATTTGTTAAATGATTAGATGTCATCTCATCTCACCTTCAAGATACCTCCATATTTGTCCAGCAGATGGCGATGTAAGCATTGGTTTACAAAATACCCAACTGTAACATGTTTGGAGTCATGTACTGTGAAATTGATAAAGCAATGGGAAAATGATAACTCTTCTAAAAGTCAGTTTATTAGTCTTTTTTTGCAGTATGCTGTTAAAATCCCTCAGATAATATATATTGGGTGAGCACCCACACAAAGTGAATCCATTATGGTAATATCTTTGTCTCTATACACAACAAACACTGTATCTGTACATCAGAAAAGCACCTTTATTTGTTTTGTTTATACATTTGGAAACACATGTTATTTATTAACAAATAAAGACACTGTTAACTGAGTTCATGAAAACAGAAACAGCCTTTTATTCTTTTCTCTTGAATACCTGAACACAAACTACATTTTCACACGTCAGCTCCTGTGGGAGGAAATAGGGGGGGGGGACACTCGGAGCAATGACATAAAACTATCCTTATCATACTTAACAATTCCATTCTGCTGTGCTATACATCCGACTAATCCAACACATTTCTCTTTTATCCATCAGCCCACGTTCTGGTTCAAATGATTCTGCAAAAATCTATTTATCGTGACAGATACTTCCAACCCACCAGGAAGAGTTTGTTTCCTTCCATCCAGTGTTTCCAGCCACGGTTGGCCTTCTCTCCTTTCTGAGTGCACACCAGCTTGTCCCCCTCCCAGGTCACCAGACACTACAATGCAACATATAGTGCATTCATGAAACAATGGACATATTTAATTATTTAATGCACATTTAAAGTGTTTTTTACTTGACATTGTGGTAAGGATGGTCACTAAAATGAAGTGCCTCCTCCTCTTACATGTCTATTTTTACCACCACAGGCTCACTTTTTAACCTGAAGGTTACTGCAGCTATGAAGATTCACCAGTTTGGGATCATCTTCATGTTGATGTACAATCATTAAATGAAACCAGTTTTTTATGTGGACTCATTATAGATCCTCTTCTTTTGGCATGGACTAAATGAATAATCCTTCATACCCACAACATTACCCCCTGGACTGTCCCTCTAGGAGTATGCGATATACTCTTTGGCACATTTTTTACTTTTTACTTTTGTCATGGGGCTAGCCCATGCCTTCATGTAAAGCTGGGGTAGCATGTGGTATCATGCTAAGCTAACCTTTCTATGTC
>NC_048418.1:18370392-18376615 GCF_013103735.1 Etheostoma cragini
AAGAAATAAATCAAGTCACCAGGTGGAAAACTCCAGAGTCCATTCCTCTTTCTTCCACTATGGGGCTAAACCTTACAACTTTGAACACCTGATTCCCTCAAGAGAACAAATAGTATCTATCTATCTATCTATCTAGATGTGTCAGTCACACATTGTAATATATTTCACTTGCCTGTAAAACACAACGCTTCATCTTCATTTTTTTCCATTACCTCCACTCTCAGATTATGAATTCAATTAAAAATTAATCTATTTTACTCTCACAACATTCCCTTTTGTCACTTGTGGCTTTATAATGAAAAATGGGAATGATAAAAGGCGTACAGTAAACGCCTGCGGGGATCTAATGCACCATTGGCAATTTTGTCATTTCATGCATTACATTGGCATTAGATGTCAGTGATATCATGAGAGGCTGAAGATTTAAATAATATATATCCAAGCCCCCCTTTTTTCCTTAACAGTGCATCACTGCTAACCACATTTTTTATCAATGGCATATTACTGTTGGTTGTGTCTGTTTTCAGAGACCATTTACCCTGGCCTGAACACAAAAAACACACAACAATAATGTGTTCTCATTATCACACAAGGGGTGAAAAAACAGATGAACTATTACTGACTCTTTTCACTTCAAGGACTCCATATATCAGAGGTCAACCCACCTTAATGTTTCTGTTGTCTAGTCCCTTGGTGCACTCATCAAACTCAACCCCCACAGTGAAGGAGAGCTCATAATTCCTGAAGGTGCTCAGTGTTTTGAAGATAAACTTCTCTCCGTCTTGGGCTACCACTTTGGTCTGAGACAGGGAGATGGCAATTTTCCTTGTAGCAAAGTCAATGTCTAGGGCCAGAATAGAGAGACTTGTTTATACAATATTTTCGGAGAAGGCAGAATATAGTTGATCAATTATAATTTTTACAGGCATAGACTACTTACTTACTTCTATGTTTAATCTATGTTTTGCTCCTTTCTAGGCAGTTAGGTCTTGATTTTTTGTCCGTGATAAAGAAATCAAGACCTTATTTGCAGGAATAAAATATATCTCATGTCCATTAGAAATTATATTAATTGACAAGAATCCAAATAATTTAAGTATTTAGCATCATAGTTGTTGTATACTCTGTAGCAGTAAAATAATAATCTGCAGTGAAATAACGTTACCACCATATCACACCAATAACACTTTGGGCTTTAGATCAGAATAAACCATGGCACAAAGGAACTTTGTCTTTAAAGAAAGTTGGATGATTATGTTATTTATGCAGTTGTCCAACCTGTAACATTACATTGAAATACCACTTACAAACAGATAACATCTCAAGAAAAATTAAACCCACCAAAATGAAAAATGTCTTACTCAACGCTTTCAAATACTCCTCAAATTTGTCATTGGTTTCCAGAATCCATGTCCCACTGAAGTCTGCAGGCATGATGGCAGCTGGTGACGCTGTTGTGTGTGTAGACTTTAGACAGGGTATGGAGGGGGAAGGTGCAGGGTGTCCATATGCTTTTATGTGCGAGGCACCAGGGGCATGAGGGCAAAGAACTATTGATAAGTGAGTTTATGGCTTAAAGGGGATTGGCAGGGTCATTTTTTCTAGAGGGGGAGGGGAAGAATCACCCTTTTCTTTCAGTCTTTACACAGCCTTTAGGGGAGGTTGCAAAAGGATGAGGGTTCACCCATACACACACACACACACACACACACACATACAATGTACAGACAGGAGAGGCTGTTTTGTATCATCTGCCAATAGTGTGTCCGTTAGACACATGCAGATGAGAATAGAACGGACATTCCTGTTCCAATTAAGAGAAAGGTCAGAGCGGCGGCCGTTTTTTATTTACTGTGACCATTATAGCGGGCTAACTCATCCTAGTTCTATGGTCAATACACAGTTCTAAGCACCATTTTATTTCAAAGTAGCCAAATGACTACGGCAAACAGTTCAAAGTCCGTTCTATTCTCAGTTTTTTTTATGGTATGTCCTCTTTATTTGCTCTTTTTCTGAAGCTAGTTAAATGCTAACACCAATGCGAATACCTAAACTTTGACCATGAAGGTTAATAAAGTTCAACTGGCTTTGACGTTCCAAAAAATCTGCATTTGTGGACATTGGGAATTTTTTTCTAAGAAACTTTTACATGAGCACAAGATACTTTGTGGTGCTCATAAGATTTGTGTGCGCATTTCTCATGCGCACACAGGATGGCTGCTGAGAAAGAGGTATTTATCTTCCTCTAAATGCTACAAAATGTACCTGATAGTGTCAACAACAAAGTTAAAGATGATAAGGTTACTATTAACTGATTTCATGCTGTGAACATTAACATAAGATATAAGATTAATTAAGCATCATTTTGCTAGGCTAAGATTGTTTTTTTCATGAGAACAAGACACTTTTGCAAGATTCTTGTGTGAACCAGAAAGTAACGTCAGGCTCAGAAACTCGCCACCATACTCAATAAGCTGCCGACCTTCATCAACCGGTGCCTCAGACGCCTCCTGGGACTACACTGGCCCAACACTATCTCTAATACCAACCTGTGGAACTCACCAAACAAGACCCAATAGAAATGCAAATCCGGAGGAGGAAAGAACTCAATCAATTAACAGGAGCTGACGTGGAACCCCCAGGGCAGGAGGAAGAGAGGCAGACCGAGAACCACCTGGAAAAAAACCACAGAACAGGAGATAAAGAAAGAAGGGCTGACGTGGCAACATCTGGAGCGAAGGGCCCAAGATTGGAGAGGATGGAAGAGCTTCGTCGATGGCCAATGTTCCCATGGGAATTTGAAGGCTTAAAGGAACACGCCGACTTATTGGGACTTTAGCTTATTCACCGTTACCCCCAGAGATAGACAAGTCCATACACACCCTTCTCATCTCCGTGCATGCTGTAACTCTGTCTGACACCCCCAGCATTAGCTCAGCCAAGCAAAGATAGATGCAGGTAACTGGTTCCAACTAGCTACTGCTACATGTTCCTATTTACATGTTGTGATTTGTATAGTCACAGGGTGAACAAATAACAACGTCACGTGAGACACAGCCATCTTCTAACCGCATACTAACTGGGAACTATAATTTCAGAAAGGTGAAGCAGTGCTACTTCTGCTACTTGGGCGGAGTGATTTGCTCGCAGCACCTGAGAAGCCAGGACACGGAGCAGAGAGTTTGCCTGGAGTCTGCTCAGAGTTGGAGTAATAGAGTCAACAATTACTAGATACTAAAAGCATAGATACAATCATGGGGTCTTTGCTGTATATTAACTGGGAACTATATTATCAGAAAAGAGAAAGGAGTGCTACTTGGGCGGAGTGATTACATAGACAGTTAATGAAAGAATACTTAGCGCAACACCGAAAACCACAGTTACTACAGTCAACAAACCCAAAACAACACTGGTGATCATGGCTGACTTTGAGGAATTGCAAGTGGATTTTTACTTGGTATCAAACGAAGATCTAGAAACATAATTTTGAGCGGGAATACACAGTCGAGGAGTTACAAATTTTGGAAGCTGATAGACAAAATGCCGAACAGACTGAGGTCTAGGGGAACACATACTGGTGGTGTTTATGTGCTATCCAATTCATGAGTGAGGTAAAGGCTCCAGTCATAAGTGTTAGCTCTAGCACCACTCATTTTATTCTGGGGTGAAAAGCGTATTTGTGACAGTACAGAACCATCACAGGGGATAAATGTAGCCAGAGAACAGCTGCAATATTTAAATCATGTTATGCAACATTATGATTCATGTAATTGTGTTACTTACGCTACCACTGTTACAGTTGTCAGTCCTCCGAAAACATAACGAAACAGTTAACGTAGCTGCAGGGGATCCACTTTGTCTGGTCCGTGCCATCGATAGGAGGCCGTATCCTTCAGCACACGTTTTATGGTCTGTGTGGCTAATTTCATAATAATAATCCTCAGAGAAATGTTCTGAACAAACACAATGGATCTTGAAGGTGGCTACAAGTATATTTGGATCCATATCCAGAGCAGCCATAGATTCACCAAGTCAGCGTATTTGGTTGTGTGTTGGTTCTATGAAACATCATGGTCTCCCCTGTTTATTGTTGCAGCGCATTACAATACAGCGAACACCCATGATTGTAAACTATGTTTTTAGTATCTAGTAATTGTTGACTTTTTTCTCCAACTCTGAGCAAACTCCAGGTTGACTCTCTGCTCTGTTACCGTGTTTCTCAGGTGCTGCGTGCCAATCACCACGCCCAAGTAGCAAAAGTAGCACTGCTTCCCTCCTGTGAGAATATAGTTCCCAGTTAGTATGCGGTTAATAGATGGCTTTGTCTCGTGTGACCTTGGTATTTGCACACCCTGTGACTGTACAAATCAAAACATGTAAATTGGAACATGTTGGCGTTATTTTGTCACTTATTGGGAGCAGTAGCTAGTTGGAACCAGTTACCTGCAGGATCTTTGCTAGGCTAAGGTAATGCCGGGGGCGTCAGACAGAGTTACCGCACACACGGAGATGAGAAGGGTATGTATGGACATGTCTAACTCTGGGGTATACGGTAAATAAGATAAAGTCCCAATAAGTCGGCGTGTTCCTTTAAGTAAGTTAGGGGGTCAGTGATATAAAACATATAGTCTGCTGTTATAGTTTTCCTGGAAAAAAGTTCAATTATCTCGAATCCTGAATATGAAATTATCTACTCCTCCCTCATTGAAAATAATTCATGCAATAAGCAACTATTTTCTCCCTCTTTAAATGTTTAAAGTTCTAATCCTTGATTTTTTTCATCATATCAAACCCACTTAATAATACTGTTTAAGGTTGGCATTTATACTGCTATAGCATCACATTGACTTACTCATTTGATACCTTTCTACATGGTACTTTGCATTGTCAGTGGCATTCCCAAGCTGGATTTAAATGAGGTGCATGTGCTCAAGAGATTCACAGGAAACTGTTCATGTAACTGCTTAAAGTGCATTTCCTGCTTCCAGTAATCAATAAATGGGTCCTTTCTAATGGACCTATGGGACATTATTAAACCATTACAAATTATACAGTATATACTGTATGTAATAGAACTAATGGGACTCAAGATGTCTTCTACTTAACTGTCCATTCTCCGTGAAGGCTAAGTGTCCATTAAACCATGGTTTGCTTTGCTAGTTAGTTGTAATGTAACAAAATCACGCTCTAAGTAGTGAGCAAAGAGAAATAGCAGATACATGGGAAACCAGTCTCCTGATGAAAACAGCCAAGTAAAGCAAAAAATAAGATGAGAAATACACGTTTTTAAGCAGAATTCAATTCAATTCAATGTTATTTATAGTATCAATTCATAACAAGATTTATCTCAAGACACTATACAGATAGACCACACTCCAGAATTTACAAGGACCCAACAGTTCTAGTAGTTTCCTCCAGAGCAAGCAACAGTGCGACAGTGGCGAGGAAAAACTTCCTTTTAGGCAGAAACCTCGGTCAGACCCAGGCTCTTGGTAGGCGGTGTCTGACGGGCCGGTTGGGGTTAGAATTTTGTGGTAGTTCATGGCATAGCAGGACGCTGTGCGGCATAACAAGGCACAGCAGGACGTAGCAGGAGGTAGCTGGGCACTGCAGTGTAGCAGTTGAACATGGCATCACAGAACATGGAGCGGGACCAAGGCGACAGCTGCTACCCTGATTTTGGAGCCTCTCTGATCCAAGGGAACATGCTGGGGAAAAAGAACATAAGGACTCCGGGGAATGACTCCCCAGAGCTAGGTTAGTAACAAGAACTCTCCCCAACCGGATCGGGCTGTATGCCAAGTCTCCCTTTAGTTTTATTATATTCTTGATTATATGATAGGTAAATCTGACAACTATGTGACTAACTACTACTCCCTAACAATATTCGATTCTATGCCCTAACTAGTGTATCAAAATAAGTCCCCAGCTGTCTAAAACTATTATTACAGCAAAACCAAGAGAGACAAGGTAAAGAGAGCCCCAGCCCGGCCGGGCCAGAACTCTCCCCAACCTGATCGGGCTGTAGGCCAAGTCTCCCTTTAGTTTTATTATATTCTTGATTATATGATAGATAAATCTGACAACTATGTGACTAACTACTACTCCCTAACAATATTTGATTCTATGCCCTAACTAGTGTATAAAAATAAGTCCCCAGCTGTCTAAAACTATTATTACAGCAAAACCAAGAGAGACAAGGTAAAGAGAGCTCCAGCCTGGT
>NC_048418.1:18376715-18396471 GCF_013103735.1 Etheostoma cragini
GAGCTTTGTAGGTGAGAAGAAGGATTTTAAATTCTATTCTAAATTTTACAGGAAGCCAATGCAGAGAAGCTAAAACAGCAGAAACGTGATCTCTTTTCCTGGTTCCCGTCAGAACAAGTGCCGCAGCATGGATCAGCTGAAGAGTCCTTATGGACTTTTCCGAGCAGCCTGATAACAAAGAATTGCAGTAATCCAACCTAGAAGTAACAAATGCATGGACTAGTTTTTCTGCATCATTTTTAGACAGGATATTCCTGATTTTTGCAATATTACGTAGGTGAAAAAAGGCAATCCTTGAAATTTGCTTTAAGAAGAAGGGCCCTTTAAATTAGGCAATGGCTGAAAATCCTCTCCTGTGTTAAAGCGCCCATATTATGCTCATTTTTAGGTTCATACTTGTATATTGAGGTTGTACCAGAATATGTTTATGTGGTTTCATTTTGAATAAACACCATAATTTTGTTGTAGTTCACATTGCCACAGATCTTGTTTTCACCCTGTGTGTTTCCAACTTTGGTCAGTACAAGGCAGGGTTAGCTGGGAGACTTCTTCTAAACGAGGGGTACTTGTGGAATACCTGCAGAACAGAAACATGGAAGTAGTTCTTTTGGAGATTATGGTGATCTAGTGTGTGTTTTTGCAGTGTTTTGCCATTGAGAACTGTAGCAGTTTTGGCTTGCAGTAGTTTTACCATTGGCTAATGGTAGCATGTTGGCCCGAGCATGCTAGCGCTAGAATGCTACAGTTAGCCACCTATTCTCGGCTAATGACGTAGAAAGCCGTGTAGAGGACACTCAGAAACCCGTATTTAACTCAATACCACATGGATAGTTTATCCAAGTTTGCATGCGTGTGGAAGCACCAGAAATACAAAATAACACCCCAAATCCCAGGAAAAGGGTTTCTTTCATAATATGGGCACTTTAAGCTGTTTGTTGATTGCTGATCAAAATAAGAGTTGAGTTAATGACTTCCCCCCAGACAATCTCTGCACTTACTAGAAACGTTTTACTGAGAATAAATGCAAATGCAGTTTTTACCCTGGCGCCAGGCTCTATTTCGACCTCTGTCTGACATAATAATATTTTTAACCCGCCAAAGCAAGAACAGGGAGAGATTAATAACAACCCCTTAGGGGAACCATGAATAAACAGAGGCCGCAGGTAGCTGTTGGGCTGCTGTTGGGGCGTGAATGCACAAGAAGTGGCAGGAGGCTGCACAGCAGGGCGAGCGGCAGGAGTCTGCACAGCAGGTTGAGCAGCGGCAGCAGCAGTGAATGAGCAAGTGAGTTGGACAGTTTTTAATGACTGCCCAATCGGAAACGGCAATGCACAAAATGAGCTGACAGATTAGCTGATTCGGAGCACAGTGTACCTTGAGATGTCTGACCGAAGCTCCACAGGCTTAGCTTTATTCACTGAAATCCTCAGGTAGCCTTGATGTCCTTAAATTCTTCATCCACGTTTGGAAATGCATTTTAACATAAAAGGAGCTTCAACCAGCTGATCTGTGGGCCTAGGAAACTTCAGTAAACAACAACCAATCAATTTAATGGTTGGTCTGTTGTATGACCGGACTGCCAGACAAATCATGTCCGTTTCCAACCAGTCTGATCAACAAAAGAAATGACAGCATTGATTACTGTGTACTTTATTGATTGATTCATTTTACTACCAATGGCACATTCCCAAATGAACTGGGAGGGACAAATACACACACATTTGATGTCCATTCTTGAGACTAAGCAGCCGTAGCAAAGAAGTGTACAAACCTCACACCCATACAATTTTCATTTCATTTTTCATTCAATTTTCATTCTTTTTCCATCCATAGCAATGACTCAAAGAACTAAAATGGGATGAACCCACTGCTCTCTTTTCTTCACTGCCATCCATTACTTTTCTGAGGCAGAGCATTGCGTCATCAATCTGGCTCACCTGTCAGATCAGCTACACCTACAGTAGCGGTATGCATATGTCCAACACATCTAATCTTGATAATTTAAAGAGCACTTGCACTGAGACATATTTACAGTATTGCATATTGTGATGTTACATGACACACATTGACCCGCCCCTTTGAATTGGCTTTGGCAACAGTATTGATGAAAAATAAATGTGTGTTTCACATGGATAGATGGACACATGGAGAGATGAAGCCTACAAATGACCAAAGGGAAAGTTGGGTGGTGCGTTGGAGTCATGGGTGTGGAGCATCTCTGTAAGCCGATGTCAGTCAGGGACACCGTCTCGTCCAATAAATGCCAGCTTAGGTTTTCTTAAAGACCTGCTTGCAAACAGCACCTGCAGCTCTCAGCTCCTGCAGAGAAAGAAAGGAAAATTGAAAGTGTTTACATTTAAACAGATTTATTTTAGATTTGAACGGACTCAGAATGTAATTTTGACAAATTGGAATACAGAGGAGAATGATTGCAGTTAAAAAGTCCTGTACTGTCTTCCCTAAACAGTACAATCACAGACTAAAATGTATCTGACTTATCAACAGTATTAGAAGTAAGAGGGGCTGAGGATGTGTCAATTGTTAGTAAAGTTTAAACTGAGACATGGGGTGTGCAGAATGTTGAATAATTTAAGGTACTCCAAAAGGTTAGTTTTCTAAAATACCTTCTGGCATCCACATTTCAAAGTACATTCTGCCACCAGAGACCACTGTTGCTCTACATTCAAAACCCTCTCCCAGCTCTTGGGAAGTTCAGACTAATAACTAATTGCATGGCTGCTGATTGAAAACATCTGTTAGCATCACTTAAACCAAATAATGTGGCAGATTATTTTTGCTTAGCTTTGATATAATCACACACAGGGAAATCTGACAATGAAAATAGTTATGTGCTAGTCATTACTTTAGAGTCTTTTCAGATGCTAATGCTTTCATTACAGGCCACACTGGGCAACACACTTAGAATTTTACAGAGGAGATGTTTAAAAAAAAAGTTACTGAAGTTCTTCTGACATAAATTAGATTGAAAAAGTCAAGATGGCAAAAGTCAAAAGTCAACATGGCAGTGGTTGGTGCGGATGTGTGCTGGATCACCCCCCCCTTTTAAACAGTATATCTTTTGATATAGTTCCTTATGCAAAAATACTTGGCAGTAAATGAGTTCCATCCATATGCACCTCACAGGATAAAGTTACTTCTCCTGGAGCTAGTGGGCCAATTCACAAGTCCCACAAAATATGCACTGCACATGCAGTGCTGAGAGGCATTTTGGATTTGGATTAAAGTGTCCAAATTGCAGACATCAATATTCATGGCAGGAGCCAATGTTTTCTTACCAGATGAAGCTCATCTCCGTCCACCCAGTGGGTCCAGCCTCTTCCTTCAATCTCTCCTTTCTGCACACACACCAGCTTGTCTCCCTCCCAGGTGACGGTGGTCTGCATGAGGTCCCAGGTAGGGGTGTAAAATGTTACATGATGTGGATGCATGAGAATATAGATTTAAACATGCATACGTTGCGTAAGAGGCTCAGTGTTCCTCCACCCTTTTAAAATAATTATTCCGATCAAATCTGCACATACAGATGCACGTGACCTTTTTCTCTCAGCCACCCTCCAAACAGCTTAACTAGCTTATCTGTAATCAGCATACAAAAAAAAGCTTTTTCTAGGGGGACCTCAGATAATTTGTAATCCTGTTCAGTATTCAGGGACACAATCTGATTCAAAGAATGTGAGTCTAATTTCTCCGCCTCTCCCACTTCTTTTCCTGCAGTATCATCAATTCAGTGACACAAGCATGAAAAATTGGAGGAAAGTTTTGTAAGTAGGTGGAAAGTTTTGAAAAAAAGGAAAATTCTCACCACATCAAATGCTCATTAAAGTGTGGAGCGTTGCCACAGAGAGGTTTATACACCTACAGGTTTTGCACCAATGGGGGTTTGGGAAGGTCTAACAGGTTTTTCAAACTTTTCAAACATGAATGCATAATAAGTAATTCACAGCCATTCAAATGAAACCCCCTTTTGGACTCTCCAAATGCTTACCTTGCATTTCCTGTCATCCACTCCAGACAGATCCTCCTCGAACTCTTTGCCCACATGGAAGTCCATGTTGTAGTTTTTGAAGGTGCTGAGGGTTTTGATGATTATGTGGTCCCCATTGTGGACAATGTCCTTGTCAGGCTTCAACAACGTGGCAATTTTCCTGATAGCAATGTTAACTTCTGTAACAGGTCCCCAAGGAAGGTGAGAAAAGGAACAAGAAACAAGAGAAGCAGGGAATTTTAGTGGACCCACACAGTTTCAGACACATACAAGTACGTACAGATTTAGTTAGAAGTAGCGGACTGTATAACATATTTTCAATCCAGGTTTTTTACTTTAAGGTAAAGTAGAACATTCTTGTCAAGATTTTTTTAAATGACAGATGTAAATGACAATAACAATAGTTGTTACATAGAAGTAATTTAAATATATTGATATGGTCATAAGTGTCACAGCAAATTTGCATTTCTCTCATTATTTACAATGTGAGACATAGTTGCAATCTTACTCCACTACTGTCGAACTATAAGGATTTCTATGAATAGTAGACCAGACCTGTCCTCCATTATCCCCTGCTACATACTCACCAAGAGCCTTGAGATACTCCTCAAAGTTATCATTGGAAATCATTTTCCAATATCCGTTCAAATCAGCTGGCATGTTGGCTGTTGCTCTGCTGCTTTCCTTACGCCTAGTGAATGATGACGAGGTCCACTGTGGACGGCTACTTGTGCCTGAGTGCAGAGCCCCAATTTGAACCAAATTCACTTTAATCAGATTATCTTCAACTTCCCTCCCCTGGTCGACATAACCCCTCAATCCTCCCCAAACTTTTCCTTCATAGTGTTTGCTTGGAACATGCAGCATGCATACATAATGTAGATTGGCTTTATGTGGGATTAGAATGAATACACCTGCTTTTTTAATAGACACAGGCACACTTACATATATGGAGTTCCATGTGTGGCAGATTAGGCCTAGTTCTGTTGTATAAGATGAAGCTGTTTTTAATCATATTAAAATCATTATGGAGGGCCTTCAGCATTCATCTTAATGGAATAAAATCACACAAAGATCAAAAAACGGATGCGCTTGTGGATGCAGCTGAGTGGAGCACACAGTGTGGGTAATATGCAAAGCACAAAACAGAATCACCTGAGCTTAAAATGATCCACAATTTAGCACAATAGGACTGTTGTATCTCTTGATTCACCTAAATAACTCAATTAATTTGGTAATCTCTCTTTTAGGCTAGCTGATGCAAACCCACTGTCTAAATCCTTTACTGACTGGCGCGCACACGCACACACACACACACAAAAGATGCCCGTGAGAATCAGTCACACTGGCGCTTTCAGCCATTGGCCTCAATGAGAAAACACCTCCTGTAGCTGAGCAACTGTCGGGATTACTTTAAATCCCTTGGAGGAAAAAATACAGGCTTGTAGACACAGTGTGTGGATAATAGGGAAACTGAATAGATCCACAATGTGTTGCTGTAGGGAGGCTGCTGCAGAGTAGAGACACCAACAAACCCCTTCACATGTGAGGAAGCTAAACACGTACACATGGGGCATTCTGGTAGCCGAGTGATTAAGATGCACACCATCTAATATACTATACACACATACACAAACACATGGTGGCCTTGTTTTGTTCATTTGATTTACGTTATAAGTTTTAATTAGTCCTCATTTTCTAATATGTATTAATGTCAAAACATTGAATGCCTATCTCTTTTTTAATAAAGGTTGGTAGACTGTGTAAACATCAAGGATAGAGACTAGAGAAAGGTCCAGGATGTTACTGCTTTATCTCTGACAAAGCCTGATAGGTTGTTTGTTTATAAATAATATGAATGGTAAAACAAAACTAGTAATGTTTTGTGTTGCACAGCAGGGCAAGCGGCAGCCTTGTTTTGTGAGATTTGGGTTGTTGGGGGTACTTGGACTTGTGACCTCATTATTTTTAAACTCATGGTAATGGTTATCATTTTATACATATAAATAGCTACATGGGAAAACACCAGTCAGATAACAATATTTCAAATATATGGATTTTATTTCAATTTATCCAACTCTGCAATGATGTCAAATGTGTAAAACTACAAAGGATGAAAAACTTTTAGGAAACAAATGTTCATTGACAATAGACGCGGCTCAGTACTTGCAATGTGTATGATTAACAAGACACAGCACTGTGTAGATGCTTCCTACTGAAAACAAGGGATGCCTGGAGGAACACATTTTGGTGTGCTTCTATGTAGGTTGTGCAAACAGTCCAGTGGAAGTTAACAAAACTTCCAGTTACTGTGAGGGAATTCCCACTTCAAAGGCCCGTGTTCAGCCGTCCACCGCTGCAGCCGTCCATCTATCAGTCATCCATCCAGACTCTTTACTGGCTGTGCCTGTTTAGCAAGCGGCCTCAGCACTGTGCCTTTGTTTCTCCTCTCGCTGTCCTCCGTGTAGAGGTTGTGCTGGTGAATATATTCTATCACAGAGTCTGGGATCAGGTATTTCACACTCAGATTCCTTCTCAGAGCCCGGCGGACTTCTGTTGCGCTCGTTTCATTCTTCACCCATTCCCTCACAAGGAAAATGTTTTGACGCTGCCGTGAGAGCATGTCCGAATCGTGCACGGCTCGCTCGGGCTGAAGCCCCCCTCGACTGACGCAGACGAGGCCGAAGCGCCCGGCCACCTCCTCCACGTGGTCGTCCCGCCACAGGCCAGGGATCTTGAAAGTGTCGAGGAAATCGGCTCCACATAGGAGCTTCAACTGGGGACAGGGGCCTGAGGGGACAGGGTCAGAGTAAGATGCTGCTTACAAAATTCTGTTAGCAACTTGTAAAAAGGCCATTACAAAGGGATGCTACAAACCGGACCCACCAACACGAGACGAATGTCAGAAACTAGTGACTGAATTAAGTGTAACGTAATGGTTGACTCATTAGATAAAAGTTCAAGGGGATCGATGTGCAAATAAATGGGTAAAATAGACTGTATTTACATGTCAACGACAGGATGAGGTCTGAAGTAGTGATATATCATTCAACAAACTAATGTTAAGGCAGTCCAGATTGTTCATGGGGTTTTATAATTTTGTTTTTATTGTTAATGCCTTTTGTCCATACGTGATAAAACTTTAATAGAATAAAAAATATACAGCTTACTTAACTAACCAAGCAATCTTTGATTATACACAAAAAAGGATGAAATAATAAAACGTGGCATGGCATTAGGGATGCGTACCGAATTGAATACTTTTAGGCACCAACCAGTCAAGTACTGATTATCAAAAAATGCCTCATCATTTAATACCCAGATAGAGAGCAATATAAAACCATTGGGCTTGTGATGGAGTAGCAGAGGAACAGGATAAAAGCTGTAGCCATGACTAGCCATGAATTCTAAAACGTGGACGCTTAACACACACATCTTCATCCAAATCCTATCCAACCAAGTGTGAAATATGGTCACAATCTCCCCTTCTGTTTCTGAGTTAGGGTGTTGAATAATTCTCAACATTATGATGTAAAAGTGAAGTTGACCTTAAGGATTTAAAATGTCATAACCTCATAATTGATCCTATTAGACATTTGTGTAATATTTTGTTATTACAAGCTATATTAGGTTAAGGCCAAAAATGTGTTTTCTGAGGTGACAGTGACCTTTGACCACCAACATGTAATTAGTTCATCATTGAGTCAAAATGGACATCTGTGCCAATAAAAAAAAAAAAAGATTCCCTGAAGGTGTTCCTGAGATAACGTGTTCACGTACAGACGGACAACCTTAAAAACATTATGTCTCCAGTCACGGCTGTCGCCTGCATGGAGGCATTAAAATGCCCATGATTCAAAATTCTCCTTTAAGATACTTTATGATGCTTGTTGATGCAAAGATTTCCTCAAAACCATAACAACCTGGATAACAACAAGCTGGCCTAAGCGCAGACCCCTGAATCCCTTGTATTTTATTTTTTTATCTTCAAAATGTATTCACTCATCACTCACCAAAGTCTGCCATCACGGAATTCTTTTAAATAATTTTACCAAAAACTAATTATTGTTGATATTTTTTCTGAGCATTTATGATGACAACGATTGACATAATCCTCAAGTAGTGCTAGTTTCTATTCATTGAAACAGTCCAGTGGGTGTTTGCCAAATACATATTTCACATTCAACAAAAAAAGATAAGTGACTGAACTGTCTCCTCAAAGAGTGCTGAGGCTGGTGAGAAGCAAAATTCCAAAACTGGAGGTATGAATGATAAAGTAAGTGAACATTTGTTCACTTACTTTATCACTTTACTTGTATGGACCAGACAAAAGAAAAAAATCACAACATTAGAAAATTGACTTAGTAGTTACAGCAAAACATAACATCAATTACTGTGGGAATTTAACTTTTTCATACAAAACTCAAATTAACTGTGATTGTGACTTATTAAACCTAACCCTAATACTCTTTAACCACTGTTGGTCGGGACCACAGAGCACCATTAGGCTTCTACTTTGCTAAGCACAGGCACATTTTGTAAATCCGTAATCCTAACTGTGTTAGAAGGCTCATTAAAGATAATATAATACAGTAATATTCTGAAAAAAAGACCCAACAGGTGGATCTTTAAGACTTCTTGACAATTTATGAAATAGTTGTTGAGATATTTACTTTTTTTTTATTCTATAAAAAATAAATGACATTACCATCCTAAAATGAGAGATATACATGGCCAATGGCACTAATTATATCTAAATATGAAATGTCTGAGAACAGTCAGGAGTCAAAGGGTTTCAGAGCTGATCCCAACAGTAAGAGGTTCTCACTTGAGAGGGGAGTCGTGTTTCCACTGAAGTCGTCGTGCCTTCCTGTGCTCGGCTCATACTCCTTTAGAATCCGCCCATAATGATACCTGCCCAACAACCAAAGGTATGAGAGAAAGAGATGGAGGTTTTCTTTTTTTATTTTAGAAACAGCAATACAGTTTTTTTGTTCTTCTCTCTGTGAGTATTTCTTCTTCTATCTTCTGTCGAGTAGCGAGCTGTGTTCATTTAGTTTATGCATGTACATTAGCAAATAGTTGTTCAATCTAACCATCATGCCAGTAAAGCATTATCAAACTAATGATATTCAAACTGAATATCAATGAGCCACAGAGGAACTTATAAAGAAAAAAGGAAAACTGTTTTCAAGTAAAGCTGCTTAAAGATGTTATTGCACATTTGCGTGTGTGTGTGTGTGTGTGTGTGTGTGTGTGTGTGTGTGTGTGTGTACACACTGGTGACGTGGCTTGCCCACAGCCCCTGGACAACAACAGGCCAGATCATGCCTTGATCAGCACCCGTGTTGTGCAAACACTCATGAGGGGATTTGTGAGAAACGCAAAGCAGGAAAGAATGAGAGGGAACAAAATGGAAGTAGTCCAATGATGCAAGTGTATGAGACCATTTCTATCACAAGCAAAACTTTGGAAATGCTGGTAGATCCCAGATCAGCTGGAGACCACATCCCTGTATCCATTCATGGTCATGACATCAAGCAGGTATCCTCTCTTAAATGTTTAGGAGTGTATATCAACAATGACTTGAGGTGGTGCACACATGTAACAAATGTGCCAGAAGTCATCAGCGTCTCCACTTCTTGAGCAGACTTACAGTGTTTGGGGTCTGTAAAAATATCATGGTAATTTTCTATTGAGTATCAATACAGTCAATTCTTTGGTATGGTATTACCAGCTGGTTTGGGAATTTGACAGAAAAATCTAAAACTCAGACTTTCAATCTGGTTAAGACGGCAGGCAAAATTATGGGAACACCTGCACCTCTCAACCCCCGGGAGCTTATTGATCAGGCAACAATCAGGCAGGCTAAGACCATTCTGTCTGATAACTCATGTTTTGTTTTCACAGTTTGAGCTGTTGAACTCAGGAAAGAGGTAAAGGGTTACAGTAATTATTTTTAACCCTGTGCTTGTTGTTGTGTCTGGAACTTTTGCAGCAAAGTAAGTTACTCAGTGTCCAAACTTATTTCTCCCTAGGCAGACTAATAAAGGTACTTTGACTTTGACTTAAATACTGTCTGTACACATTTTTCATTTACATCACTCATTCCCTTGGGTCAGCTGCAAATGCCTTTTATATTTCTGCACAGTAAATATAACTTAGGTCATAAAAGGGTTATATAGGGTCTTTCACACATTAAAGTCCAGACCAAGGTTCATGTTTTTGTTATATTGTAAACATTTGATCAGGTAAAGCTGTTTTATACCTCATGGTGACCACAGTCTCCGTCCAGTCCGGCTGCTGGCTCTCCCATTCATCAACCGTGACCCAGTTGGAGCTTTGGAGCGCCAACTTTGCCATGGCAATTCGATGCTTTGCCAGGACTAGGCCTTGCTTTCCATAGCCGTCACTCACTGGAGACACAATGCCACCCACCACCTGGTACTGACCTGAAGGGAGAGAAAAAGATTAATACAGTTTTTCTGGGTCATGACACCCGATACGGACAAGGAATACAAATCAGAAGATAAAAGTAATCTGTGAGATACTGATAATAATATTATTAGTGCTTCGTCAGATCTCACAAATGAAGACAAATGCTACAGTTGATCTTTTTGATACAGGGTGATGACGGTGCTTTATCGTGACATGAATTATTAACCTTTATCATGCTGAAAAAAAAGAGTTTTTAAAACTTTATAGGGGAATACAGTGGCAAATTGTGTCAGGTCTAGTGTATTTGCAACTGTAGCATCAACCTTCAGAAAAGGGTAAATAAAAAGAGCTCATGTATGCAGAGATTTTATTTTACATTTTCTGATGGTTACCTTCTAACTAGTCAGCTGATGTCTAATAGGTTAAGGGTCAAATGGAAGCTGTAAGAGCATTATTTATGTTCCTACCCACTGAAATGCCACACTGTGCAAAAATTCATAAAGCATCTTAGACAAAGAGAGAGAGCTGACTCAGGACCTGTACAACTCTTAAGGTATAATGATGTTGTTGTGACCATGTGAGCGGACTAGAGCAGCTTTGGAGGTAAATGGGCCTGGGTTTATATAAAGGAGGCCGTGTTCGCTGACGTGGCATCACATGACAAGACACACAGCCAAGGGTGACTGAAAACAGAAACAAAGAGTGCAACTTAGATCCCTACATCACCAGAAAGAATGACATATAACTGTTTGCATATTTGTAAAAAATCAATAAACTTTTTAATTTTTTTATGAATCCTTCTTCTATAGTTCAGCAAATAACAACAATGCGGGGTGTTTAAAGCTGCTTTGGTAGATATTTAAGCCACTAGGGGGCAAAATGGCTGCAGAACAAGCTAAAAAACAAAGCGCTGTTATTCTCTTATAAAGTTGTTATGGCTAATGTGCTACTTAAAAAGTAGCCTACTTTCACATCAGGAAGAAACAAAGCCACATTATCGCACGCATGGAAGCCTCAAACTCCTTTAAGCTTTTGGATTCAACTCTTGAGACAAATATCTGCATCTTTAGCTTGGTAAATGCCACACTTTCTTTTTTCAGAGGGTCTCTAACTTTGTCTTCTGTTTGGTGCTTGATATATCAGAGAAAGATGGTTTACCAAGGCTTGTTTTCCTGGAAACAGCTGCCTGCTGCTGCTGGAAACGAGGCTGCTGAAACTGGTGAGACTGAACCAAACACTAAATTTGTAGGCCCTAAAGGAAAAAACAGTAAGCTAGAGTCTAAAACGCTCTGTAGTGCTGCAGAGTTGCCTCATAATTCTATATAGGTTGGTTCATCAGTGTGTGAAACATTTCACATAAGTGGCCTGAGGTTTATACTTGTGCGCTGGTGCGTCTGCGTCATTCTAGCCCATCTCTTTAAGAGAATAGCAGACCTGGCATGTGTGTGTGTGTGTGTGTGTGTGTGTGTGTGTGTTTGTACTGGGCAGTTTGTGTTAGAGCGAGTAAGAGTGACAGGGATTAGCTTCAGGATTACGGTCCCCCCTGTGCTTTCTGACCGCGGTCGGGAAATCTGTAGCACGAAAAGTTAACACTCTTTTTAATTTTATGTTGTTTACGGAAAATGATAACAAGGAAATGAGTCGGGGGAAATGCAACGCTACCAAGACACGGCCAAGGGGACAAATCACAGTTGTTGCAGTCTGTGTCATCACAAAGCACACTTAAATGTTTTGAGAGGCGCACATCAGGCTACGGCGTTGGGTCCGTATTCATGTGTACCTGCGTGCGTACCCACGCCGTGGATGTAACACAGAAACATAAATGAGGCTTTATTGCAACACTTTTACAGGAGCTGCTTTGACCAAAAAGATCACCCAGAAAGTCAAATCAAACGTGTAAACGTCTGGGGGCGGCCTCTAGTTTGCCCCATGTTGGCTCAGTCCTGTAGCGGCCCGGGTTTGAGTCCAGCCTGCGGCCCTTTGCTACGTGTCATCCCCCATCTCTCTCTCTCTCCCCCTTTCATGCCTATCAACTCTACTAAAGCGAAAAAGCCCCCAAAAAATTATCTTAAAAAAAAACAAACATCTGGATCTGACCTGTGTTGTGCATGTGGTCTCGAGCCAGCTCAAACAGCCTCATGTGCTGGTTTGTGATGGGATTAAAGGAGCCGCAGGCTAGCAAGACTAGTGGAACACGGCAGGTGGCCATGCTGGTTTACCCCCTCACGCCAGTGTCGAACCTTGGAGGAAAGCAAAAGAAAGAGTTATTAACATTGTGGAAGCCAGACGATGGGATGCAAAGGTGAGAAGACTGAAGGAGGCTAGCATTAGAGTGGGCCCTTTTCTTCTAGAACATTACAAGGGATACCATGCATAAAAACTTTACAAAGTTATTTTGTACTTGTAAGTACTTCCAGTGCGGAAACATTTTTTTTTCAACATTTCTTTCAGAGGTTCCCCTTAGTTGCATTTACCTCAACAACCTATTCATCATATGGTGGGAGTTTTCAAATCCCAAAGCACCTTACAGTGGATGAGTACAACGTTAGTAAAGGTGGCCCCAGTGAGCATCCCATAGCACAGCCATGCCCATGGCCTGCCCATTTATCATTGGGACACCCAATGCAGTTAGCAAGAAAAATTGTGGCGGCATTTTGCCGGAGTCAGACACTGGAGGAGGGGAACAACTGCATTGGCATTTTGTTTTTATGTGTACATAAATGTGTCAAAAGCCTGGAGGGAAATTAACACCAGCCCCTGTCCACACATTAGTTGGAAATATGTTGTATTTCAACCAGCCTCTCTGGCAGGTATCCAGCCATCATCCAGCCATCATTTGAAGAACACTGTATAAGGCCAAAACACAATTCTTTATAAGGTCATCTTTCTGTGTGACCACTATACTACCTGTATCATTCCTCTAAATATGTTTGAATTTTGCTTTGCTTATGTGCTGAATTTGCAAGAATATTATGCAGTTTTTACAACAATTGGATTATATGTCCTGTTTTTGTCTTGTGGTGTTGTGTCCCATTACTGCTTTGGCTGCAGTATCCTAGCTTAAAAAGTGCTATTAGAAAATTATATTCCTACTTATGAATTGACTAACCCAAGGATTTCTGTTACAACCCTTAAGACAGCTCTCTTCCAAAAAGAGGCCCGAGTAACATTAGAGAACGTAAGAATTACTAATTGACTTTAATATTAGTGTAAGGTTTAGGAGTTAATTTATATCTGAAAGTTTAAATTTTACAATGTAAAATTTAATTTACAATGTTTAGTCAGTTAGTCATTTACATATTTATGTTACACAATTATTAGTCACATATTTACATATTTAACAGTCAAAATATTCTGTTGAATCTAACTCTCGATTTCCTCATGTTTACCTCGGTTTAAGTTCTCGCTTCTGATTGGTGTGTTTAGTCACGTGGAAGATGGGGAACAAGGAAGTGTTGTTGTTATGATGTGTGTTCAGTAAAAGTACGGTACTGAGAAAATCATCCGTGTCCATCCCGCTGTTTCCTCCCCCAAAGGGTGATCCACCACCACCCATCAAACCCTCATGTTACATTAGGACCATTGGTCATCTACTGCATGCAGTTAATGTCTTAGATAAGGAAGACAATAAACAAACCTCCATTGAAGAAAAAACACTTTAGGTTTGTATGTTTTGACAACACAGTTGACAATAATGAATGCAGGGTTGCATGTGCACGGTGTTCACTGTCTGTTTTAAATCACAAGTAACTTCCGGTAAGAAACTGGATAGTTTTATGGTCCAGGGTTGTGACAGGTGCATGTGCAACAGACCAGTCGCCTTTTAGCAGTTCAGTAATAAAGTTCATAGTTTTACGCTATTAGACGTAGAAACTAGGAGTTGATGTAATTTTTGGCAGTTGTGGCAGAGCAATGTAACCCTCCTGTTGTCCTCGGGTCGATTTTGAACCATTTTCAAAAGATGTATATATCAGAAATTTGGATTTCTTTCAGTGGACTAATTTCATTACATTTGGTTTAAATCAATTGTATAGCATTGGGGAAAAAGAAGGAAATAAATAAATGTCCGAAAAAGCTACAAAAATGTGTGAAAAAACAACAAAAACGTCAAAAAGCGCAGACAAAATGGATAAAAACATGGGACAAAGTGACAAATACGTCAGGAAAGCGACACAAGTTTAAGGTTAAGCAAGAGGAGAGCAAAAAAATACCAACACTGTTCAGTCAACGAAGCCTAAAGGTTGTAACTTCTAGAGAACGTTCGCTGTAACCAAAAACGAACGTTCCCAAAACGTTAATAAAACCTTCCAATTAACCAACAGACAACCGAAATACAACCAAATACAACCAAAACAAACCTTCAGGGAACGTTCCCGCAACCAAAAACTAACGTTCTGGGAACCAAAAATTGTTAGCTGGGTTGTCGTCATTGAACTATAGCAGCATAACGGAGCGAAGTACGTGCAAGGCGACACACACACACACACACTCATCCGAATGAATGTATGGATGGAACTGAATAGTGATAGCCTTCATTTAAACGGTCACATTACAATTATTATTATTATTTTTGTACTTACTTTTCCTTCTGTTCGGTAAGTGTGTTACATTCTTCCTACTCCGTCTTTCTGAGCAGCTCTTACTCGATGGTTCCGCAGAGGAAAAACTGGTTGATTTGCGACCCCTAGTGGTAGAAGATTATTCTGAATGACGGAGCTCTCCATGGTACTGAAATACACTGTACAAACAGTTGGCAGGTCTTTTTAATTACACATTGTAAGTTGTCATTGTTTTCATTCTACACTACTTGTTTGTGACCAGTATTAAGTTGTTGTACCGAGTTTTTTTAAAATATGTTTTTTGTGCATCTGTGTGTAAGGAAAAACATCTTCCCAGAAGAAATCGACTATAATCATAAATTGACCTTTACAGCAGTGCAGCATCAAACCCCTACATGCTGCTGGCAACCTTTCATTCCATTGTTGTTAACTGCTTGTAAGAGATAAGGAGAAGCTTTGTCAAACACTAATTGACTGTCTGACAATGGCTGTACAGCAAATGGCTTTTCCAATACTCCTGCTTCAGGGCAGCGGGACAAGAATAACATTAAAAGAATGCAAAGGTTCAAGAAAGTTCTATGGCATTTCACACAAACCATTGGTATGTGTGAAATGAGCCCTCTCCCCACCACTACAGCACATTTCACCCCCCCCCCCCACACACACACACACACACAGACACACTCACAACGCTGTCATCTGTCTTCTGTAGCGAGCTCATTTGCACCTGGATGGCAGTTAGAATCACATTTTGTTAATTTCTCCAGTGCATTTGACACCATTGAGCCACTGCTACTTGGTGAGAAACTGCCAGTGGTGGGTGTTGGTGTGTCCAAAGTGTTCTGGGTCACTGGCTACCTGACAGACAGACCACAGTTTGTCCGCCTGGACCGTGTTCTGTCTGACGTGGTGGTGAGGGGTACGGGGGCTCCACAGGGGACTGTGCTGTCTCCTTTTCTGTTCACCTTACATGTATATACCATATATTTCCTGTACAACTCAGAGTCGTGTCACATACGGAAGTTTTCTGAAGACTCTGCAGTTGTTGGGTGCATGGTACATGTAAGGGATGCACAGGAGGCAGAGTACAGAGCACTGGTGGACAACATTGTGGAGTAAACTGGTAAGAATCACCTGCGTCTGATTGTGGATAAGACCAGAGAGATGGGGATTGACTTCAGGAGGAAGGGAACGGCTCCACTGCCCCTTTGCATTCTGGCTACATTATTGGCTGCAAACAGGAGACATTTGAAGCTGTGGTGGAGACGAGGTCACTGAACAAACTGTTATCTATTATGGATAACCCCAACCACCTTCTCCACCCCACACCGGTCCAACAGAGGAGCACCTTCTCTAAGAAGCTCCAACTGCTTTGTTGTCACACAGACTGCTACAAGAAATCTTTCCATTCCCATTCAACACCTTATCACGGGGTGCTAGAAGAATCACAGACATCACAACTGCACTAAGTGCTACTTGCACAATATGTTTATCTGCATATTTATCATCACTAGTTAGGCAGTTGTATATATTTTGTATGTATTTTAAAGATTTGTTCTTGTATTCCATCCTATTTTTATTTTGTGTATACTGTATGTATGTACTGTATGTTGTATCCTATATTAGTATATTCTTGTATATCCTGTGCTATCACTAGTACAGATACAGTAAAACTGTAGTGTTAAACCCAACAATTAACTGTGGGTTACAGAGGCCTTTTGCATTTTAAGGTGGTCCATTAGTGCATTTCTTTCCCAAGACTTTAAGGTAAGATATTGTGCACATGCATGCCCCTTTTTGTCTTAACCATCATACTTCATACCAGTAGAGACGAGTTTACTACCAGACCATCATTTTCTGGGTATGGGAGAGGATGGAGGGGGGTAATACTACTGTAACATGTAACTTGGGTGTTAATTTTGAGTTTTAAGAGTGAGATTAATGTGACAAGCAGGTCCAGATAGTGTGTCTGATAGTCTCAATGGTTTACATTTTCATGTTAACATACTGCTTGAACTTTCCAAGATCCCACTGTAAACATTTGTAGATTTTGTGCTTTTTAAAGTTCTTATTACAGTGAGGATCCAATATCTTAATGAATTAATCTATTTGTTAATGAGATGAATAATTTAGCAATCATGAACTGTTGAGTCATATCCTCTCATATCTTGATAATGTAGCTTTGAGCTCTACCGCTTGGAGAGAAACAAAACTTTTCTTTTTTTCTAAGCAGTTGTACTGGTGCAACAATGTGAAGGTGCAGAGACAAGTTGTTTTATGTGATACATTGATGGAGAAAGGTGGACAAACTTGGGGTGGGAGGTTTGGTGGATTTTGAGTTTTGCATGTTTTTATTTATTTGTTTTTATCATTGTTGTTGTTGTCCTCTTCTTTCTTCTCTTTTGTTCTTTCTTTATTTCTTCTCTATCTTTTTCTTCATGTACGTTTGTTTACATTGTTTTTAAGGATGGTCACATATGTAAATGTTCAAGCTTCATGTCACGTGACGTGTTCCAATTATCCAATTTATTTATAAACGCTTTGGAT
Organism: Etheostoma cragini; assembly: GCF_013103735.1. NCBI lineage: Eukaryota > Metazoa > Chordata > Actinopteri > Perciformes > Percidae > Etheostoma > Etheostoma cragini. Next base: position 18,394,266 of record NC_048418.1, read on the forward strand.
TTGCCAGAAAAACTAAAAAATAGACAATCTGAAAGGCAACCTCCATATAAACTTGTATAAAATGTTGAGAATAAATGTGTATTTGTCAAAAACAGACTTCAGTGAAGCTACAGTGAATTTCTCCTTCTGTCCCCTGGATGATTACTGAGCTGATAGCTTGGTAGAAGGACAATCTGCTCATTACACTATTTTTCCCTGTCACCGCGCTGCTCTAATTTAGCTGGCACTACCCATGGAAACTGCCAATTGGGAGTATGTGTGTAAGTGACTATGTGTGCATGTAAATGTGGTCCTGCATGTGTTGGTCTGCATGTGCGTGTGTGTGTGTGTGTGTGTGTGGGTGTGTGTTTGTTATCCTCTTAACTCGCTTGAGGTCTGCCCTCTCTCTCTTTAATCCCCAGAACACACACCCACACCCAACAGACGAAGAAGCATGGGAGAATAATTGAAGAACATACGGCCGTTAGAGGAAACCAGTGATTCTGCCACAGGGTGAAAACTGAAAGACTCAAATCTGTGAGGGGGAGTATAGCTGCGCTGTTTGGGTTCTTGTTAGGAGGATACAGCTGGAAAAAAAACACCATACTGTGGCAGCTGCTTAATTTGATTATGAAAGGACTATTGCTGTCCTTACACTGTTCATGTAACTTTTTAATTAAAGTATATATTAATTTTACATTCCACAAATGCAGCCTGACTTATACACAGGCAATTAATGTGCTACTAAACTGACTGAAGGATGCACGTGGGTTGCTGACTAATCTGACTATCTTAATGGCACCTGATTTAAGATCAAATGCTACCTATCCTCTTTTATTATTATGATAATGAGCAAATGTCCCTCAAAAAACATCTTGTGAATAACTTGGTAATTTTACCTGTTCCGACAGTAGTAGTAGTCGATTTATTTTACTTTAGGGGTCACAAGCCTTCAGGATCGGAACACAGATTTAGAAGCTGTTTCCTGTGTTGAAAAACTGAATCACTATAAAAGAAGTGTTCCCTGTGTGCTCTTGGTTTTGTGATCCTCTGGCTCTCATAATAAATCACCTCTTGCTTAATTTTCTGGGATTGTGGTAAGCTTCTGGTTTCCTACCTTGCCATAGCTTGGGGTTTATTGAATTGATTAAATAACTGTAGCTATATTTCTATTGAGAAAAAAATCACTGACAGCAAATTATCGGTTACAGCAGCCATTTCCTGGGGTGTCAAAATCTATCACTTTCCCTATTAACACCAAACTACCAGTACACACACACACACACACACACACACACACACACACACACACACACACACACACACACACACACACACACACACACACACACACACACACACACACACACACACACACACACACACACACAGATCCCCTCCCTATATTCCCTCATTTCTAACACTTGCTTCTTCTCGATCATAAACTATGTCAAGTTTGCCAAATGAAGCCAGATTTAGCAGGAAAAGGATGTTTTTATACTCCAAAATAAATGTGTACAATTTGTCATGCTTGGAGAACAACTTTATAGTGCACCCATAGTCACAAAACTGTAAAAATATGCATTTGAAATTATTTAGTTTTCATCCTGTATAAATGCAGCCTTGTTGTGATACCTTTATTTGGCATTATTCAACATAAACAGTCGATTGTGTTTTATTTTGAAAAGAAACCCGGAAATGTGTTTACTTGACGCGCTTCAACGTCAGTATTTTTCTCTCTTTCTTTGCACACAGTACACAGTGAATGTCTCTTTACATTTCAAGTATCACTCGCGCTACCGACCAGTTGAAAACATCCTTGCGCTTGGGAGGTGATCCAGGATTTCTGTTTGGGAGAGGACGGGGAGACATCACCAACACTGCTCGACAACCATGCAAATACTCGGGATCCCTTTTTTGCTGTTTTGCCTCATTTGGGGCCACTCCTGGGCTCTCGGCGGAAAAGGTAGGAACATGAAAAAGAAAAAGATGAAAAAAGCAAATTTGGCTTCGAAATGTTTGACTGCTTTTTCGCGTTTGAGTTGCACAAGTTAGCAAGGAGCACCAACCGTCCGTCCAGCAACTTCGTCGCCGTTTAGATATTTGTTTTTGCTTGTCTTTAGTTAAGTTCTGCTGAATAGTCAGTAGCCTTATAGTGTGTTCCAAATCGCGCACTTCCCTTAGTGCACTAACGGAAGTGCACTTCGTACACTACGTACTTACTTGG
>NC_048418.1:18396571-18417181 GCF_013103735.1 Etheostoma cragini
TTCGAACAATGTGAACGAAGTGTACTCAAAAAGTTAGTATTTAGTACAGAAGTGCGCGATTTGGAACACACTATTAGTCTTTGTAGCCTACTAGGTTAGTTACTTCACGTAATGGCGGGCAGGGCAATTAGCGGGACAGGTGTTGAGTTTTTGGTTGCTTAGTTGCAGCTTTGTTGTAACGTTAGGTAGCCTGGTCTGATATGTTGGGAGCAGGGGAAGAAAGAAAGTCAACAAATAACGTCCAATACTGTTAAACGAGGAACTTTAAAAATGTTAGATTGACCCAAACTGTTAAGCTATTTCATCATCAAATGTTGACTAATTGTTTTAGCCCGGATGATAGACACAGGCTAAGTTACCACAGTTTCCCTTGTTTTACGTACTATAGGAATTCACATTATAAGTATTTTTGTCACACCTAAAGGCAGATGGATAACTCTTCTTCGCATAGCATTTGTAGATTTTGTGGTTTTTAAAGTTCTTATTATAGTGAGGATCCAGTATCTTAATGAATTAATCTATTTGTTAATGACATGAATAATTTAGCAGTCATGAACTGTTGTCATATCCGCTCATATCTTGATAATGTAATGTCTTAAAGGTGGCTGGATAACCCTTCTTCGCATAGAATTACATGTCATAATATTACGGGTTATGTTGGGCCATGATTGGCTGGTTTGCAAGTGATCTGAGGATGAAATATGATAATCGATTTGTGCTCCGGGGAGGCAGAGCAGTCAGGGCGTTGTATTCAGTCACATCCTCACGCTTTGATTTTCTCTCTCTCTCTCTCTCTCTCTCTTATACACACACGGTGTCGACTTGCGTTGTCTATCAAGGGCAGCGGCGGTTTACACTGGTATTAATTGGGTCTCTGGAGTGAGAGCGCTGGGCTGACTGGCTGTCTGCGCTCAACCAAACTATCATTTTTTTCCATGTTTATGGAAGACCTCCATGGCTGTGAGCCAGAGAGAAGGTTAACTAGGTTTAGATTAAGTTTAAAAAAAAATAAAGAGCCTGTTTTCTGTAGAGACTTCAATGACTCATTCAATTTTGAAGGTGAATGTGGTGCATTAACTCCGCTTTGGTTGGCATATTCACATTTGACATTGGCTATGCTATCTGTTCTGGAAGCCAAATATGTTTCCAAACATTTTATGAAATGGCTGAATTGGCTTTGATTCTGTAAATAAATTATTTGATAAGCCTTTGTATTGTTAAGAGAGTGTGTGTGTGTGTGTGTGTGTGTGTGTGTGTGTGTGTGTGTGTGTGTGTGTGTGTGTGTGTGTGTGTGTGTGTGTGTGACCAGCTCAGCAGAATACAGTATATACATGAGACAAAGGCTTGCTGCTGAATACCTTTACATAAGAAGTCAGGAAATAGACCAGATGAATGCCAGAGAACACAGTCTGAGAGGATTTGAGGGGAATGAGAGAGGGAGAAAAGAAATGAAAACAAGATCAGATTTATGGGTGTCTTTTCAACAGAGCTGTCTTGCTACATTATCCTTGGCGTAACATAAATCGTGAAAGCGATGTGGAACGCAGAAGCATAACTCAGGTTTTCTTCTTCTGTGCAATGAGTGGTGAAACAATGTCTGGCGGGAACTGCTCTCACCGTCCTGTCGCTCTATTCCTCCTTCCTGTTATTCATGCCCATTCTGTTTCTCCCTCTCTCTTGCTTTGACTCTCACTCTTTGTTGCTTTGAGAGTGAGAGAGAAAGATCATGCTCCTCACTTCTTTTTCCAAGCTTCAGCAACCTTCATTCGGATTTCCAGAGCTGCTTCTCTTTCTCTCTCCACCTCCCTGGATTCAATTCCAAAGTTTTATGGGCTTAAGTGAGTTGTATAAATGGTGAGGCAGTCTTCTTTCTGTCTTACTTTGCCTCTTCTCATCTGGAGTGTGTCACATTCTCACTCCAGCAGGTACCTCTATTACCGACACCCTCCTCGGTCACATTTATATTCTCTCCCTTTCTTAGCCTGGCCTGATTTTCTCTTTCTGTACTCCTTTTGTACCTTTTCTTAACCTCCTTCTACCTCAAACATTCTCTCTTAACTATCCCCAATTTTTGTTCTCTAATCACTCTCAAAGGAGAATAAATACATGTTTGCTACATGTAGAAAAGGTGTGTGTATGAGTTGTGTGATGGCAGGCAATTCGGTTGAAAAAGACGGAGTACCCTTTGAGGAATGTCAGGTCTGTGTGCTACTGGAAGTATATACAAATGAGGGCAGATATGCAAATGAATGTCCTAATTTGGATGTTAATTACTCAGCACGGCTAATTATAATATGTCTGATGAGGCGTAAGGTGGAGGAGAGGAGTGAAATGGAAGGGCCACTGCCAGAGGATGATATATGTGTGGTGATGAGTGTTTGTTGTGGGTGTGTGTGAGAGGTGTTTGTGCGTAGGGTTGTGTGTACGCCAGTATCACACCAGCTGGTCCAATGGCCCCGGTGGGGCTTTCTGAGCAGCAGTGCTAAATGTGTGGTGGATAAACATTGAATTTAGTGCTGACTTTTGAGAGACACTCTCAAACACACTGCCCTGTTGTCTCACTGGTGCATGGACACACACACACACACACTCAGACACTCCTGTACTTTAAAACTATCTGAGTAAACACTTCTTTATTTTTTTCTTCTTCTTGTAAAGACACACATTTTGCCAGGCAGGTGGCAGGTTGTCCGTATATGACTGAGTTGTTGCTGTAGAGGAGAGCGACAGAGTGAGAGAGGAGAACCAGTATTGGGGAGAAGAGAGAGCAGAAAGAGGCAAAAAACATGCTGGGCATGTGGATTCTCTAATAATGTCACCATTTCCCTCGTTAATTTGATAATCTGTGAATTTGTTAATCATTTTCTTCTATATGCTTTAGGAACACTGATGTATGAGACATTAAGAGAATTAGAAATACAGAGCATGGAATATAAATAATTAGATACCAACTTTCCTAAGCCTCGACTTTACAACATGAGTAGATTGGATACATGGACTAAGGAAGGGGCACGAATTAGAATTGTTGAACTGATTTATGAATATTATTTGGCCTTGACAACTGATTGGCCCAAGCTGCACCTGGTCTATTCTAGTCTGGCAATTCAGTCCAAGCCAGTCATTCATATAAAGATTTTTCTTTTTTCTTTTTTTTTGCAGGATATACAAGGTTGTTACTGATCAATTGTTCACTGTGTTGTCTGTATTTACTCAGTTTGAGTGTGCAGCCTGATGAATTAGTTCAGCCATATTTGAAGAACAGGACCCAGGTAGTGCTTTTTAATTCAATGACAAAAAGGCTTATTTTATCAAATATTCTTAGCCTTTGGTTTTGTGGAAGGAAATATGAAACAAGTTAGGGCAAATAGATTGTGATAATAAATCAGTGGTCTCTATTGATTTCTTTTATTACTATATATATTAGTGGGGTCATCCATGATCATTTATTGTTTTCTTCATCAAATCAAATACAGTTGTCCCCATAAGGCCCAACGATTCTTCTGTTTGGAAGTTAGCTTTTTGCTTTCACTGACAAAACAGAAACATACCTTTGGTGTTGGCAGCAAGAGCAGATCCAAGAGCAAATAAAGCGCTGGTTGAATGCCCCTGAACTTTAATAGAGTTTTTGTATTTTTGGATTTATTTATTTGTTAAAGATTTTTTCTTTTTTTTGCATTTTTTAGTCTAGGAGTAAACCTCCACATACAGGCCCGTAGAATATTTCTCTTGTGAGATTCTTAGTCTTCCGATTAGAGTTGGTCCGATACCATTTTTTTTTTTCTTCCCGATACCTGAACTTGCGTATCGGCCAATACCGATTACTGATCCGATACCTGTCTGTCATATATTTTATTTTAGTTTAACAACTGTATGCTGCTATCCCTGTATGGATAGGATATGATTTCTATCTTTGTCTGGCTCAGGTTAAACTCTTTGTACCACATGAACAAACACAAACAATGAACGCCACAGAACTTTATTCTATTATCCAGTTTGACAGTCAGTTATAGTGGAAAAAGAACTTAAATAAACTACTTTAACGTAGATTTTCTTCAGGGCTTTATTACATGGTTTTGGATCGGTGCATAAACTCCAGTACCGATACCAGCGTTTTAGGCAGCATCGGTATCGGAACATCTCTACTTCAGATAAACATGTAAAACTTCCAATTTTTAAAATGGCTTGTCCTCAGTCAGACATCAGCTGAATAGAGCAATGTTCTGCAGCAACTTAAAGACTGAACTGAGACACTGGCTGTGCTTTTGCTTTTCCCATGAGCTGGTGTCATTGAAGTGTCATCTATGGTCTCTATGCACACAGGCCTAGCAATCCTTTATTAAACAATAGACCGTGGTCTGTTGTGACTCATGATAAAGCCTGAAGTTATAAAGACATGCACCACTGTGCACTGTTTTAATTATAATTTCAATACAAACTTATTAGCCTGCTGTGTATTAGCACACCTAATAAAATGTGTTAATATTGTTGGGTGTTTATTTCCAGTAAAATACAAGACACACACTCACTCACGCTGATTGAGTCATCGCCTTCATCTCCCTTTCAAGTTGTCCTGTGTGGGTTTCTTGTATAGTCAGTCCAAAGCCTCGCTATAAGCTTTGAAATAACTTTATTTTAGATTTTTTTGCTTCTGATATCCTCACAGTAGCAATCATGAAAGAACCATGTAATTTCTATCATGAAATTTGATTTTGGAGATTTTTTACAACCACAGGTTTGCGTGAATATTGGGGAGGTAGGATACAAAGTGAAACTACATAGTGTAACATCAAAGGTGCTATGGAAAGTCATGCCAAAGGCAAGTCTTTTAAGTTTTCTACAAAGCAGCACCTCTGTGTCTGACTGAAAAACAAATCGCAACAAACAAATATCTTGTGAGCAGACTGAACAAAAGTGTGTGTGTGTGTGTGTGTGTGTGTGTGTGTGTGTGTGTGTGTGTGTGTGTGTGTGTGTGTGTGTGTGTGTGTGTGTGTGTGTGTGTGTGTGTGTGTGTGTGTGTGTGTGTGTGTGTGTGTGTGTGTGTGTGTGTGTGTGTGTGTGTGTGTGTGTGTGTGTGTGTGTGTGTGTGTGAAGAACTCTGTGTAGTTTTGCTCACACCTTCAATCTCACACACAATCATGCACCTGAAGCCACAATAGCTGCTCAGGAAGAAAGGAATCGCAGCAGGGAGGGAAAATGGAAAGCATGTCATCAAGAAGAAAGGTTTTAATTTTCAAAAGCCATGAGAAGTGTTATCTCTGTTTCTCTCCATTTTCCTGTTTCTTCCTATATAACTCTCTACCACCACACCTTTCACTGACTTTGCCTGTTGTTTCCTCTGCCCTCCTTGCAGCAGCACACTAGATGTGGGGGTTTAGAGTTGTGTGTGTCAATGCAAATGTCCCTTTTTCTCCTTTCAGATCAATTCCATATTTGTATCTTCTCCTTCCTTTGTAAATCTGCCAGTATTGAGCGTCACATCTCTTTAGATTGAATATCCACACCTCTGCCATTGCCCTTCATGTCTCCTCTTTTCATCTCTTCCTCATCTGCTCTCTGTCCCTTACTCAGTCTCTTCTATTGTTGCATTTATAAATCATTTACGTAATGTAGTTATGAAGTGTAACTGTTTTGAGATGACACTGCTACGTCCAAATCTGTTTGTGCGTGAATCCCATTGGCATATTGTCTCTTAATGGATTGGTTCAAAATCCATCTTAGCAACTTGTCATGTACCAATAGGCCTGCCTGAGATATCTGCTAATTAGGTGCTTCATACCTCTTGAGCTTAGATGACATTTATAATGTGTTGTTATAATGCATGAAAATAGATTAAAATTTGTTACAGGCAAATTAAAAGCAGATTAGTTTGAAAACAGAACATATACTTGTATATATCTTCCTGTCAGAACAATCGGTCCAGAAATTGTAATTAATTCTTTCCTAATTTCCTTATTTGAATATCTCTTGATAGAATAGCAACCAAAACATTTTGATTTATTAAAGTCTCGTCAGGTGCAAAAACCTGTATCTGACATACATACTTAATGACTCCAAACTTAAGTGAAAAAAGTTTTTAAGAAATTAATAATGAGAAATGGGCAATATATCTTTTGAAATTTTTTTGTGTGAAGAGGTTTGTTGTCTAATTAAAACTCCCCAGTGGGAATAAGAGAAACTGGTTTATTTTTCTGTTCTTTCTAAATATCTGGGTCATTTAAAGGGACAAAATACACCCTTTAAATGACCCATTTAAAGGGGGGGGGGGACTTTGTAAACCTATAACATGCACAAAAAAGATGTATAACACGTAGGAAAGGGATAAAGCCATAAGCATAATATGACCACTTTAAATAAAAAAATCAGTTTCTAGAGTTTATTACTTTTCGCTGATGCAGAATTCTGAGCAGACCTTAACACAGTTGGAACACTGCTGTTGTCGTGTCTTTAAACAAGTGTCCTCTTCATTTATAAACTATGTACACTTACTGGTCACTTCATTAGGTACACTTGTACAAAGATTCAACTTGTTCATTTTTGTGGACAATATCAGAAAGCTAATAATTCTAATTTATGTTTATTCTTGAGGTTGTTGTGGGTGCTGGGCATGTACTAGAGTGCGTTATATTGAAAGGTGTTTCTAAAAATATAGGAATACCTCAATATAAAGCACTCTAGTTAAACCTCACTGCAATCTACAACCTCTACTACAGTAATAACTAGGACTGCACAATATAATGTTTTTTTAGTGTCATTGTTATATCAACTGGTGCAATAAAGACCACAGCGAAGGACCGCGACATATCGCGAAAGACACTCCGAGAATTTTTGTGTTAGTTAAAAGAAAACTGTACATTTAAATGTATCTGTCATTTCTTTTTTTCAATTCAAATTTGTTCAATAAAATAATGTTGCAAATGATTTGCTTTCATTTGTTTTAAATTCAACAAGAAATGTATTATATCTTAGCAGAATACTGAAAGCAGCAGAACTGAGGACCCCACTTTAGTATCTGTTTATTTATTGCAAGTAATCTCGTTATTGTGATATTCAACAACAGTATTGCATATTACACCTTTTCCTCATATGCATCCTTAATATTAAACATGTAATTATATTAATATCTCTGACAGTGTCAATCCAAACTTAGCATTATCATATTTGTGAAGGCAGGTTCTACGGCAGAGTCGCAATAGGGTCACAATAGATCGTACGAGTGTACCTAGTGAATTGGCCAGTGAGTGTATACTAGACTGCTGAAATCATGATTATTTATCTACATAGTACTAAGCAGATCCAAACCAGAGAATTAATGACGTCATTTGCGTTACACAGTTGTTTATTTTTAGATTTAGATTCAACTTTATTGTCATTGCACATGCCATGAGTACATAGCAACGAAATGTAGTTAGTGTCCATCCAGAAGTGCTCTAAGCAGTGATTAAATAACATATGCCACAATATATGCGGAGTGCAAGGTATGACGTGATAAATAAACATATAGATGGGTGTCTAAATGAGTGTCTATTACTACAGGTATGTACAGGCTATGGTAATAAAGAATATCATTTCAAAGTATAATTGGGTGTGTCCACATGAAAGATGAGCTGATGGTTTATGAAGCCATTCACACAGTATTACTGTGAAACAAGTAGTGGCATTGTGAGTCCCCTACTGCAGGTTTCCCTGATCTATACATTTGAATATGTCGGAACGGAGCCTCAACTTGGGATTTAAATTTCCTGCCCAGCTTTTCCTTGGGTTCTTTCCAATTGCAGTTTGATATGAAGTGTGTTGTTGCCCTCGGAGTCATTTGGTCCCCCTCGTCTGCACGTTCTTACTATATACTCATCCGACCTTTCAACATGACTGCTGAGCACAGATACACAACCTCGCTGCTTTCTACTTCTTTGTCTTTTTTTCTCTCTGTACCTTTTTCTCTCTCTCTGTTTGTCCTAAAGGAATGAACAGTACTTCATCACCCGCAACTCTTGTGTCAGCATAGCAGCATTTCCCATCAAGTCCATGTCACAACAGATGAGTTTTAATTTTTATCTACACTGGTGTAATGATATTTTCTGTTTATTTTATTCATGGTCTACAGCTTTCGTTATTACAACTCTGTTCCCTGTCAGCAAAAAATCCTATTAATCTTTATGCAATTTCAGCATTGTTTTTGCACACTCTGATAATGGTGCTTACCCAGGTTTTTCAAGCTCATTATTGTAAATCGATTGACATTTGTCATCACACACAGAAAATGAAACAATCATCCCTTTTTATCAGTGAGAGTTTGACTAGGCCTTTGTGCGTTTTTAATGTACCAAATGAACAGATACATACTTACACTGCTCTATGACAATAGCATTTTCTAAGGTCATATTTCCTCCTACAAGGTGACAAGGAAAGTGTGTGTGTGTGTGTGTGTGTGTGTGTGTGTGTGTGTGTGTGTGTGTGTGTGTGTGTGTGTGTGTGTGTGTGTGTGTGTGTGTGTGTGTGTGTGTGTGTGTGTGTGTGTGTGTGTGTGTGTGTGTGTGTGTGTGTGTGTGTGTGTGTGTGTGTGTGTGTGTGTGTGTGTGTGTGTGGTCATACACTGACAGTCATGTCTTGTAATGCTTCACATGGCTCAAAGGTGATTCTTTGTGATGACTGAACTTGTTGGTGCTTATATGAGATGTTGGTGTGCTGTGTTGGATGATTGTATGGAGGCACACACTCTCCTATATATTTCTTTTTTCTGAACATTTTAATTTTTTTGTAAATTTCTGCTTCAGATATTTGGCTTTGGTTTCTGTCGAGGGTGGATGTAGTAAATGGGCACCAGAATAAATTGCATCAGTTTGTGTATAGTTTTCTCTAACCTAAAAGTAAACGCAGGACTATAAATCCTAACAATCCTCCCTCCCATCTCTCCGTCCTGACTGTTCTGACGAGACGGAGGCAGTCATGGCGCTCCTCCAAACAAAATTCCTTAAAAGAAGAAGCAAGAACGTCCTCTTCAGTCTACCTATCAGACTTAACCCACAACTGAACTGTTTTTTATTATTTTTTATTATTTTAGAAAAATGCCTAGGCTTTGTGAGCGGATGCTCACCCCCATATGTCTGTGGCACTTTTTCACTGTAGTTATTGTCAACTTCTGTGTTGTGAACAATATCTGTAATGTAGGGAGTTGAAAAGACATACTGGTACAACAGATTGGTGTTAAACAGTCTGCCTCCTTGTTCTGGCAGCATATACACCTCCTTTTTTATTAATTTTATTTTTTTTGGGGGGGACGCTTTTCCCTTTATTTCAGGGTGACAGCTGGTTGACAGGAAAGTTTTTTTTTTTTTTTTTTTTATAGATTATTTTTTTGGGGCTTTTTCGCTTTAGTAGAGTTGATAGGCATGAAAGGGGGAGAAAGAGAGATGGGGGGACAACACGCAGCAAAGGGCTGCCGGGTTGGATTCAAAACCGCCCCGCTGCAAAGGCCTCAGCCTACATGGGGCGCATGCTCTTACTGGGTGAGCTAGAGGTCGCCCCAGCATACTCCTAATATCCTCAAGAATAAATAATTATTTTTCACCAGAACACTATTGTCGAGTTTTTTGCAGATTATTGGATGGGTAAATCTACAGGCAGTACAAATTTTACAGCTTTAATTTTTTTATTTTTATTATTTATGTGATACACTGGCAACATCGACTTCTACTGAAATATGTTGTACGTTTATAAAGCGATGGGTCGAGCTGGAGCACATTAAATCAATAATTGGTAATTTATGAGCCTGTTACATTGTGTCAAATATCCGTAAAACGTTCACCATTAAAGCTTGGATTAGTGGTGTTTTGAACCTATCATTCCCCTTTATGACATGCCACGGTAGAACGATATTTAGTGAGAGAAAAGTGTTTTTGTAAAGGAAAGTCAGAGCGCCAGAGGCAGTCCTTTTGGCAGGGAGGAGGAATAGAGTCACAAATTAAATAAATAACCAGAATGTAAGTTTACAGGAGCGAATAAGAGCACTGATCACACTGATGATGTATTGGTTTGGGATGTATAAGCATTTAAACACATCATCAATCCTCTCTCCTCTCTCCCCGTGTGACCGCTCAGCCATTATACTTTATCTAAAGTAATTGAGCAGAAAATGGTTCTGAGTTGTCATCAGAAAGGAAAGTGCTCCTTTTAGCAGCTATGGCAGCTTCAGGCTTGCAATTTAAGGATGTAATGGCTGTTTGACTTTATTGGACATTAGTGTGTGTGTTATTTCTCTGCCCTACTCCTTCATACCTTCCCTCCAACAGCTGCCCTTTCCCCCCCATTGCCTTTGTACTATTCTCCCATTGCCAGGCCTTCCTCCACAATGCAGCGTAGCAGGGTTGTGGCTAGTTCACACAGCATTCCGGGATGAGAGAAAAACGTGCTCTGCTTTATTGGCATTTCTTTAAACCAGTCCCAACCGTCATGGGCAATGTGGTGCCGCTGCAAAACAGCCTTGGGAAGGAACTTGTTTTGGTGGAACATGTGTACGTTAAAAAGTTGTTTTAAGTTGTAGAAGAGAAAACTCCGATTGGACAGATAGGGTGTTTCCCAATGTCAAGGAAGGATCCTCCAAAGCCAGAATTTGGAGGATGCCACGTCAACGTCCGTCGAAGGGCCGTTCCAATGTTGAGCATCCTCCGAATTCTCTGCTAATCTCTGCTAACTTTAAGCATATGCTAACGTTACGCATATACGGTAACGGCATATAAAGAGATGAACATGCCACCGTACATTAAACTTTACAAAGACAGCAACCTAGCTATCTAACAGCTGAATGTTAACTGACGGGTTCAGTTAGCAAACGTTAGCTCGGGGTGTATCTACCTAATTATTATAGCAATTTGCACAAGCTTTAAAGCGTTAAGCTTGACATTGATGTAAAATATTAACGGTGATAACAAATGTACGCCACACACTAAAGACACTTACATTTAAATTATCATTTCACCGTCAGCGATGCCGCTCAAATCTACCGCTCAGGTCTGCTATTATTTATTTTTTAAACGAGCCGCCAAAGGCCCGCAAAGGATTGTGGTTGATTTGGGATCGCGAAGGATACACTTATGCATCCTTCTCTGTCTATGGGAAATTTTCTGAATGAAGGACTCAGTCCTTGGAGGAATTCGGAGGATGCTCGACATTGGAACGGTCCTTCGACGGACGTTGATGACGTTTCGTCCTCCTCCTGGCTTTGGAGAATCCTTCCGGGACATTAAGAATCAACTGCTAATTCATCTTCTACATCCCAACAGCATAATTTAGCAGCACAGTTAACACTTCCACAACCATTTCATCCAGCGTTTTGAAATGCGGCAAAAAAATTAAATGACGCCAGCCCGCAATGACGTGCACTTGAGAGCCTGTTCCATTGTACATGTTCTCCAAATGCTAAGGAGGACTCTGACCTGCTCCTGAAGGATCCTTCCTTGGAAGGACTAGTCCTACCAAGGAAGGATCCTTGACATTGAGAAACGGGGTGTGTCTAGCTGTCTGTCTGGATTTACCCTGCAGAGATCTGAGGAGCAGTTACCAATAGTCCTCAGAAATCCACCGGAGTTTAGGATTCCAACACACACTCTCACTCACTTAGCAGCTCCTCAGCCTCTGTAATAAGGCTGCTGTCCTCCCCAGTAATAGGGATCAGCTGTGAGTGGAGTGGTCCAAGATGTCAGCTCCACAAAGGATCTGACAGATGCTTGGGGATGAGACAGATCAGCCAGCTAAGTCCTCTTGTTAACCCCCTGACCTTTGTCTCTCTTCCCACTTTCTACCCACTTGGACGACTGATATTGTAAGATTGCTCAGATTGGTACTTACAAAGCCGGCTGAGATGTTATACAATATTAAAGAGCTTCACTGTTTACATCTTAAGATGCGGTTTGCCTTTCAAGCATCATTTCTTTATTTAGACAGATGCCGAGGGGAGCAAAGTGAAGGGGAAACACTGGTAATTGCTTGGGAAGTTGTAACATAAATTCACCATCTCACACTTTATCAGCTCTTAGAGGCATTCTGCCAACTAGTATCATTTTTTTTCATTCATTTATGACAATTTTGCAGCCATGGTATGATTTGGAAAAATTTTAAGCGGTGTTGCTACCCTTTTTTGTTACTGCAGAATATGTAATTTATCCCTGTTGTCATATATTGATTTTAGGAAAAAGTTATGATAAGCAATGTTTTCACCCTGATCTCTGTGGTAGATTAAAACAAACCTCTGAGAGTAATGTGGCTTGGCTTAGTATTTAATTTAGAAAATGCCCCAGGTCTTGTTATTTATGACACTATGGGAGTCTAATACTCCACATAGATCACATTTACCCCTGTAGAGACCTCGCCACCCATATTTCTTATGCTGAGTGATGATGTAGACAAATGTTACGTGTGGGTATTGGTAGGGTACAGATTCGATTATTGGCAAATTGTCAAAGATGTTTTATCAATATTAATAAAGTTATGAATATAACTCTATTAAATTGACAATCAAAATGGGGTAGCACCCTGGAATCAGGGACCAATGATGAACTGTGAAACTCATTAGTTGGTGTTCACTTTAAAATACAGACCTTAATTAATTCAATTTTGGATCTCTGAAAGGAACAGAAGAAGGGTGAATTGAAGCAGAGATTATTACAACATATGCACAAAATAATCACAAACAACTGCTCTTTAAGGTCTAGTACAATTTATTTAACTTCCAAATTGTCAATGGCCAATCAATAAATCTTTGCTCAATCAAAACCAATTGTGTGTGTGTGTGTGTGTGTGTGTGTGTGTGTGTGTGTGTGTGTGTGTGTGTGTGTGTGTGTGTGTGTGTGTGTGTGTGTGTGTGTGTGTGTGTGTGTGTGTGTGTGTGTGTGTGTGTGTGTGTGTGCTGTATTTATATAGCGCTTTTCCAGTCTTAACAACTGCTCAAAGCGCTTTTACATCTACAGGATACATTCACCATAACATCACATTCATACACTGTGGCCGGGGCTGCCGTACAAGGTGCCACCTGCTCATCAGATAAACATTCACACACATTCACACTCCGATGCGCAGCACCGGGGGCAACTTGGGGTTCAGTGCCTTGCCCAAGGACACTTCGACAATGACTGCAGGGGCGGGGATCGAACCACCAACCTTCTGGTTGGCAAGCAACCGCTGAGCCGTGTGTGTGTGTGTGTGTGTGTGTGTGTGTGTGTGTGTGTGTGTGTGTGTGTGTGTGTGTGTGTGTGTGTGTGTGTGTGTGTGTGTGTGTGTGTGTGTGTGTGTGTGTGTGTGTGTGTGTGTGTGTGTGTGTGTGTGTGTGTGTGTGTGTGTGTGTGTGTGTGTGTGTGTGTGTGTGTGTGTGTGTGTGTGTGTGATTTAGCCTCAAGAGGTTAGGTAAGGTAGGTGTGCAAGTGGTCGGCTAACCACGCAAGATTTAAAAACAAAAGGCGGTTGGGAGACTGTGTTTAAAGGCTCTTTGTTCTTTTCGCACAAAGTTGAAAGTAATCCCTCTCTTCATTTACTCGTGATTCTTACATAACGCCGAGTTACCGCAGGATCTGAGGTTCTGTTTAACAAGAGAGAGCGAACAGCTGTCCGCTGTGCAATAATTGTACACGTCATCTCCACCGGGGCCTGTGCTTTAGCGTCTTTACATCACCGGTGTAGTTGAGTGACAAAAAGCTGAATTATGGCTTTGCTTGTACAGTAATTAAACTTCTCCACAGCGGGAAGTAACAGTATCTGGATCGGATACATTCACAGCCAAACAGATTAATAAGCATGGTGTGCAGCAGTAGCTAGCACACTATTAATCATATTTACATTAATTGCAAAACATCGGCAACATTAGCCAATTAAGTGTTAATAAAACACACTAATTCTAAAGTCTGTCTAGAACTACGTAAAACCTCTTACTTTTCAGTGTACAGTCAGTTTGTCCAGCGCAATTTTCCCTGGTGAATAGAGTTAACCTCTTGCCAGAGATTAACGGCCCATCCTGTCCAGTGCAGTGGAGCGGAAACAATGGTCCAGTGGTGCTCCTCTGTCTCAGAGGGGCCGTGAGGTCTGTGGCCTGTCTCTTTGTCTCACAAGAGAGTGCCTTCAAAACAGTTAGGTTCCAACATAAGGGAATTTTGGCAACACAATGGGCGTTTCTCAATACCAAGTAAGCAAAGAACGGACTTGTGTTCTTGGGGAGACCGTACTTGCTGGCTGTACCTGGAAGACTGTAGCTACTCGCGAGTTCAGAAGCACACAAAACACTGTTGACAGTTTTGAGACGAAGCGTTCTTCCTGTTATTGCGCAACACCCCCAGCATAGAGGGTGCTGCCACTTTATAGTTAGCTTTGATGTGTGTATTCATAATAAAGCATGGACGATCACCTTTCACACCGCCTCGTTGTTTTGTTACGTTTTCATCTAAAGTGCTATTAAGTATCACGGGCCAATAACTGTGTAAATAACGACACAACGGCGAGAAGAAAACCTTGTAACATATTTCGGGATTCACTTTTAATTGAAATCAGAAAAGAAACATTAAAACAGGTATTAAAATTATAGATGGACCGGGTAAAGTTAGTCACTGCCGTCGGTATACTTTACCGAGAAGCAGAAAAGGAGCCTGCGAGTGAGGAGAGCCAGGAGAAGGATAGAGGAGGAGGGGATATATCCTATAACAACAGCGGTAAAAATTGTTTTAAATATCTTACAATTGTGGACCTGGCTTTCCTCTTCCATTGTTGCTGCTGCAGTGGTCTGTCTAAATGTGGGGCCAGAGGGGTCTGTCTAAATGTGGGGCAGAGGGGTCTGTCTAAATGTGGGGCAAAGGGGTCTGTGAGCTGACTGACCGGCTCGCGAGAGTCATCCCCGGCTGGCGTAGCAAGCTCGCCCGCCGGGGGTTGTGGAGCTTTCCAACTCCGAAGGCTTTTTTATTTCACAATCAATTTTTGTTGAACTGCCTATATTCAAAATCTACACAGCTGATTTCTCGCCTTAAAACATCCCAAAAATGAATTTATTGATTTACTAATTGACGTAAATTGTGAAAATCTGTGTACCGGAAACCATACGCGCTTTACACCCGAATTGAATGCTGGGATACCGGCCAAGTTCACACAAGTCACCATCCGATGTATCCTTGGTAAAATGGGTGTGTCGAGATCACATCCGGGGACTTTTAGTGTTCTTGGCCAAATGCGAACTTGTGTATTGGGTCAGTACTTTGGCCACCAAACATGACGTTACACAAGAACACAAGAACACAAGTCCATAGAAGAACACATATTGAGAAACGCCCCGAGACATTTCACATAAATGTCTTTCCTCCCTTAGAACTGCAGTTAATTTGGCAAACCACTAATGTCTGAAGTAGTGTTGAGTTGTCTCGTATAGCTAGATGTACAGAGCAGAAAGAATATAGTGCACATTGCAAAAGACTGACATCAGTTCCCAGAATGTTTAAATATCATCAGTTTGACTATTATTGTATTGTACATATTGTATTTTATTGTCTGTCCTATACAGGCATAAGTCACCTCCAGTGTCCTTCGATGAATTTAACCTCCAGCTTTCTTTCTTTGCTGTCTGCCCCTGTTGAGGTTGAAAGAAAAGATAGACAGACCTACATCAGAAAATACAAAAGAGAGAAAAAGAATCAGACCAGGCGAGAAGAGTAGGGGCGGAACACAATGCGGAGAGAGAAAAAGCCAAGGACAGAGGAGAACGAGATGTTAGAGAGAGAAAGGCGGGGATAATGAAAAAATGATAAGCGTCATGACAGAACAAGAGGAAAGATAAAGGGAGAGAGGCCGCGTGGTAGGGTGATGTTTGCCATTGCCACTCATTGTTTGGTGTGAGCGGTTGGTGGTCGGCGGAAAGCCCCAGAGCGATTCATCATGATTATGTGGTAGTAGGCAGGTAATGTCGCAGCAGGCGGGTCTGAGCGCTCTAGTGGTGGACGCTTTTGCTTTTTCTGGGCATCTGTCTTGGTCAGCCTGGATTGAATGGGTCATATCAGCCTGCATTGTCTCTTATGTGCCCTCTGAATATCTGTTTTCCTTTCTCTTTTTCTGTTTGACTCTTGAAAATGTCTGGTTTGTGGCGGGTGACATTTGTTCTGCAGGTCCACATCATGTGTAGCTTTTACATTTACATAAGGATGGTGTGTTTTAGCTTCCTTTTGTCAGTGTTTAGTATTATTTCTACTCCCCTCTCCTGTCTGTTGTGTCACACGAAGCTTCAGTGACTCATTAACGACTTTTAAAATGTCAAATGTCAGTTTGTCTCCATGTGTTTGGCTGTCACCCCCTTACCTCACCATTTCAGCCTTTTACTGTGATTCTCTGTCTTTACTCTTGTTGTGTCTCTGACTTCTTCTGTGGCATTTGCTGTCATTTCTAACCGCAATCATTTACATCTCTTTTGTTTCTCTCTTCACTGATCCCAGTCAGCCACCTTTCGCTTCCTCTAAAACAGCTCTCACTGTGCTTGTTTGTCCAAATGTCAGCAGCAAACAAATATCTTGAGAACAGACTGAACAAAACCGTGTGTGTGTGTGTGTGTGTGTGTGTGTGTGTGTGTGTGTGTGTGTGTGTGTGTGTGTGTGTGTGTGTGTGTGTGTGTGTGTGTGTGTGTGTGTGTGTGTGTGTGTGTGTGTGTGTGTGTGTGTGTGTGTGTGACTAAGAATACGTCCCTAGTGTTTTGTAACTGTTTGTGTCTATGCTTCCTGCTTTTTGCATTTCTCTCACAAGCGCACGCACACTTAATGTCGTGTATTTTCTGTACACTAAGTCTCTAATGCACAGTGTGGTGCTAGGAAGTCTAAATTATTAATATTTGCCTCTGTGTGTGTCTACCAGCACCACAGCTAAAACCAGTGTCACTCTCTCTTACTGCTGTCACTCCATGAATTTTGTATGGGTTACGGACTTG
The DNA here is from genome assembly GCF_013103735.1 of Etheostoma cragini. NCBI lineage: Eukaryota > Metazoa > Chordata > Actinopteri > Perciformes > Percidae > Etheostoma > Etheostoma cragini. The sequence continues at coordinate 18,413,502 of NC_048418.1, forward strand.
CTTGCCTCAAAAACAAGTCCATTTCTATCCATCTCCCACCAATTGTTTATGCTAAAATTCATCTAATTGTCTAGCTGTGACAAATTGGGTTGGATTCCATGCACTCACCACTTGTCTACATACAGTACATTTGTCCAGTTATTTTACACATTGATTTAGTTAATTTCAAATTGTATTCATTTTCAGTTTCCTATAATTTTACTATTGCTTTTCTGTAACATTTTAGCACTTACTATCCTGGGTTTGTTAAAATAGTTTTATATTGAGTAGTGGTTGAATATACAGCAAACGCACAATCACAGTTAACTGTCAGAGATTATTTTTGGGGCATTATTAGGCCTTTATTTGTAGACATGAAAGGGATGAGGGGGGGGAGAATGACGTGCAGGGCCGTGGGTTGGAGTGGATCCCAGCTTGCTGTGTCGAGAAGTTGACCACTATTTATGGGCGCCCGCTCTACCAACTGAGCTATCCGGGCGCCCTCAATTACGTCATTTCAGTTGCAGGTTTGAACACGGAAGTGCTCGGATGTTTTAGTAAATTGCTTAGATGATTTTAAACACACAACTATATTTGCTCAGCTCAGTTGTACTCCTTGTGACGAGTTAACTGATCTTAATTGAGTGCCCCTTAAAGACCATTTACCTATAAAGATGTTGCAGTACTGGACTCTTTTGTTGACTGATAAATAATTTCTGAAGATGCAGTGCATGAACATCCTAGTAATGAGCTTTAAGCACCAAAGATAACAGGGATGTAAAAAACCACATAATGGATGTTGACAATATCTATTAAGCCATGTGCCTAAAGTGGGCAGGTACTGTCAAAGCCATCATCTACTATAATCACTTAGTTGACTGTCTATTTTACTGAAAAGTGTTGGCGTGTTAGTGTGCTGCTATGTGCCCTTAGGTCCTCTGGAATATGATTACCTGCTGCAGTGTTGCACTGTTGGCACAATCTCGGGGGCAAACAGAGCAGAACGCCATTTTCTCCTGACATAGTGTTCTTGGATGTGTATGTACTGTATGTTTCTCTCTATAATATGCAGAAGTACTGATATGTAAGTGTATGTCTATGTTTTTGGCCTATGCTTTGTGTGCTTAAATTAATCCTTAATTTCCTTTTTTACTAAAATCTTATTTGCTTTACACATAACTACAAGTAAAACCCTCTTACCCCCTATACTGTTATGAAGACTAAAGGGCAATTTTTGCTTCTGCATTAAATCAACGTCGGGGGTACATAAGTAGGTACAGTGAGGAAATTTAGTATTTGAACACCCTGCTATTTTGCAAGATCTCCCACTTAGAAATCTTGGAGGGGTCTGAAATTGTCCTTGTAGGTGCATGTCCACTGTGAGAGACATAATCTAAAAAAAATAAAATCCAGAAATCACAATGTATGATTTTTTAAACTATTTATTTGTATGATAAAGCTGCAAATAAGTATTTTAACACCTATCTATCGGCTGTCAATCATGACTGTCAATCTCCCTCGGACTGGGGCACCATGCAAGATCTCACCTCGTGGGGTCTCAATGATCCTAAGAAAGGTGAGAAATCAACCCAGAACTACACGGGAGGAGCTGGTCAATGACCTGAAAAGAGCGGAGACCACCGTTTCCAAGGTTACTGTTGGTAATAAACTAAGACGTCATGGTTAAAATCATGCATGGCACGGAAGGTTCTCCTGCTTAAACCAGTCAAGGCCCGTCTTAAGTTTGCCAATGACCATTTGGATGATCCAGAGGAGTCATGGAAGAAAGTCATGTGGTCAGATGTGACAAAAATAGAACTTTTTGGTCATAATTCCACTAACCGTGTTTGGAGGAAGAAGAATGATAAGTACTATCCCAAGAACACCATCCCTACGGTGAAGCATGGGGGTGGTAGCATCATGCTTTGGGGGTGTTTTTCTGCACATGGGACAGGGCGACTGCACTGTATTAAGGAGAGGACGACCGGGGCCATGTATTGTGAGATTTTGGTGAACAACCTCCTTCCCTCAGTTGGAGCATTGAAGAGAGGTCGAGGCTGGGTCTTCCAACATGACAATGACCCGAAGGACACAGCCAGGATAACCAAGGAGTGGCTCAGTAAGAAGCTTATCAAGGTTCTAGCGTGGTTTAGCCAGTCTCCAGACCTAAACCCAATAGAGAATCTTTGGAGGGAGCCCAAACTCCGTGTTTCTCAGCAACAGCCGAGAAACCTGAGTGATCTAGAGAAGATCTGTGTGGAGGAGTGGGCTAAAATTCCTTCTGCAGTGTGTGCAAACCTGGTGAATAACTACAGGAAACGTTTGACCTCTTTAATTCCAAACAAAGGCTACTATTCCAAATATTAACATTGATTTTCTCAGGCGTTCAAATACTTATTTTCATCTGTATCATGCAAATAAATAGTTTAAAAATCATACATTGTGGTTTCTGGATTTTTTTTCTTCTTTTTTTAGATTATGTCCGTCACAGTGGACATGCACCTACAATGACAATTTCAGACCCCTCCATGATTTCTAAGTTGGAGATCTTGCAAAATAGCAGGGTGTTCAAATACTTATTTTCCTCACTGTATGTGGAGATATAGACCCTATGCCGGACACTACGACGTAGCCTGACGTGAACCTTTGAAAAATTGTAACTACACATTGCTTGGTAGCGTTGTTGGTAGCATTTCCCCTTACTTATTTCCTGGTTGTCCTTCTCCATAGACAACATGAAATCAAGGAGATTGTCAACTTTTGCAGAGAGGAGACACTGTTTCTATCACTATGACTCTAGAGTTGATACTGACTCTGAAGCTAATCACTGTCAATCTTTCACTCGCTGCACCACACATTTCTCACGCACACACACATGCCGGCCCTGCTAGATAAACACCAATGCACAATTGTTGAGGCTAGGCCTGCACGATTCCGGGGAAAATACAAATCACGATTATTTTGCTGCATTAAACAATAGCACTAGCACAAACGATGTACATATGATGATTAGCACAGATATGTAAACAGTTAACACAAGAGGCAGCATTGAGTGCAGAATGTGTTTGACTTGTTCCAGGAGAGAAACCCAGACTAAAAACAGTTGACCTGTTGACAGACATCAACAGGTGTTTTAAAATTTGATTTGAGTAAAGCGCTGAACTTTTTGAAGTTAATCAACTCACAAAGTTGTACACACATCCCAGTATTCGTCCACATATTAACCCACGTTCACTCCCACTTTTGGTGTTCTGCGTATTACCTAACCTGCTACCGGGTCGCCGGTGAGAGCACGCCTGTAATGTTCTGTCCTGCTGCTGTCTCCGTCATGCTGCTGGCCCTACGTATCCATACATCCATGACCGTAACGTTACCGGGGTTAGCTTCTGTTTCGGGGAAAGGGAGCTTGTCGCGCTCCTTAACCTTGTTAAGGTAAGCTAGGTTAGCCTCCTTGTGTTCGTTTCTCAAATGTAGGCTACTTTCATATTTGTTGGATGTTTCCCTTTAATAAACTGTAGACATATTTTTCCATCTTCCACTGCAAGGCACTGACACAGTCATCATCAAATAGGACTCAGACGCTTTCTTTCGAAACCGCCATGATGCCAGGTGAGAATATACACTCACTTTATTAGGTACACCTGTCCAACTGCTCGTTAACACTTAATTTCTAAGCAGCCAATCACATGGCGGCAACTCAG
>NC_048418.1:18417281-18431337 GCF_013103735.1 Etheostoma cragini
AGGCAGTTCTGAAGGCAAAAGGGGGTCCAACCCGCTACTAGCATGGGGTACCTAATAAAGTGGCCGGTGAGTGTATATCTCCTGTAGTTATATTGCCCTTTTCTAGTCTTAGCTCTTTATTACATAGTACAGGAACCATTCATACACTGTGGCCGAGGCTCCTGCACAAGGCGCCACCTGCTCAGCAAACTCACACACATTTTTACACTCTGATGGCGCATCATCGGGGGCAATTCAGGGTTCAGTGTCTTGCCCAATGACACTTTGACATGGGACTGCAGGGCCAGAGATTGAACCACCAACCTTCAAATTGGCAGGCAACCGTATCATTATAAAAGGGGGTTTAATTGTGAAGAAAGTATAGGAAAGGAAATGTTCATTCCCGGTTTTAAAAACCACACCTTGACCACTAGTAACAGCCATGGATCAACCTACTGGTTTTATACGCCACTGAGTCAAGACTAGTGTTACAGTTAAAGACACATCTTCAAGCAGGGAGGCCTGTTGTAACGGAAATGCTTATCCCCACCGTGTTGGGTTGGTTCAGCGAGTCAAACCAAGGAAATGTAGCGTGTGAATGAAAAGGGGCTATAATGTTTGTGTAGTGTCCCACAGTGTGTTGTATAGTTTTTGTCGAGGTTAGAGCCACCAATGGTACAATGTCAAGGATGATAGTGATTGGTATTAGTTTTTTTCATTGGTATTAGAGTTCTTGTTGTTGTTGTTGTTGTTTTTTACATAATACACAAACACTTTTTGACTAGGTTTTTTCAAAGTCACAAATGTTGATTTTTGTGACATGTAAATTCTCAGTTTTAGAAAATGTTATAAAATAGACTTGGATGTTACACTGTAATTAGGCCAGGGGGTAACGGATAGTGTTTACATTTATGACTAAATAATATATTTATTGGGACCCCTCCACAGTTCCAGTTTACCACTTTTAGAGTATTTGGAAGTCAGCCATAGCGTTCTCTTTGAGCTAATACCATGACAAAGATCTAAGCTCACTGGAGTTTTTAATAGATGAAGCACGTGTAAAAGTGTCTAAAAACTGTTTAGCTAATCATTGCCCTTCACTCATGTTTAGACTTCAAACACCAAGCTGCATTTTACTGATGCAAAAAGGTGTTAGAGATGATCTCACAGTGCACAGTGGCAAAAACTAAAATATATTTCAAGTCCTAATTTTAGCAGATGCTTAATAAAAAACAGTATCAAACCTGTGCTATTATTTCCATAAACATGGGGGGTGGGGCATCATTGTATTTCAAATTGTCAATAGGCCATTTGGACATGGGAGCTGTTGAGCATTAAAAGGAAAATGCAGTGATTGCCTTGATCACTTTCATTTCACTGAACAATATCTTTATTTTACTAAAAGTGTCTATTCAACAGAAGATGTTAATGGAGCCTGTTGCCTCTAACGCTCAGGTGAAGGGGATGACATCTTTTAGATAAATTGCTCATAATATCTTAAATAGTGTTCTCTTTTAGGCCTCTTTCTCTCTCTTTACATGTAATGAACTGGGTAATGCACTCATTGTCTGTTTATTTTTAACTTAACTGCTTGGCAACAAAATAAATGGAGTCAGAAATGATTCAGGTTGTCCACCACTGACATTGCCTTATGGCCATGAGAGGCCACGCTATTCTTCTTTGTCTATTTATTAGAAAATACAAGAAAGAAAAAATACTCAAATTAAGCATAATAATAAATGTAAATGTACTTTCTATACTTTCAAATCAATAGTAATAGGCACCTTGTAAGGAAAAAAAAGAAGAAGCTCCTGCTCATTCATTCCTGCAAGGCCATCTGATACTAAACAGTTGGCTGCACTCTTATTAGTCTGAAAGGTAAATATTTACTAATGTGACTTTTCTTTTTTTACTTTTCAAGCTTTTAATGCCTGGTCCCTCAATGGCCCTTTGGGGCGGTATTTATTTTGAATAATCAAGAGGAATTGAGGAGGTTAAACTGTTGAATAATGTGAAGCATCAGTGAACACGCTGCTTTAGAAATATGATCTACTACAGACAGTACACTTTCTTTATTAAGAGTTTGAGAGACTAAACTTTAAAATGATAGCCAGCTTCCAATTTTAAATTCATTGTAGTCAAAATGTAACCACAAAAGTCAACAAGTCGGCACATTCTAAAAAACACTGTCAGATTCTTCATGTCTTTGTGTGAATCAATTATTTGTGTGTAAAGTCTTCACTGAAAAACATTATTAGCAGCTTTAATGTTTGTTGTCCAATGCTTGTTCTTAATGTCAGGTTTAAAGTGCTCATATTATGCTTTTTTGGAAAAAACTGTTCACAAACGGCTCCAAACAGCTCTGTTTTAGTCCAGCCTTTACACTTTGTTCCCACGTTATAATGCTCGCCTAGCTGCTAGTGTAGCATGACATCATACTCTGCTTCTGACTAGCTAGTAGTCCTTACCTAGCGACTCCCAAAAAAGATGGAATAGAAGTGTGATGCCTCACTCTGTAGCTAAAACAGATAGCTCACAGAGGGGGAAAAGAGGAGCTGCAGCTACAACAACAAAAATAGGATGTTTTTTGACAATTAAACTATTTAATCCTATTCAGGTACAACCTCTAAATACAATTATGAACCTGAAAATGAGCATTATATGAGCACTTTAATACAGGAACAATTTCCACCACAATTTGTTGGATAATCTTTGCTGTCTGAATAGTCTTTCATTTTTCTTCCTTCCTGTGAGACTCACACCCTGTCCTGCAGTATTAAATTAAATGTTGATAGGTAGCAGCAGAGGAAGGGAGGAAATTGACATTGAGCTTTCAGAAATCCTCCCTAGAGCGATTCCGTTTGGTAACAGTATTGAAGGTTTCATACTCCTTTTAGACTCATATAAACCGTGCTAGCTGTGCACATGCATGCCCAATACAGGCCAACAATTACCGTAATGTAACGGCGTATTGACAGACTGAGTGAGACACAGGGCCAGCAGGTGGTGGGAAGACAGACAGCTCAAACTGAAGGAGGGAAGGACAGCCAATGTTTGACTTTCTGTTAGGACAGAGAAACAAGGAGATGAAAAGTTGCCCCAACCTCAAACACACACACAGATCGGCACACTATGGATAAATATTCCCATTAGAGAGTGAAAAGGTGGAAATAGTAGATTTGTTTTCCGAAAAATCTTTTCAGTTAATGTACTTCCAGAATCAAAATCTTTGTGGTCTGTTTATGGGTTTTTCATACCCAACAGAAACATAACAGGCTTATCTATAGGTTTGAATACCCAGTAGAGGCAAGGTTACAAGCCAAATGGCTTGCACATGTTCACATTTTACCTTCCACTCAATAGATTACAATTCTATTTATTGGCGGAGTGCGTGAAGCAAATCTACCAGCCAATTGCATATTTTACCAGTATTTGAGTGGTTGATCGTGCTAATTTTGAACCCTGCAAGTAGGGTGGCTCACAAAACTCAAGGTTGGGATCGTATCACAGTTTTGAGTCACAGATGGGATCATTTTTTTGTTCAGCAAATAAAAGGGGAAGACCAATATATCTTTTACTGGCATTGGCCTGACTGAGGCAATGTAGTCCAGCTCTGTGTTAGTGTGTCGGGAGTTAGTCTCTGTCCAACATGCAGAGGAGAGGACCGAGAAGCTCACGCTTCATATTAAAATTTCACATAGAACGACTACGGTCCATTACACCACTAATACGCAGGCATAGATATTATTGAATACAACCTTTCCTTGACTTAGGTTTAATGTTGCCTTAATAAAGCATAATTTAATATATTTAATAATATAATATACCTACAGTTGTCTTTTGTAGAATAGTTCATTTTCATAACCTGATTAAGGGGATTATCTGTGTTAGGAAAACCGTGCTGTGTATGTGCAGCTCAGGTGTCACTACTATATATATATATATATATATATATATATATATATATATATATATATATATATATATATATATAAAATATTTGATTTGTCCATGCACATATTATAGGTTAGATAAAATCTGATGGCATATCTTTTTTGAAATTAAAAGTCTCAGTCCTTTTGTTTGTATGTCTGTGGAGTGGTTTCTCACCTCTCTCTGTCTCTTCGTTTTTGACCATGTGTTCTTTCTCTGTGACACAAGATAAGAGTAAAATACAATATTACAACCGAATGATTCCTGATTTGATTTCACTTTCTGTAAGAGTGAGTTAGGTAGACTCCAAACAGCCTGGAAGAGAAAATAAATCTTTAAGTTTTTCTCTTTATTTTACTTACTTCTCCCTAAACTCTTCTCCTCTGTCTCCCTTTGTTCCTTCACCCTGAACAACTTTATGCCTGAAAAGTGTGGGTGGGGTGTCGAATTAAGTATTTCTCTGATGAATGTCTTTTTGTTGTAAAATTTGCTTTCATCATTCAGGTCAAATATTCGGAACATTAAACCCCAAATCTTCGTTATTTTGTCCCAGCAGGCAACCATGGGCTATCTGCTATGTATACTTAGCCTTCAAATAATATTGTTTTATTAGTCCTTTCATATTTTATAATTAACTGTCTTTAAAATAATATTTTGGGGAACTTCAAAGAAAATATTTAGAATTGGCATGACTGAGATATTAGTGAATTATTTATTATTGTACCTTGAGCGATTTCTTTAAATAAGACCCATGCCATTAGAGATGAGCTTATTTTTCTTTTAACTTGAATCAATGGTTAAACAAATTCCTCGTTGCTGTACACAGTATATGCTCATCTGCGCTGCATGAGCACATGTTTCTATTCTTGCTCAATAGGCGATAGTAAAAAAGGTCCCTTATGTTTTCAACTTTCTGTCATTTCTACATGTTTTGCTTTGTGGCTACTTTTTGGCATTTACTTAGCTTCACCCTATCTTCTTATTCAATGTCTCCCATATATTCCGTAAAAAATGACTTAAACTGATTAATTAAGACAGTTAAGCGGTTAATTTAATAGTCAACATTAATTGTCGACTATTAAATTAGTTTTTTTTTTTGAACAACTGTTAATTGTACAAGTACACCATTCCAACTACAAACTCGGCATTTTACAATTCTACAAAAGGAGAAAATATAAATAACACAGGGAAAAATACAAAATAAAAACAAAAACCTAAATGCGACCCCCTCCCCACCCACCCACCCACTCCCTAAACCTGGATCTCCGTCAGATTATTGCTGGACATGCAAGACCACAAAACCAGCAAAGCATATACAGGTAGTGAATTGCAACGATTTGTTAACCTTATCTTAACCTTGTCTTTGTATGTGTTAATCCATTGGGACTTAGTGATTGTATGTGGAGGTTTCCAACGTTGAGCCAGCATCTTCTTGGCAGCCATAATGCCTGTTAAGAGCCTACGTTTTTTCCAACATGTCATCTTTAGTGAGGAGGTATCATTCAAGAGTAGAACAGCGGGAGAACATGGTACAGTTTCATCCAGTACATTAGATAACGTGGTGCAGCCCTCTCCCCAAAAAAGCTTCACATCCTTACATTCCCAGCACATGTGCTTGTATGAGCCTATAAGTCCATCTGAGCAGAGGGTACAGATTGGAGAAGTTGAGCGTTTCATGAGAATGTTTTTCATAGGAGTGAGGTAAGTCCTGTGGATATAGTTGAAATGGATCTGTTGATGGTTTGGGTTCTTAGAAGCAAAGCCGATTGAGGACCAGATTGTATCCCAGTCAAATGAGTCACTTTCATTGTAACGTTCCAGATCGCTAGACCATACATGTTAGATAGGAAGGGTTTTGTTATAGACACCCTGAAAGTTTTTATTGGCAATAGTAACTAATGACCGAAAAATGTGCACCCCCAAGTATTTCAATTGTTTGACCACTGTAATTTACTGAGGTGATGAGGTCGGGCTCAAATCAGGCTCAAATCAGGATTAAAAGGGAGGAGCACCGATTTGGACCAATTTATTTTATAACCAGACAGAGAGCTAAATTCAGGAAAATGTATCATGTATCCAAAATATGCGGTAATGATATGGCTGGTCTGTCAAAATATAGTAATTTATTATCAGCATACAGCGATATGGAATGTGTGGTGTTATTGAAAGTTACGGAGGAAAAAAATCGAGTGTTGACGAATTTTCTGTGCAAGAGGCTCTAATGACAGAATAAAAAGAAAAGTGCTAAATGGACACCCCTGTCTGCACGAACGTGGTAAATTGAACTTGTTAGATATAATGTCGTTCGAGTTTATCATTGCAGATGGGCTGCTGTAAAGTAGCTTAATTAAACCAATAAAAGTTTGGCCCAAATTAAAGCGCTGTAGAACTGTACTACAGGTAATTGCATTTTAGCCCATTGAAGGCTTTTTTTGTGTCGAGGCTCAATACTGCACAACTTCAACAGCTTTTTCAACCATGGTTAAAAAGTATTGCCCCAGTTCTTCCCAAACGGTGAGATAAAACTCTGGGGGAAATCCATCCCAACCCGGAGACTTGCCTTTTTTCATTACCGCTATAGCACCTCTTAACTCAGTCAGAGTGATTTTGTTCCCCGAGAAAATGTGCAGCATGTTGTGTAAGCATAGGGAGTTCTAAGTCTTTTAAAAAGGTGTCACATTTAGTTTTATCCAATGATACTTCAGATTTTTACAGGTCTTCATAAAAGTTTTGGAAAGCAGCATTGATATCTTTGGGAGTAGTCAGCAATTTTTGATCTGAACTGATAGCTGTAATGTTGGAATATTTTTCCTACTTTTGCAGAGAATGAGAGAGCAGGTGACTTGGCCTCAAGCCATGAAAATAATAATTCCTTCTAGCCCTTTGAATTTGAAAATCAGCTCGTAGTCTCAAATGTTGTTTAACTCAACTTTTTACTGCGTTGATTTTCTTTTTACTGTCATCTTATGGACCATCCCGTTGCTGAGTCTGTTCAAGCATTTTTAACTAATTTTCAAGTAAATTATTTTTGCTCAGCCTTGATCGATTAAGATAGGAAGCGAAGGAAATAGTAGTATTTCTCAAAAATTCTTTAATTGCGCCCCACAAGTTTATTGTTAATATTATTATTATTAAACAAGTGTTTTAAAGGTATTTCTAAAATGGTCACAATAGCCGTTGTTTTTAAGTAATGTGGTGTTAAAGCGCCACCTTGTGGCCTTGGTTGGAGTTTTGGCATGTGAGAACGGCGAGTTGACATGATAGTTGACAAGTAATTGATTAATGAATTAGTCTTTGCTGCTCAAAATGAAATTCATTTATTTATTTTGGCTACACACGGGCAGGTTGTTGCACATAAGACAATTTCATATTTAACATTTTGAGCTTCCTTTCCCAAGTGTGTGAGTCATCCGAAAATTATTTTATTATAAACTATAAAAATTATTATAAACCTTTTTTGACGCAATACAAACAAACTGCAGGAGTGTAAAGCAGGGCCATTCATCATTTCAGACAGTTTACAGCAAAAACAGTGGACCTTTGCATGAATAAATGATTGACAATGAAAAATACATTTACAGATGTAATGTAATTACTTTTCTTGAAACAAAGCTCCTCCTGCGTTAATGATTTAAGACTTTGTCATGTTGACTAATTTTCTTTATTTTTGCTTTATTGCGACCTTTGTGACCTCTCAGAAAAAAGGAACTAATAGTTGAATCTTGGTATTGAACAGCCAAGTCTGATTTGGAAATGGAAAAAATCTGATTTGGATACAGCCCTGGTATAGTCTTTCAGAATGGTTAATCAGGATGCCACATTTGCCAACTTTCACTGTAGCAACTCAGTAGCTGTAACTTCAAAAATCCAATTGCATCTTTATCTGTGCTGTTCATGAAAATAAATCAGGTACTTCAGCAGTGTTTCCTGTTGGTAACGTTCTGATACTCTTCCCACCTTTGCAAGTGAACAGAGAAGGCACGTCAACTGAAAGTGAGAACAGCGCCTTGCTTTGGAGATTGTTATCCACAGTCACGCGTCCCTGATCCCATAAATAACTGAGAACCTTGGCTGAACGTATGTGGTATTATAGACTTAATACAGGAGCGTCCCTGGATGCCTTGGAAGACTATCTGACAATCTGTCAACATTACCTTACAGCAACTCCATTCCTCTCCTTTACTCAGCCTTCACCTCTTTCACTGTATCTGTAGTGATAATACTGTCAGCCATCACGTAACTGGTGTTATACCTTTGTTCCAGTCACAGTGACACATTGCAAGAACAGTTCGTCAAATAGAAAGCGTGGTGCAGACTAGTATTAAAATGTCAAGAAGGTTGAGAGTGGTCACAAAGACTAGAATAGCAGTAATGTTTGTGGATAAAGTAAAAGTCCAGCCACGGCGCATTAGTTTGCGTAAGTGTGAAACAGCCTCATACAGTACATAGCAACTACATATTGCAACAACTAGGGGTGCCACATGTACTTGAAACATTTTCTTTCAACCCAACTTTGTCAGTAACACACATTGTAGCCCATAGGATACTAGTTTTGAGGGATGTGGCCAGTCTTAGCCTCAAATTGGTTCATGTTTTTCCAAAGGGACATATTTATTTTTCTCTATTCTTCAGGACATTGTATTTGAAATAAAACTATGACTTTGAGGTTAAAGTGGATAGTTTTTAATTTAAGGGTGTTTATATCAACATTGAACAATTAGCATAGGAATAAGTTCCCTTATTGTGCATAATCCCCCAATTATAAGTCACTGAACATTAAAGGTCCAATATGTAATATATTTACTTTTATAAATCCAAAAAGGACCCCAACGCATCATCAGATATAAAGGAAACATGCTTAGTTGAAATACTATCGTTACTGACAACAATGCTAATACAAGTATTTTCTCCTTTTGAAATTTCCTTTCCGTTACAGAATTTCTGTTTGTGTTTTGCCCTGCCAACTGCCCAGACAGCCAGGCCAGGTTGCCAGAAATACCTCTAAACATTTAAACGCAGCGCACTACAACTGTTGCGTTCGGGATCAACCGAGATAGATTCCACCCGACCTAAAAAACAACCTGCATGTTTCCAACAGTTGCGTGACCAGAGACGTTACAAACCCCGGGTAAATAGGGGAGATGTATTTGAAAGATGGAGACAGCTTAGAGCCAAAAGGAGACAAAGTTGGCTTATTTTCTCCTGAACAGTCACGCTAATTTATCACAGCATCTAGGGACGGGTATTATACACTCACCTAAAGGATTATTAGGAACACCTGTTCAATTTCCCATTAATGCAATTAACTTATCAACCAGTCACTTAGCCATTTAGGGGCGTGGTCCTGGTCAAGACAATCTCCTAAACTCCAAACTGAATGTCAGAATGGGAAAGAAAGGTGATTTAAGCAATTTTGAGTGTGGCAAGGTTGTTGGTGCCGGATGGGCCGGTCTGAGTATTTCACAATCTGCTCAGTTACTGGGAATTTAAGCACAACCATTTCTAGGGTTTACAAACAATGGTGTGAAAAGGGAAAAACATCCAGTATGCGGCAGTCCTGTGGGCGAAAATGCCTTGTTGATGCTAGAGGTCAGAGGAGAATGGGCCGACTGATTCGAGCTGATAGAAGAGCAACTTTGACTGAATTACCACTCGTTACAATCGAGGTATGCAGCGAAGCATTTGTGAAGCCACAACACGCACAACCTTGAGGCGGATGGGGTACAACAGCAGAAGACGCCACCGGGTACCACTCATCTCCACTACAAATAGGAAAAAGAGGACATCATGCCTTGTTACCACTGTGCAGGCTGGTGGTGGTGGTGGTGTAATGGTGTGGGGGATGTTTTCTTGGCATACTGTAGGCCCCTTAGTGCCAATTGGGCATTGTTTAAATCCACGGCCTACCTGAGCATTGTTTCTAAACATGTCCATCCCTTTATGGCCACCATGTACCCATCCTCTGATGGCTACTTCCAGCAGGATAATGCACCATGTCACAAAGCTCGAATGCTTTCAAATTAGTTTCTTGAACATGTCAATGAGTTCACTGGACTGAAATGGCCTCCACAGTCACAAGATCTCAACCCAATAGAGCATCTTTGGGATGTGGTGGAATGGGAGCTTCGTGCCCTGGATGTGCATCCCACAAATCTCCATCAACTGCAAGATGCTATCTTGTCAATATGGGCCAACATTTCTTAAGAATGCTTTCAGCGCCTTGTTGAATCAATGCCACGTAGAATTAAAGCAGTTCTGAAGGCGAAGGGGTCAAACACAGTATTAGTATGGTGTTCCTAATAATCCTATAGGTGAGTGTATGTCATTTCAACATTCGTGTAGCTACTCACATTGAATTCTATTGCTAGAGTACCCAATGTGGTTACTCGGAAAAACAAATGAGACACAGCCAGTAAAGTGATCCCGGCTGGTCGTGGCTAACGCCGCCATGCTAACCCTGCTAACTGCTAAAGTTACATGAGGACCAGGCAAGAGGCCAGGGCTGTTTACAATGTGCAGCCTGTTCAGCAGCCGTAGCAGACAGCGGTTGTTTCAAGCCAAGAGAGTGGGGCTGTGAATTGGGACGAGAGGACCGTGAGTTAGCAGTGTGTTTCATGATTGTTGCTGAAATTCTAAGCTAATAAAGTGAGTATTTGGGTCGGGGTGGAAAGGGCGGCAAGGTTGCAGGGTTTTAGTGGTTCCTACTGTAATTCTAAGCCCAAAAAGTGTGTCTCTCAGTTGGTTACAGAGCTCCGTGTGAGCATGGGCTTTTATGACTGTCAATATAGCCAGTCTCTAACGTTAGCTACTCCGCCATGCTCTGGCTATGAGAGACAAGTGTCTAGCATCACTGTTGTTGATGCTGCAGTCTCAGCCTTGCAAACATACACTGTATATAATATACGACTGGCAACCAACATGAACTTTAAGTCTGGGGAGGAGGGGACGGGGGAGACAAATCTCACCAGTATTTTAAATTTGTAATGCAGTAACTATTTTAAACACTAGCTGTCAGTACTACATATTGGACATTAAAAAAAAAAGTTGTTTAATATTACACAAACAATCATTTCCATAAAACTTATATACTCTGTCCCATGGTTGGCATTTTAACCCCTAAGCCACAGGGACCCCCGTATATCCTGAAATAACAACAACTTTTTCATTTACTAGCCTACATACTTTCTTTTCATTCTATCTCTTCCAAAAATAATGAAATCATCCTCGATGCTGCTCCACTGACACCAAAAATAAGCCTGCATCTCCCAAAACTAGTAATGTCTATCAGAATTTCATTAAAAAAAATAATTTATCCAGCATAGTACCATTGCGCTCCAGAATATATTTGCCAATGATCAGAGTCCATACAGCAACTTAACTGTCAAAAAGGAAAAGGAAGCTCTTTGCTTTTTTCAAAATATAGTGAACATCCCCTAATATTTACTTAATCTAAACAAAAGTCATAGAATATTTACATTTGCATTACTAATTCCATAGTTCTAGTCATAGTCTCCCATGCTGGAAAACAGTATCATAAATCTGTGAGTGGGTCGAGTATTGAAGAGGTGCGGTTATCATGTTTGTGACCGCAGGAATTCATTGCTCATTAGAGTGTTAAGTTACTTTCCTTATTAAAATTGAATGACCTTTCCCCCAGAAACCAGTGCTCCATTTTTACTTTTCACTGAGCTTTGCATCTTAGACAGCACACACCTTCACTATTTAGGACAATGCACCTCTGGCCATGGGGTACTGTAAGTGATATATAACAAGAAAACACTAGCACAAATACATGCCCACATACCCACACAAGGGGACACACTTACACAATTGTACTATATTAGGGCCACTGTGGCTCAGTGGTAGAGCGGTTGCCTGCCAATCTGAGGTTAATGGTTCGATCCCCGCCCCTGCAGTCAAAGTCGAAATGTCCTTGGGCAAGACACTGAACCCCGAGTTGCCCCCGGTGCTGCGCATCGGAGTGTGAATGTGTGTAAATGTTTATCTGATGAGCAGGTGGCACCTTGTACGGCAGCCCCGGCCACAGTGTATGAATGTGTGTGAATGGTGAATGTATCCTGTAGATGTAAAAGCGCTTTGAGCAGTTGTTAAGACTGGAAAAGCGCTATATAAATACAGCACACACACATTTACTACATTTCTAGGGCCACTCATGGATTTGTGTTTCCTAGCTCCTATCCTATACTTAAGCCTAAACCTAATTCTAACCAAATCCTAAAACAATTTTAAGCCTCACACAACCTTTTGAAGAAATCATCCAGGGTAAGCTGTTTCATCATGATCCTCATGTAAGACTCACAAGGCCAGATGTACGTACATTTGCGAATGAAGCGCACGCTGTGACACTTCAGTATACATCGTATTTACCAAACCTGCAGTTCATCGGCGCCTTTCTCCGCCCACTATATTGTAAATTGCGCTGTAGCAAAGCGGTACTTGTGCTATGATACGACTGAGTGCAGACTGCGATATTCCCACTGCTGATGTTATGACTGTTTGAAATGATCTTGATGCCAATATTTTAAACGCAGCAAGGAGTTTAACAACTGCTGGAGTGGAATCTGAATGCTCAGTTGGAGAGTCGATGTCATCTTTGATTTCTTCCAGTAACTGTAATATTGCACGGCCGCTTAAGGTGTAACTCTTAATGATTTTGTGGTCGCTCAACTGAAAAAGTGTGATCCTTGTGGCAAAAATCCTTTCAGCTGCAGCCTGTTTGTACATACCTCGCCCTGCTTTTACGCGCACATTGCAAACCAAATACGCTTGAACTGGGCGCAAAAGTGCCAATATTTTTTTGATGTGATGTGAAAGCACAGACACGCATGCATGCAATGTATCTGTAATATAGACAATAAAACCACAGCATTAGAGTAAGACTTAAATATACTTTTGTACAAAATTGTGTTGCTCTTGTAACGTTGTAAATCACATCTTGACTCCCTTGATCTCGCACCCTACGGTGTTTTGTCAGCAAACAATATGACAGGACAGCATAGTTCAGAAATGTAGGCTGCTTTAGTCATTAGTAAACATGACATTAACTAAACTGACAGCACAGAGTCATCATGACAAAACCACATTGTTTAAGTGCTGCTGTTTGAAAGCTGCATTTGAATTTGAATTTTGTTAATGCCAGAGAGGCCTTCTGAATCCAGTCCAAATAACCTTCTTGCCACAAGAGATCAATAGGCCTACAGATAAATTACTAATGGGCACTATTCAACATTATAGTAATATTATATGAAACCATCTGGAAAATCTTGCGCTGCTCACAATAATTGAAACAAAAGATACTTGTGTCCTCACTCAAGGCATGAAACTCACTTGTCCTCATAAATACACATACTGTACAAGAACACACACACCAACCACCTGCAGTGTCAGCTCTCTCTCTCTCTCTCTCTCTCTCTCTCTCTCTCTCTCTCTCTCTCTCTCTCTCTCTCTCTCTCTCTCTCTCTCTCTCTCTCTCTCTCTCTCTCTCTCTCTCTCTGTGTGTGCACATTGTCCCAGTTGAAAGAAAATGTGTTCCTTTCCAGGAATATAGATCACTGCTGGATGCAGGAGCTTTATCATCTGCAGGATGTTTACTCAGAGTTGCCCATGCACTCCATTAGTCTACCAGAACCCCCAATACATCACATTGGACTTTAACAACATGCAGAGTAGTTCAAACAAATTAACGCAGTGCAGCATGTATAGTATGACACACCAATATTTCTATACCCAGCCTTAGGCTGTGGGATATACAGTCAGGTCCATAAATATTGGGACATCAACACAATTCCAATCGTTTTGGCTCTATACACCACCACAATGGATTTGAAATGAAACAAACAAGATGTGCTTTATCTGGAGACTTTCAGCTTTAATTTGAGGGTATTTACATCCAAATCAGATGAACGGTGTAGGAATTACAACAGTTTGTATATGTGCCCGCCACTTTTTAACGGAGCAAAAGTAATGGGACAATTGGCTGCTCAGCTGTTCCAATTCAATTCAATTCAATTTTATTTATAGTATCAATTCATAACAAGAGTTATCTCACACTTTACAGATAGACCACACTCCATAATTTACAAGGACCCAACAGTTCTAGTAGTCTCCTCCAGAGCAAGCAACA
>NC_048418.1:18431437-18438802 GCF_013103735.1 Etheostoma cragini
AACGCCTTGTCAACACACAAGCACAGGAAACGGAAATGAGTCAGGTACGCTTACCGTCACAGCAACCAAGATTTCTCTGTTCCATGGCCAGGTGTGTGTTATTCCCTCATTATCGCATTTACAAGGAGCAGATAAAAGGTCCACAGTTCATTTCAAGTCTGCTATTTGCATTTGGAATCTGTTGCTGTCAACTCTCATTATGAGATCTAAAGAGCTGTCGCTATCAGTGAAGCAAGCCATCATTAGGCTGAAAAATCTAAACAAACCCATCAGAGAGATAGCTAAAACATTAGGTGTGGCCAAATCAACTGTTTGGAACATTCTTAAAAAGAAAGAACGCACCGGTGAGCTCAGCAACACCAAAAGACCCGGAAGACCACGGAAAACCACTGTGGTGGATGACCGAAGAATTCTTTTCCTGGTGAAGAAAACACCCTCCACAACAGTTGGCCAGATCAAGAACACTCTCCAGGAGGTAGGTGTATGTGTGTCAAAGTTAATCAATCAAGAGAAGACTTCACCACAGTGAATACAGAGGGTTTACCACAAGATGTAAACCATTGGTGAGCCTCAAAAACCGGAAGGCCAGATTAGAGTTTTCCAAACAACATCTAAAAAAAGCCTTCACATTTCTGGAACAACATCCTTTGGACAGATGAGACCAAGATCAACTTGTACCAGAGTGATGGAAAGAGAAGAGTGTGGAGAAGGAAAGGAACTGCTCATGATCCAAAGCATACCACCTCCTCAGTGAAGCATGGTGGTGGTAGTGTCATGGCGTGGGCATGTATGGCTGCCAATGGAACTGGTTCTCTTGTATTTATTGATGATGTGACTGCTGACAAAAGCAGCAGGATGAATTCCGAAGTGTTTCGGACAATAGTATCCTCTCATATTCAGCCAAATGCTTCAGAACTCCTTGGACGGCGTTTCACAGTGCAGATGGACAATGACCCAAAGCATACTGCAAAAGCAACCAAAGAGTTTTTTAAGGGAAAGAAGTGGAATGTTATGCCATGGCCAAGTCAATCACCTGACCTGAATCCGATTGAGCATGCATTTCACTTGCTGAAGACAAAACTGAAGGGAAAATGCCCCAAGAACAAGCAGGACCTGAAGACCGTTGCAGTAGAGGCCTGGCAGAGCATCACCAGGGATGAAACCCAGCGTCTGGTGATGTCTCTGCGTTCCAGACTTCAGGCTGTAATTGACTGCAAAGGATTTGCAACCAAGTATTAAAAAGTGAAAGTTTGATTTATGATTATTAATCTGTCCCATTACTTTTGGTCCCTTAAAAAGTGGCAGGCACATATACAAACTGTTTTAATTCCTACACCATTCAACTGATTTGGATGTAAATACCTTCAAATTAAAGCTGAAAGTCTGCAGATAAAGCACATCTTGTTTGTTTCATTTCAAATCCATTGTGGTGGTGTATAGAGCCAAAAAGATTGGAATTGTGTTGATGTCCCAATATTTATGGACCTGACTGTATTCCTGTGTATACTATACTGTATTTAGATATTATTATATTAGTATTATTTCCTCTTATGAAATTGTTCCACTAATACTGTACTTTTTTACAACAATACTCATACAGGGACAGGATTGTGTTCTCAACAGTTTTCTTTACCAATATTGTAAGACTTTGAAACTATGACACACTATTGGTTGTCTTTGCTAGAGCAGTAATTGGGGAGATCGGGAGAAATCCTGTTGGTGAAGTATTGTTTTCAGACCGATAGCTGTTGTGTTGTGCCATTACCTGACAGAACGATGCATTCACCGGCTTTAAAAATGCACGTAAAGGCTATTTTAATGTTGCAACTCAGTCTACATATACAGAGGTAATGTGTATATAAGGATAATAAATAAAGTATGTTAAACTTAAAATAGACATTGCTCGCTGTGTAGCGGACACTTCTTTAATGTAGCTCAGAACTGAAGACTCCTCGGCTGAAGGTTTTGTAAACCAAGGAGGGGGGCATGAAGCTCAGTAAGTTTGGTGTTCAGTAGGCTTGCACGCTTCGAGAAAATTATGAATCACAATTTTTTCAGCTTTGATTTGATATCACGATTCTCTGCCACAATTCTTTTCTCACAAAGTGTAATGTTTATTGACAAAACAAATTGGCAGTACCGAACCTAGATTTGATTTGGCCTCTATAGCACATTGCTCATCCCCACAAGCCTGTAAACATAGACGCTTCAATGAAGAGAGGGGAGAGCATTAAAACCTATTTTATGTTTAAAATTTACAGAAGAAAGTAGTGTCTCATAAAATTAAATGAGAATCAAAGTTTAAAAAAATCAGAGAGAAAGAGCGGGTGCACTTTTAGTAACTTTGTTGCTGCAGGTAGGTGGTGCATGGATACTTATAGAGACAGGTTGGAATAAGAAAGTCAGGGTCAATATTGCCATAAGAAAAGCAGTGTGTAACCAGGGACGTTACGATTACCGGTGTGATGGTATATATATATATATATATATATATATATATATATATATATATATATATATATATATATATACTGTTACACCTTTTGACTACTATTTCAGCTTGCCGGGCTGCCGTGAGGAAAAATAAATAAATTTGGGAACTTGCGTGCGGTTTTATATTTTTGAGTTAACTGATTTCACCTACCAATCACATGACAGGAGCACAACTCTAACGCAGATTAAAGTTCTTGGGCCTGGTGCTGGATTTCTGGGGTATGACTATTTTAGAAAAATAAATTAATTAAAAAGTTCACAAGGTATTTATTTTTGATGCGCTAGGTTTAACCAATCATCGAACTTCCACCTACCAGTATAATGAGTTCTAGCAAATCAGATGCAAAGTAGGGCGGATCTTTGCCGAAAAGCGAGAGTGCGGTCTGTGGTCTCCGTGGTAACGCGGCTAAAAAATGAAGATACAGCTTTAGTTAAGAAAGGAGTTAAAAACAAATGGTGCTGGGCGTGAATAGAGGCCGTTCAGCACTTGGTGCCTCAAGTTGAGCACCCGGCTACAGCGTATGTTCAAAGAAGATACTCACTGTACGGCACCAGCAGTAAGAAGGTGATTACTAGTCATTAGATGCTAGTCACAAAGCTTTGTTCCGTGCACTTTGTCATATGAGGATGTTACTGGTGTTTCACCGGCATCGATACAACATTGGTTTGTCAGAGCCTACAATCAGAACTTTGTCCATGGCAACAGTCTGTTGTACTTAACAACGGTCTGTTTTACAGAAAGATTGCAGAATGCAGTGATTCACCAGTCTGAGCCAAGTATTTAACCAAACCGTGTGATAAATTGTGTTAGCATTGCCAAGTAATGTTACTTTCAGGTCAAATTGGCGATCTGTTGTTGCTTGAGTTTGCCATATTATGCTTTCAACATGTTGTTTGAGCGATTTTAGGTTATTTTGGAGAAGATTCTAGACAGTATTGGTCATTGCTCTCTCTCGCTTCATTCTGTTCAGTTCAAAGAGGCTTTATTGGCATTGCCGTAGTAAAACACAGTATTAACTCTTACACTCTTACACACACACACACACAGAATTAGCCAAAGTAAGCCCCTCAGGCAACCATAGACTAGGATTTGATATAGCAGCTTTTCAGATAATGTCATGGAACATTAGCCTTTATAAGTAACATCACTGCATAAAAGAAGAGCCACAAAGACAGGTAGAGAAAAAGGGCACTAAAATCATCATGTACCATGAAAACTGTGCTGCTGGAGTTTAATAACATTTTCTTTCCTCCTGTTTTCATCCCAAGAGGGAATCTGAGAAACTCACTACACTGCGCCCTTATATATATATTTTATTTTTTAATTACATTCTAATTACATATTAGGGCTGCACAATTAATCGTGAAATAGTTTCAAGATGTAGACAGTCACAGAGGACAGAGTAACGGGAGGAAAATTCAACAGATAGGAGTTGTTTATACGTCGGTCTCAAGGTTTACCAGTTTACCAGTAAACGCAACATTTTGTCCTGTCTGTGTTATTCAGACAACAGCAGTGAGCATGCCACCCCAGTGCTAGTAAGCTTCTGTTAGCTCACAGGCTCTAGGGCACAAGTAACCTTTTTCCTCTTGAACGCACCGGTGCTAATGTCCTCGCATCCGCTGCAATGTGGTTATATGGATATGGTTTAATTTTGCGTTACATGACCCATTTCTTCTGTAAAGCCGTTTGGATCTCTCTTCTTACTCTCTCTCCTCTAACTCTCCGCAGCCCTGCCACACAGCGCCGGTCCACACTTCTGACATTAGTCTACAGTTGTAATTTTTATTAACACAGCTGTATATTGTTAAATATGAGGGGCAAACCTGTATTTGCCGCTGCCACGGCAAAGAGCACAGAAGAAGTTATTGAATGTAACTAACTTCAGTTGGTATAGTAACAGTGTGTGAGACGGAGCTGCTGGACCTGGGCCAGAGATGTCACCCATGGCCAGAATATCATAGTTCATAAAAATGCAGCGCAGTCACAATACAGACAGTTCATACACACAACGTGTGTATCCACCATTCGACCCGTGCTGGACCCTTTCATAATTAGTCAGCCGTCTCTCTGAACCTATGTGACAATAACATTTTGTCTTGGTTAAAATCAACAAATAATCGTGAGAATAATCATCATCAATTATCATTTTGGCCGTAATCTCGCAGCCCTATATATATATATATATATATATATATATATATATATATATATATATATATATATATATATATATAAACAAACAAACTCTGTTATACTTCATTTAAATCATGGGAAAAGCATACCAAAGTGTACCGACAGCCTGAGTAGACCTATAGTTCTAAAGGTACTATACCGAAAGTGTGTGATTGAAACAAGGTTATATAGCTGCAACCTCACCTGGACTAGGTTGAATGGAGCCCTCTGCTCGAGCCTTACTTGAAAGGGGATTTTGTATTACTGGTAAGTGAGTGTGTTTGGGATTGTACTGCAGCCCAAAGAGTGGTGTGGAGCTGTTGCCATATGGACAACCCCCCTGCAAGGCAAGGTGATGGGATCTGATTTGTTAACAATCAGGCAGGAGACAAAGGCAGGGGTATTGGCATCCTAACTAGGGCTGTAACGATACGCCAAATCCAGGATTCGGTCTGTATCTCAATTTTTGACACACGACACAATACAAACCTTGATTCTTTTGGAGGGTGGAGAGAGTTATACTCAGTAAACGTGATACAACCTTTTTCTGCCACATGGCATTGTTTTGTCAATGATTATATCCCACTTTTCAAGACAGTTATACAACAAAGACCTTATTTATTGATATTGATTTATCTCAATGTGGATCAATCCAACAACAAAGATTCTTTTGTACCTTTAAAATAATGTTTCCAAAATCGTTTCAGTTGTTCATTAACCACTGTTTGAATGAGACATAAGAATAATGGTAATGTAACAGTGATGGACAATTCCGCTTCCAACCTGTAGGGGCGGAAGAGGAGAAGTGCATTGGTACCTACTGTAAAGGTGCTGGTTGACAAGTAGCTAATTCTTGGTCTATGACGTTAGCTAATTCTTGGTGGGTAACATACGATTATGACATTGTCCAACATGCTCAGTTAGTTTAGTATGATTGTTTTGACCACGGTTCACAACTCTGGGCTAACCCACAAGGAAAAGCCAACTGTATAACTTGCAGCTATAACAACTAATCTATTGGTAAATTAGGCAGCTAGCTAGCACACCCCTGTATATCTGCCTCAGTCTCCTGGTGCTCCAAGGATTCAGTTGGGTTGAGAGCTGACAACAGCCCCGGCTCGGGGACACATCCACAGTCAGCCCCCAGCCAGGTAGCAACCATCCACTATCATTACACCCCTGGCCTGGGGATAGTCAGTCCCCAGCCAACTAGCAGCCAGCTCGGTCAGCAATTAACTCCAGTGCTAATGACGCTAACTGCAGTTTACTGAACCGTCGGGTAAACCGACCTAGGCACCCCAGTCAGAACAGCGGCCATTTGTAACGTCACACCTCTGTTAGTGTTATCAGTGTCCCCCCCCTTCGCTTTTAGCCGTCTTTACAGCAAGCTAAATTTACCAGACAAAACTGGGATAAGGCTCTGAAAGGACTGATACTAATAGTAATTTAAAGATGTGGTAGCACTGAATTTGGACGGGAAGGATAACTCTGGGAGTTGGAAGGGGTGTATCGCAATTCTGCCTTCTCACGCCGCAACACAGGTTTGTGGATCTGGTGTCGCGATTTCGGTTTCATGTTGCATATTGTTACAGCCCTAATGCTGACCCACATCACCAAAAAACAGACATATCATGCTATAAATTGCGGCTTGAGATGCAAATGCTCACTACTGGCAACTTCTAATACTGATGAATCACATTAATATAGGACACACGTTTGAAATGTTTATTGTAACAGCAGAACATTGTGTTTGGCCATACTCCGACCTCCTCACAGATTGGGTTTACATGAGATATTGGGGAGTGATGATAATATAGCTTCCCCCCTGGCCAGGGCCTGCGAGTAGAGGCTGGGGATGGTGGTGGGGCAGGCAGCAATACAGGTGCAGGGAAGCAACAGTTAAGACACGCAGAAATCTTTCAGCTTTAATAAACCGCCAAATTGATGGGGTGTGTTTAGTTAATGATATGGAGAGCATGTCATGTGTATACAGGGTTGTAGCTCGAGTTGACTCCCTGAAGTAGCTTGCAGGCGTCGCACCATTTGAGAATCAACGAGGGGCCATAATGTCACTACAACTTAGTGAGGATAAATTGGTTCTGAAGATTAGTAGCCTAATGAAATAAAATGCCTGACTGAATAACCATCAACAAGTAAATTATTTTTCCATTTGTTTGTGCAGTTCTACAAGGATGTACCTGCTTACCTGCACCCATGAGCCCCCCAATTATGTTTGCAATGAACAGTTTAAGGTACTTTGTCATCTTTTGATTTTGCATCAGTGCTTTCTCTCTGCGGCCGTCAGTGAGTGACACTGACCCTAACGCATCACTGAAGCTGCTGCCTGAACTGTGCTGAAGCGTGACATACTACCGGCTACAACGCTTTAAAGCTACTTTAGACTGTTGATGTGATGCAAGAAAGCATGAGTGCAATCACCTTTTTGACAAATACAGCATTTAAAATACTTTGATTATATGCATTATTTACTTTTAGGGTGGTCCTGCTTGACTCAGGATTACTATCTTAATTTAATCAAACCAATGAAGTTTATATACACTCACCGGCCACTTTATTAGGTACCCCATGCTAGTAACGGGTTGGACCCCCTTTTGCCGTCAGAACTGCCTCAATTCTTCGTGGCATAGATTCAACAAGGTGCTGGAAGCATTCCTCAGGGAGTTTGGTCCATATTG
>NC_048418.1:18438902-18453221 GCF_013103735.1 Etheostoma cragini
TTGGCTGCTTAGAAATTAAGTGTTAACGAGCAGTTGGACAGGTGTACCTAATAAAGTGGCCGGTGAGTGTAGATTAATTCACATGGTGAAATGAAAAATGTTGCTTTTTTTATAAGATGATATACCCCTACTTACCTAATTAAGCCTTGATGAAACTGAGCTTCTGTGTCTGACTGCAGCTCAGATGTAGTTCATTAAAAATACACAAACACATCTACTTTGTCATATCTGCTGATGTAAATGTCACTAAGATGAAAAGACAGGGTTTGGCAAAGTAGAGATCTTTTTTTTTGTAGATATGACTCAAGCTAAAACAGATTTGGGCACCATAACGAAGGAACACCACATATCCAACATCTGTCCTTTTTACCTAGTGTGGACAATGTGGGAGAACCATGTGTGCTGTTGATAAGGCTGTGCATGAATCGTCTTTTCAGCCATGGGGTAGAGCTGCTCACGGTCACACACCAAAACACAGACTTGAGAAGAAAAAGAAAAAAAAAAAAAAAAAAAAAAAGGGTTAGGGGTTAGGCTGGGGAAACCGCTTTAAGAAACTGACATTTTGCGTGGTGCAGAGAGACGATGCACGTAATAGTGTTGCACAAATCATTGCTCATGGCTGTGAAGAATGCAGTCATCACAGCGGTTGTGAATACTGTAAAGAACAATTGGACTGATTTTAGTTTTTTAGTGAAAGCACCAAGGACACTGCAAAATTCTTTTGTTATTGTTGAGATTGTTTTGTAGAAAGTCTAAAGGATCACAACACAACATTGTGATTTAATATTCAGTGCCACTGTAACACAGTAAGCTATTTACAAACAGATGCTTTTAAGCTGATTTGAACTGTCTTATTGAATCAAGGAGCCAGTAGCATGGCGCCAAGATCTAAGGGGATTTTAATTTGCTTTTATCGGTAAAAAGTGGAGGAACATTTCTTTTCCACTTAGCATAGTGAAATACCACACACAATTGTTTGTTCTCGCGCACGTGCGTGTGTGTTCTTCGTCAATCTAAATAACCCTGAGGCTTTTAAAGAGACCAGTAATAATGACAGGATAGTAAATGGAAATGAAGGTTGTTAAATTGACATTCACACATATACATATTTATGTGTATTATACATGACTGTGTATCTTTCATTTTAATTGTGTCCACAATTAAAAGTTGAAGAAATTAGAATTAGAGTCAGTAATAAGAAGAATTAGAGTCAGTAAACTAATTAATATAAATTGTATTTACTTTAAGAATTGGTCATTCATGAAGTTATTTTATTCAGATGTTTGTTATATTTTGAGAATGAACTGTACGTAATTAAAGTACTTTAACCCTCTCTTATGTCAGGACACAATCTCAACATTTCACGAGGACCCCTTTGCTGGGCTTTTATAGGTGAGAAAAATAGAACTCTTAATGTGGGGTGGGACAATAATTCATCACAATCAATGAGATCCTCTTTCTATCTTGCTCTGTATCTTAAGGGTCAGAGGGTAAGAGATTTTTTTTGGAGCAATGAGCTTTGCAGCTCTGCTTCTTACCATTTCCATCCAGACTTATGAATCCAGTCTTTATAATCTCTAATACAATTTGCCCGCTCTCCATTACATTACTTTCCATCCCTGTCCCCTTTGTAAGACGACTCAGGGCTGATAGGGCGTTATCAGACCACAGTTAAGGCTGGGACAATTATTTAGCCATTAGACCAGGCAGGAGGTCTGATTAGCTCCATCGTCAGGCATCTGCCATCCCACCTGCAACCCAAGATCTAAATAACCTCAGCTACAGCCCAGAAATGCCTGCCCCCCCAGACTAGTTTAAATGGGTTATTGTATTTGCTTCCTGCTTCTTACAGTGCAGATGCTTTGCTGCTTGCTCCTGCCTCTGCTTGCATATTTTTACTGATAATCTTGCTTTTCCTCTGAGAGAAACTATGAGCAGCGGCTCTTGGATACTTATAAATCACTGGACTATATATTGTTTTGTAGACATAGTAGACTATTGCCATATTTTAACATTTTTCTGCGTGAGCGTGGCCTACCAATAGCCCAAGCCTGTCCTACAGTGACTGTAGCTAAAGCTAATTAGCAGCAAGATGCCTCGTTTCTCCGTGGATGACTACTACAAACTCTTTCAGAAGATTGCACTTCTGGAAACCAAGAGGAAGACATGACAAAGTGCCACAGTGATCGACCACAGCCCCCACCTGTGCAAAGATTTGACCTTGTGAGACCACCGAGCAGAGATGCAAAACTTTAAATCCCCTTTTCACCCGTTCAACGCCCCTCAAACCCCCTTATGAGGATCCATCGCTGTCTCCACTCACCCTTTCCCCTCTTTCCCCCATCCCCAGGTTGGAGTTTACTAACCAGATGAAGCAGCTGGTAAATGCTGGAAACAAATTTACAACCCTTCCTTTCCCCATTGTTCAACCCCGGCCGAAAGTAAAACGCCAGGCACCTCTGTCAGGATCGCAGCTAACTTCTTCTCCCCAGACTGATAAAGATACTTGTGTGCAAAATCCAGCAAACTTTAACTGAAATGTGCCGGGTCCAGGCTACACACCTAGTGGCACTCATGACTCTATCCAAGACAAGCCCTGTGTATTCAATTCTTCCTCAATTTATGTTGTGATAGGTAATAGAAAAAGAATGATGTATAAGATTTTATTATTAATCACAATCTAGATTTTAAACTGAAACCTGGTTAGACCTAGTGCTGCTGTTTTCATCGAGTCAGCTCCCCCTAACGTCAGTTTTATGAGCGAGAATAAAGTGAATAAGAAAAGAGGTGGAGTCGCCATTTTGTCAAATGAATCATTCCACTGTAAGCAAATACTGTGTGCTATGGAAATTTTTTTTTTTTTAATTTGGGGTTCTTCAGTTAAGGTCCTCCCGTCAAGCGATATTTCTAAATATCTACAGGCCACCTAAATATTGTGCAACCTTCATTCATGACTTCACTGAATTGCTGTATATAATCTGTATTAACTTTGATTGTGTAATCATTGTGGGTGATTTTAACATTCATGTTGACAACCCCCAGCATAGAGGGACCAAAGCACTGTGTTGTGTTTTGAGAACTATGGACTGACTCAGCATGTGACCGAGCCCAAGCACAATAAAGGAAACACTCTGGACATCATTGTCTCCAAGAGTCAGAATATTTCCAAGGTTGTGGTGACTAACGTTGCTCTTTCTGATCATTCCTGTGTTTTTAACTGCACTCTCTGTGCCCAAAAGAAAACGGTATATCATTTAGCTTTTCTCCTCCACAACCACCGTCTCTGGGGTCTCTGTCACTGAGCTTGTAGATAATTTAAACTGTAAAATTACAAATTTTATTGATGCTATTGCTCCCACTTAGGTCAAGTTGTCTCTGGTAAGAAAAGATCCCCATGGAGAAATTTCCTACCGGTGAGAACAGAAAAAAGAGAGTTGAAAAGCTGAACGAAGGTGGTGAAAAACAAATCTCCTCGTCCATTATAACACCTATAAAGAGAGACTTCACATTTTTAATTTGGAACTGAGGAATGCAAGGAGGTCCTTCTTTGCTGACATCATCGCTAGAAACAGTAACAATTCAGGTGCTTTGTTTGCCACGGTTGATAGGTTAACAAACCCTCCAGTACCAGTAGCATCTGAACTTTTATCTACCAAGGCCTGCAATTACTTTGCCTCCTTCTTCAAAGACAAGATTCAGAAGATTAGACAAAAAGTCAATGCCTTCATATCAAGTACAGGATATGTGTTGTCACAATGTTCGAGCATAACTAGTTCCAATATGACAGAATTTCATACGATCAACCATAAAAACCTGCAGGACATATAACATCTGAAAACCTCCTCCTGTTGCCTTGATATTCGACCAACAGATGTTTTCAGAAATGTTTACAATTGTTTGGCTTTTGATCTTCTACAGAGTGTGAACACGTCTCTTCTTTCAGGTATCTTTCCGCAGGCCCTGAAGAAAACTGCAGTAATCAAGCCATTCTTAAAAATAGAAAAATCTAGACACGTCCCTAATGTGCGATTATAGGCCGATATCAAACCTTCCGTTTTTAGGTAAAATCATTGAAAAAGTTTTTCAACAACTCAACCATTTCTTGTCACTAAACAACAGTTTTGATACCTTTCAGTCAGGTTTCCAACCACAGCACTGAGACGACTCTTGTCAAAGACTTCAATGACTTCCACCAACATTGGCAACATTTCAGTCTTAGTATTACTTGATCTCAGTGCTGCATTTGACACGGTCAACCATGACATGTTACTAGACCGATTGAAAAACTGAGTTGGCCTTTCTGGCTCAGTACTTAACTGGTTTGAGTCCTACTTAAAGAATAGGGACTATTTTGTTTCAATAGGTAATTTTGCATCTGAGCATACAAATATGACATGTGGAGTTCCCCAAAGCTCCATTCTGGGGCCTCTTCTGTTTAACATCGACATGCTTCCACTGTCTCAGATTATGGAAAAAAAATAAGTCACCATGGTTTTACGGACAACACACACATTGGTATAACCCTATCGCCAGGGGATTATAGTACAATACAAAAACTGACTTAGTGCATTGAACAAATTAACGGCCGGATATGCCAGAACTGAGGTGGTTGTTTTTGGAGCAAAAGAGGAACAATTAAAAGTCTGCGCTCAGCTTATATAAGAATATATCAAGGGTTAAAGGACTTATGCGTCAACAGGATTTGGAAAAACTTGCTTGCGTCTATGCTTTCATCTTCAGTAGACTTGACTACCACCCTAAAAACATCATCAAGAACAAGTAGCCTAGCCTGTGACGAGTGGTGGTAACCCACAACAGTAAAACGCCCCGCTGGCCTCTTTAAGATAGCAAGTTTGGGAAAACTTTGTTTTCCCAGCCAGTTACAGAATTACAGTAATGTGTTGGCGTTATTCAACAGTTGATGGGTATGTGAGTGGAAAAACGATTCAATCACCCAGATGTGCCAATCACTGGAACGAGACAAAAAAAAACTGTTCAACTTTTCCTCCCTACAGTGCTAAACCAGCCTTTAGATACAAATACACATAGGGCCAAATCAACAAAGCAGTCAGAATTTATATGTCATCTTCAATGCGCCCATATTCACTCATAGAGGAACCTGGCTTCAAGTGTTTGCTGTATGTACTTGAACCTTGTTACAACATGCCATCCCGTCACACAATAGGCAAACTAGTCCCTTTCATATACAACCAAACACGGGCGTTGGAGCATGAGTTGTCATCTGCACTGACCGTTTCACTAACGACTGATGGTTGGACTTTGCATGCTAAGGAAAGCTATCTCACGGTGACTGCTCACTTTATTGACTCTGAGTAGGAAATGAAAGCATCATTTCTAGAGACGTGGCGGCCACTGTATGAGCAGCAAACAAGCACTCAGCTAGCTGAGAAGCTACAGGAGGTCGTGGCCAGTTGGCAAATGTATGCCTGTTGCCTTTAATAGCAAGAATACTTTTTTATCTTTTGTGGGGGAAGGTCTCGCCGAAGTAGATTTTTGATATTATTCTATGTCATTTGCACTTTCATAAATAAGAGATGCTGTATTTTAGTTTTATAGCTGATTGTCTTATTTTGTTTACAAGTTACAGAAAGAGTCTGGAGATGAGGTGGGGTACCTAATGTTTACTGTTTACATCTGACTTTACACACTTCAGGCTGTTGGAGCTAACTCAGGAAAGAGACTGAATGACACTAGGTGGTACAGGCTGAGACATGCACAATAAAAAAAGATTGCCTTCTGCATTTATGTTTTGCTTTTCCCTCCATTTTACCGAACCATCATGTTTGAACTGAGGTATGAACCGAACCGTGACTTCTGTGTACCGTTCCATCCCTAGTTACAAGATTCCTACATTTGGTTTTTCTATTTCTTTTTTTAAGTTGTTGCTTTAAAACTGTTCCATACAGTATACGTAAGATAGAATTAAACCAAAACCAAGTCAGATTTGTTTTTTGGACATTCAATCCATTACACTTAATTTATATAGCATGATTTAAGAAACACAAGGTTTCCAAAGAACTGCACAAAAAGATAATACTGATCTGACTGATCTGACTGAACTCAATAAAAGCACAATAAAAAGATGAGGTAACCCAATATAAAGATAAAAGCAATAAAATAAATAGAAAAAACTAAATTAGTGAAACGCACTGCCTGCATACGGTAAAAATCTGCAAGATCAACACTCTACCTGGTGTTAAAAACAGAAGGAAAGAGGTGGGTTTAAAGAAGAGTTTAATATGAGACGAAGAGGAGGCCTGTCTAATGTGCAGAGGCAGCTCATTCCAAAGTTTTCCATGTGCTGCATTTTAAGAGAAATAAGTTGTCATTTCATGTCATTTTGCATTACTTTAGCAAACATATTATCAAATTATGCATATTGTTTTATAGTGTATTGTGGTTTATATATATATATATATATATATATATATATATATATATATATATATATATATATATATATATATATATATATATATATATATATATATATATATATATATATATATATATATATATAATTTTTTTTTAATCACAAACTCTTGGAAATTAGAGATCCCTTTTGTCAGTGTAGTTAGTTAACATTTTATGTCCTTTTTGATTTGGCACACGCTTGCTGAGGGAAATCCTTTGATTAGAAAACAAATGTGACACTTGCTCTATGTCAGCCAAAACTGCAACTCTCCTGTCTGTGAAGTCCGTCACTGACTTAATTTACCTGCTTAAGTTAAAAGTTTAATTTAAATGTTTTTTAAACACATTTTGATAAAAATAACTATAAACATTTAAGTAAATTATGAAAATTAAAGCAACTGTGAAGCAGCAAGTAGACCCCTGTCAAGTTGTTGAATAGAAGAAAAGTGATGATTAATAAGAAACAAACACTTAAGAGGATGCTGTAATTCATTTTCTAACTATGAATCTCATTGTTGCTGTGTAGGGTTTGACTTACAGTGAGGAAAATAAGTATTTGAACACCCTGCTATTTTGCAAGTTATCCCACTTAGAAATCATGGAGGGGTCTGAAATTGTCATCAAACATGCATGTCCACTGTGAGAGACATAATCTAAAAAAAAAATTAAAATGTATGATTTTTTTAACTATTTATTTGTATGATACAGCTGCAAATAAGTATTTGAACACCTATCTATCGGCTGGATTTCTGACCCTCAAATACCTGTCCATGTCCACCTCCACTCCATTTATTATCCTAAATTAGATGCACCTTCTTTAGGTTGTTAGCTGCATAAAGACACCTGTCCACCCCATACAATCAGTAAGAATCCAACTGCTAACATGGCCAAGACCAAAGAGCTGTCCAAAGACACAAGAGACTACATTTTACACCTCCACAAGGCTGGAAAGGGCTATGGGGAAATTGCCAAGCAGCTTGGTTAAAAAAGATCCACTGTTGGAGCAATCATTAGAAAATGGAAGAAGCTAAACATGACTGTTAATCTCCCTCGAACTGGGGCTCCATGCAAGATCTCACTTCGTGGGGTCTCAATGATCCTAACAAAGGTGAGAAGTCAGCCCGGAACTACAACTGCATGGCACGGAATGTTCCCCTGCTTAAACCAGCACATGTCAAGGGCCGTCTTAAGTTTGCCAATGACCATTTGGATGATCCAGAGGAATCATGTGAGAAAGTCATTTGGTTAGATGAGACCAAAATAAAACTTTTTGGTCATAATTCCACTAACCGTGTTTGGAGGAAGAAGAATGATCAGTACCATCCCAACAACACCATCCCTACTGTAAAGCATGGGGGTTGTAGCATCATGCTTTGGGGTTGTTTTTCTGCACATGGGACAGGAAGACTGCACTGTATTAAGGAGAGGACGACCGGGGCCATGTATTGCGAGATTTCGGTGAACAACTTCCTTCCCTCAGTTGGGGCATTGAAGATGGGTCGAGGCTGGGTCTTCCAACATGAAAATGACCTGAAGCACACAGCCAGGATAACCAAGGAGTGGCTCTGTAAGAAGCTTATCAAGGTTCTAGCGTGGTTTAGCCAGTCTCCAGACCTAAACCCAATAGAGAATCTTTGGAGGGAGCTCAAACTCCGTGTTTCTCAGCAACAGCCCAGAAACCTGACTGATCTAGAGAAGATCTGTGTGGAAGAGTGGGCCAAAATCCCTTCTGCAGTGTGTGCAAACATGGTGAAAAACTACAGGAAACGATTGACCTCTGGAATTGCAAACAAAGGCTACTGTACAAAACATTAACATTGATTTTCTCAGGTGTTCAAATACTTATTTTTGGCTGTATCATACAAATAAATTGTTAAAAATTATACATTGTGATTTCTGGATTTTTTTTAGATTGTGCCTCTCACAGTGGACATGCACCTACAATGACAATTTCATACCCCTCCATGATTTTCAAGTGGGAGAATTTGCAAAATAGCGGGGTGTTCAAATACTTATTTTCCTCAATGTATATGACCCATTCAGAGAGCATATTTTGCAAATGGGAACAATGCAGTGGACACTGTTGTTACACTGCATGTTTTGGGGCCATCTGTAGGACTTTACAGATGAGCTAAATAGCTTCACAACACCAATTTGGAATTCGGCTGCCCAAGCAATTTTACAGAAGTTACTCATCTTCCCCTGTAATGGCCTGCATGGCTGAAAGTAAATAATTTGCACTGTAGGTACTTCTGAGTGTGTTTGTCCTTTTAATCTATTTCCTGACTACTTGGTTGACTTATAGGCTAAATGTTTGATGAGTTCATTAGACAGCTTTTCCCAAAGACAATAAACTTAGCCTATTTTATGAAGAGCCTGCACTGATGATCCCCTGAATTTCTATAATTAACCAGCAAGTAGCAAACAGGAAAGGAGGGTGAAGAGGACAGATGGCTGGGTTGCCACCCAAGCTGATGCTATATGAGAGTGTGAGTGAGCAAGATACTGAAAATAGACGGATCAATAAACAGACTGAAGGAGGTAGAGGACAAAAACACATTAGAAGTGACTGAGAGGACACTAAGGCCATGGACACAGCAGATGTGCAGTGTGAGTTACCACGTACTAGAAGAGACTGCATGGGACATTGTAGACTGGTGCAGGCACACTGGTGATGTGCTGCAAAGAATGCACAAGTATGCACAGTATAGCCACATTATTTTTTAATTGCCAGCAGGGTACATTTTTGCAGCACTATTGAGATACAACTGTAGCAAACCCTTGAAGTGCGCCCCATGAGCTCTATTTGCCTCCACTTCATAAGACTTTACAAATGTTGGTAACTCGCTAGGTTCACAGTCTTTTTTGTAAAAAAAATGACTAATCCTCAAAGTACTTAAGGCGGATAATACATCAAATCAGTAAATGTATTTGATATTTTTTATAAATTCTCTAAATCCAGATTCTTGAATGTAACTATTTCCTAGTCTCTTCACTCCTCTGTGACAGTAAAGTAAGTTTGAGATGTGGACAAAACAAGACATTTGAGGACATCCTCTTGAGCTTTGGGAAACACTGATCACCTTTTTCTTTTTTTAAACCATTTTCCGACATTTGATAGAACAAACAACTAATCGATTAATTGAAAAAATAAGAACACATTAATCAACAGTAACAAATAATCGTTAGCTGCAGCCCTAGTTTTAATCAACAGCAACAGTAAAGACGCTGAGTAGGTTATACTGGTTGATTTGATTGAAAAGCAGACATCTACATTGTCCATATATTGTAGTCAGATGGCATTTTCTCTAATGCATGCCAAAGTGAAGTGCTCCAGGAGCTGTGTACCATGTCCCGTCTGTTTCAGCCCTTGAGGAACACCGCGTGCTAAAAACAGACAGTTAGTAGTCCTGGGACCTGTTGCACGAAACTAGGACAAGGGATTAAGCCGGGTAATTCAAGTTATCCTGGATGAATTTAGCTTTGACTCGGTTGCACAAAACCAATGAAACCCGGCCAAGTAACCATAGAGATTTAATCTTTGCGGGTAGCCTGGGTCAGAGCAGGCTAACAGCCAGGCTAAGATTAATCCTGGAGTCTCATGTGTTAAATCAGCTGCCGTCTTATCCAAAATAAAAGTGATTAACAGTTATTCCGTTATCTTTTGCATGTTTTCTGCTTTATTTTTATTAACATGCATTAACCTACTTGTCACTATTGTTTTCGTGAGTTTGATTTAAACCCTACTACAGTTGTTTAGATGGTTAGGAATGGTTGCACTGGCACCCAGATGCGGAGTGGGACTTTTCCCGGTGGGACGGTACTGTTTCGAGGCTGCCTAGCGTGCAGCCGCCACCCGCCGGCCGCCGCCTGCCGGCAGACCTGCAAGTTGCGTCAGTGTCCAATCTCTCTGTAAAAGTAGAGATGAGCAGCGCAGCGTCCGTGGTCTCAGCTTCAGGTTTATACAGGACGCGCTCCGAAGATTAATTTTGACGATATTAATGTAGCAATATTCCCAGATGATAGTAATGGCAGACTGGTCAGAGACCAATACATTCAAGATTTCATTTTCTCGTTGCTTATCCTTCTCTAATAAAGGACAGTTTGTGTTACTCCTTAATATGTAGGCCTAATGTTTTTTATTATAGCTTAAATTGGTTTCATAACCTTCTCAATTAGTCTCACATCCTCGGACCAATAACGTGCCCTACATACAGTAGGCCTACATATGTAGTGTAGTTTACATTCATCACACCGGGAACACCACAATGCTTCTTCATCTTTTTATTTTGGTGCGGTCACTTGTCAGAAGAATAAAAAAAAAAAGAATATTGTTTTACATATGCTCATAGCTTGTATTGAAAACACTTACTTCTTTTTCTAGTTGTTGTCCTTTCTGATTGTTTTGTATTGTGCAAAGAATTAGATATAGCTTCTAGAGATTTGTAAAAGATGTTCTCGCGTTGTGAATAAGGGTTTGAAATTAAGCCTAGTCATTAGGGTCTGTTTCCCGAGGAACATTAATTCCCTCTGCTCACTTTTAAGGCAAAGGCTAAATAATAATACATATTTTAATTATATAGTGCTTTACATGCTAGGCTAGTCAAAGACACTTTACAGTAAAACCAGCACATTTATCAATTAAAAACAGAAACATGAAACTAGCATATTTAAAGCAAAATAAAACAGTGTAGCCCACAACTTTGGAAAAATGTGTAGTGACTATAGGCTAACTAGATATTTTTACACCTTCACACATTTAGTCGGGTTTGCTATGTTGGGCTTTGTTTCTCAGTTTGATAAGAGCCGTATTTCCCGTTTTGCATATTATATTCTTCACCTCCTCATTCCTTTCCATTAGAAGCCGCTGCTCATTGGGTGAAACATGTGGTGCATGCGTCTTCTTAATTCTGCATCAGTAAATCTGTGATTGATACCATGGTCTATTCGAAAAAAGCAGTGAATCTGAACTTATCCCAGCTGTCTACACCTGGCTTGACATAGCTTCACCTTTTCATCCTGGCTCGGTAAACGTGCAACCGATTAAGCCGCGGTGAGCGGATCGCACTTAGTCAAGCTGCGCTTTTTCACTTATCCTGGATATCTTTATTCTACTTTGGTGCAACCCTGTTCTGCAGCAACATCCTTCCCCTATGACTCTTAACAGCTTGGATGTAATCCGTCTGTCCTGAACACCACTGAAGAAACACTGAAAACCAATCAGAGCAAAGTTTTATGTGAGGAATTATCTTTGGTAAACTATGTATAGATTTGTTGGTGTGCAAATTAACCTTTAGATTTGAAGGCTACATCTTGGATCCTCTTAAAACATTTAAGGAATCTTTTTAAATTGTTCACAAACACATGCGCACGCACACACACTACGAAGATAAACACTGTTGATGATACTAGTCCTGTGGGGAGCAATTAGCAATGGAATGACTTGGAAAACTTAATCTGATACATATTTTAAGGTCTCATTACCCTGTGTCTGTCTCTTTTGCGCGCGGACACATACCCACGCACGCACACACCCATGTACGAGCACGCACGCATGCACACTAGCATTATGGTTTGACCTTTCCAGATGAAAGTCTGATGGGTATCTCCTGACCTTGCTGTGTTAACAGTTTGTCCGCTGCTTTTTCTCTCCTTTTTTTATTTTTCACCTAATGGAGAGAGAGGGGGGGAGGGAGGGAGAGAATATTGCATCTTACAAGTTAATGTTGTTTTTAAATACACTCTCAGAAGAAAAAAAAAAAACTAAAAGCATGCAGCTGTCTCCAATTCTCCGGCTAATTTAACAACACAAATACTGTAATTGACACACCGGCCTCTGCATTTGTCACCAAAGTGGGGTCTTGACTCAACTACTTTGTTTTTAACTATAAGCTTCCCGACTGTACTTTTAAAAAAATATATATATCTGCCAAAGCTTATTTTTAATGCCTAATCTGAATCCAGGTGTTTCTTGCGTAGACGCATTAAAAACAAGGCTTGTACGATTAGGGCGCGTTCTTGAAGCTGTACTATGACGTATGTGATCTGTCTGACCTGTTATTGCGCCACAGAAACTGCACAAACACTACAGGGTAAGATCCTCAGTCCTGATTGGATTAAGATTTACTTAATGACAGGACATATTGATGGTAAAACCAACTACATTCTGAGGGAGAGCAGGTAAAAGATTTTTAGTTTTTTTGTTTTGGTGTGTCACAGCACTTTATCCATATAGAACACACAGTACGTGTTTAAACTTAACTAATTTGAATGACGAAAACACACTTAACAACCCATAATCTGAATTCTCACTATAAAACCTACTCCATAAATGCTGCTACAGTTTTTGAAGTCTGTCAGGGGGTAACAAGGAAAGGATGCTGAAAACATGAGAAATATAAGAACCATGTAGAAGAGCCACCTCGAGGGAAATCTATGAGCTTAGTTTTCTGCCTCGGGAAATTACCTGTTGATGATTAGTGTCTATTGTATTCATGATTGCTGTAGCTGCAGAAGAATTTAAACCCACCCATGTGGAAATGAAAAATGCCACAAGACACACAGAGAATCGTCAGGGTGCTCTGTATGGGCTGATGGAAGCAACCCCAGCTGATGTCTTGTTATATCAAAGCAAACACGGAAACCGAGGGGGGTTTGTGTACATGTGGATGTAGGGTAAAAAAAGGCAACATGGGAGACAGGGAGTAGGAAATTCAATTTGATTGTAATCTGATGTACACATTCTGCTGTGAGTTAAATTAGATTTTAGATTTGTTTTCTCTGTCCCTCCCATCTACCCCTTACAGTATTGCAGAGAGGGATTTACCTGGAAAGATCTATGGTTGTGTCTGATTGAAGAATCATGCTGTGGGAATAGTTGGCAGATCGTAATCCATCAAACAGACAACAAAATGTTTTAGTTCTTTGCCAAGTCACTGAATCTTATTTTATCCTCAATTATAAAACATTTGGACCATAGATAGATTGTTGTCCGTGGGCCCGGCTTAAGACACCTAAGCAACCTTAGTGCTATTTCCCATTGTTGGTTACACTACTTCTGCCCGTCTAACTCTATCTCAATTCTAGTCTTTTCTCTCATGTCATTACCAAAACATTACTCCACACATGGATTGCCCCAAAACACATCTATTCAAGTCTCGATTAGATGCTGAAGCGTATTCCATACTTTTGCACTGTATGTGCTCTATAAGCAGGGTGTGATTTGCTGGGGGGGACGTGTGGCCTTTCCCCATTTCTGGTCTACATATTCCTGCCTCTGTTCAATTATTTTTCATCCTCAGGGGGGAGAAAAAGACCCCCCCCACCCCAGTTGCTGCTTACATTTAGCCGCTACGGAGCTCCAGGACGCCAGCTACCACCAGCAGTTTTTTAGCCGTAAATAGGTGACTGTGAGCCGGCTATAGGCACTGCAGATGACAGTCTTTTCCGTAGCCATAGTACTGGAGTTTAGCCGAAAAAAAGCGAGCACCTTTTTTTTCTTCTTTTTTTCTTTTTTCTTTTTTACATACACCTTTGTTAGGCTACTAAAATAAGGGTGTTCTGGTTAACGGATCTATGGTCAAAATTAAATGATAGTTTGTCTTTCTAAATAACTGGATTGGTGTTCCCAGAAAGGCTGATCAGAAGATCCAATCACATATCATACGTGCGTATAGCCAAAATCTTCGAAGGGGGGGGGCAGTCAGAGTTGGGTGAGAGGATGTTGAAAATGACCTGTTTCATCATTTTACAATCTGGCCTTTTTCACTCTTCCTTATGTTTTCCTATGTTCTGTTTTGTTTCTGACTTTATCACTCACACACACTCCCACTCTCTGTCTCTCTCTCTACCAACACCCCCTGTCCTCAGACCTTGGTTGGTGGT
>NC_048418.1:18453231-18458895 GCF_013103735.1 Etheostoma cragini
CCCCCCCTCTACCTCCTGTTTCTCTGCACTTCTTAAATGTGTCAGATGGTTTCGTCACACTGTTGGGTTCATTTTCATCCGCCATGGTTGAGGGCTTCATTTCAGAGGAATTTATTGAGTTATTTGACCTGCAGTCACACTTTCTCGCGTTCAGCTTTCATGGTATAGTAATCTTTTTTTAATTTCTTTTTTTATATTTTAAACCTCTTTTCTTGAACAAAAAGGACCTACATTATAGCAAACAAAGTTTTTTATTATTTATTTAATTTGTACTACTTGTTAATAAAAACATGCATGTCTTTACCTGTAAAGGAAGGAGTGATGTAATGTAACGCAATAAGTAGTGTTATCTCTTTTATTCTCATGAACTTCTCTTTCAAAGTTAAGTTAAACATAAATTCAGATGTCTTATCTGACTTAAACCCTTACACAGCATCTCAGTTAGCATAAATTGAAGCCAGCCAGAGATGGATTTAAAGACCTTTTGTGCTGTGAGACTAAACAAACAGACGCTAGACTCAAAAGCTTGATGCACAATGCACAGTATTGGAATAAGTGAGCCGTGTGTATTTTTTTTCACCTTTCTATTTTTTCGAGCAAGTCATTAAGAACAGGTTTTTATTTGCAGTGGCATCCTGTCAAGTTGCAAAGCAACTTGGGGGAAAGGAAGAAGGACTAGAATTGCAGTTCTCCAATGAGGGAATCCTCATTGGGGCTGACCTCCCCTTATTAGACCTTGTGAGTCATCTGTTCAGTTTTTCAGCTTCAGTGGACTACTGACAGATACAGATTCAGTGTGTGCAGGACTACATACGATTTGGTTCAAGAAAATTCCTGCATTGTTCGTAGCAACTTTGCATTCTGGCCCTGATTCCTTTATCAAGTGGCTGTGAAGAAGTTGCCATGCAGTGATGCTGTGTAGTCTTTACCAGCATAAAGGCCTAATGACTACTGCACAACCACTGTGTTGCTTTGTCGGTAGCAGCAGGTCAAGCACACTCAAATGCTAGAAAGTTGCAAAGAAAGCAGCAGCATGAAAACCAGGGAAAAAACGTTGTGAACCACATCATTGTTCCCTCTTCAGTTCTCATACAGTTGTAGCCAATTACAGCGCCAACAATGTGTAGTGCAAAGAGACTGCAAACTGCATCAATTATGCTTTACTTCTGCTCTTAGTCATGCAGTGAGGCAACGTGGATAATTCTGCACAATGTGTTTTAATTGGCTATAAACAATAGTGGGACCATACATTTTATATTGTGTTTTGCTTAGTTGCTTTACTGACCTTAAAAAATGTTTGTTTGTACAAGGAATCAGTGTAAAGTAGAAAAGACGCAACTGCCTTATTTCTATTTATTTCTGCCCCCCTCGTTTTTTTGACGAGGGCCCAGTTCCAGCCAGTAATAACAACAGAATTATGGAAGGAATCGTGGAATTAAGGATTTCAAAAAAGCTAAACGCAGATTCCATTGTATTTTGTCAGTGCTAAAAACTAACTGGAGATTTGACTAAGTCCAAGTTTCCAACCGAGCCACACGCTGTAACTAGTTAAAAAAACGTCAAAAATATGTTGAAAAATACATTTATAAATAACTAAAAAGAGACTTAAAAGACTGAGGCCTGGTGGGGGGGCAACTGAGGCCCAGTGCACCACCGGACTTGCAATACACTGGTGGATACCCTGGGATTACAAGTATTTTTTTTTTAGATTGAATCTTAGGGCTAAATGTTTGTGGGAAAATATCTAAAAGAGATTTTTCTGAGCAATGTTATTGTAATTTAAATTGACAGCATTAAGATACGTTTGTGCCAAGTAGGAATGGATCTCATTACCGATATTTGAGGCTAGATATTATCGTAAATTGTGGAGATCATAATATCCTTATACGACATAAGTGTCGTCTTTTCCTGGTTTTAACGGCTGCATTACAGTAAAGTGGTCATTTTCTGAACTTACCAGAATGTTCTAGCTGTTGTATTATATGCCTTTGACCACTTAGTCATTATATCCACAATATTGATGATTATTTATCACAAATCTCATTATTTAAATATTTTGGGAAAAAACCAATAGTCGAGGTCCTTATAAAAAAAGTATAGTGATATCTGATCTTATATATTTCTCCATATTGGCCAGCTCTAGCGCAAGCATAGTCACAAACGTCTTAATCCGATAAAATAATGCGATTCTTGTTGAGTTCATTTCAGCTTTCCTTTTTTACACCATCAAGTCTGTTAGTGAGAAATGTCAATGGCATC
Source organism: Etheostoma cragini (assembly GCF_013103735.1). Classification (NCBI taxonomy): domain Eukaryota; kingdom Metazoa; phylum Chordata; class Actinopteri; order Perciformes; family Percidae; genus Etheostoma; species Etheostoma cragini. The sequence goes on from NC_048418.1 coordinate 18,455,491, forward strand.
TCAGGGCTTGACATTAATATTTGAGGCACTTGTCCTTTGGATAAGTACATTTACGTTCCACAAAAGTCACTTGTCCGGGTAAAGATTTCTCCTTTCATGATTTGTGTGTTTTGCTAATGCAGAAGTCAGTCAAACGTTGAAGGCATCCAAACACTATTAACATTTAATAACATTAAAGTGTCCCAAGAATAGATTTCTCCTTCGACAAGAAAAAATTATCCCCAGACTCCATAATATAAAGTATTACTTTGCACGCCGGTTTGCAGTCTATCACCAGAGGTCGTGGTGACTTGAACTTGAACTTATACTATATCTTAAATAATTTTGTAGACATACCAATAAAACCTTTTTTTTTTCTTCTACAATTTGACTTTCTACTCTGCAGAGACTGATTTACCAAGGCATCCTTTAAAAGGTGTAGCTACTTTACAGTTGATCATTAGCTATTAGATATTTAGTCCGGCAAGTCGCTGAGCTGAGGTTTCACAAAAACTGACAAACAAACAAGCAGTGGAGTAGAAACGTTAGAAGGCAGAGAGCCAGTCGCTACATGAGTCACGTTAACTTCATGCTTCATCCACACAAAGCACATTGCTATCGCCACAAGTGACTGGGCTGGGTCTGCTTACCAGCCCAGTCCGCTGACCCGCTGACGCTGGGTCTAACGTTAGCAGTCAACTGACCCGCTGCCGCTGGGTCTAACGTTAGCGATCCGCGGACCCGCTGTCGCTGGCTCTAATGTTAGCGGTCCACTGACCCTCTGTCGCTGGGTCTATTGTTAGTGGTCTGTTGACCCGCTGTCGCTGGGTCTTTTACCGGTCCGCTGACCCGCTGCTGCCGGGTCTAATGTTAGCGGTCCGCTGACCCGCTGCCGCTGGGTCTAACCTTAGCGGCTCGCTGACCCGCTCTTGCTGGGTCTGTTACCGGTCCGCTGACCCGCTGTTGCTGGGTCTAAGGTTAGCGGTCCGCTGACCCGCTGTCGCTGGGTCAAACGTTAGCGGTCCGCTGACCCACTGTTGCAGGGTCTGTTACCGGTCCGCTGACACGTTGTCGCTGGGTCTAACTTTAGCGGTCTGCTGACCCGCTGTTGCTGGGTCTGATACCGGTCCGCTGACCCGCTGTCGCTGGGTTTAACTTTAGCGGTCCGCTGACCCGCTGCTGCCGGGTCTAATGTTAGCGGTCCACTGACCCGCTGTTGCGGGGTCTGTTACCGGTCCTCTGACTCGCTGTCGATGGGTCTAACTTTAGTGGTCTGCTGACCCGCTGTCGCTGGCTCTGTTACCGGTCTGCTGACCCTCTGCCGCTGCGTCTAACTTTAGCGGTCCACTGACCCGCTGCCACTGGATCTAACGTTAGTGGTCGGCTGACCCTGTGTCGCTGGGTCTAACGTAAGCGGTCTGCTAACCTGCTGTTGCTGAGTCTAACATTAGCCATCTGCTGCCCCGGATTGTGGGGAAGAAAATGTATTTGGTTCAAATCGGCAACATAAACGTAACACTTGCCTTACAGAAAATCCAATTGTCACCGATAAGCGGACAAGCCGTAATGTCGAGACCTGTATCTACGTTTTGCTTTCTGCCGATAAGGGCTGAAAAGATTCCTTGAGTAACTTGATAAATCTGTTACTAAAAATCCTTGATGAAAAATTCTTTGCCTCTTCGTTTAAACAATGTAACTAGCGTTTTACGGCTCACTTGGTTCCCACATAGACGATTATTACTAGCGCACAATGGGCGGACTCTTCTGTGGACACAAGACTGATGGGGCATATTCCATGCCCATGCGGCCATTGCTTAAAAATATTAGCATCTATCCCTTTTATTCTATGCAGTATAGCCAATCAAAATGTTGCTTTTTCTAAAAAGGAAATCTCTCTTTTCTATATGTTAACTATTGCTGTTTACTAAGAAGCAAACATATTTATCCAATTAATAGATCGGTAGAATACTCGATTACTAAAATAATTGATAGCTGCAGCCCTAACCCTGATGCATTTGTCACATATTCAGGTCTGCAGAGACTTTTGAGAGCTTGAAAATGTTGTTAATACTTGGGTCTATATATGACCCAAGCTAGACCCCTGCAAGTGTAATGCAAGTCTTCTGAGTCATTTGTAAGTGCATTGATCACTACTGAGAGTAGTGAACTGTGGATCTGGGTTCAGTGACCACATACAGCACAAGGACACATTGCATATCCTGTCACCAACGTCTTTTTCTGTTGCAATCTTGTACTTTAAGCCAGATTCTTGTCCGGGTGTGTGTCAGGGCACAGGGGCAGTGAATAGAATTTGATAAGGGAGGATCAGAGAGTCAGTGACTAGCCGCTACTAGCTGAGAGCTGGCTGATGCCACAGTGTGAGCTTGGATTCTGCTGTGCAAAAGAGAAATGCGATGACTTCAAAACACTTGTGTTCTCCCTCAGTGCTGTAACTCCTCTGGATAAAGCACTCCCTGGTGATGAACGCCACCTCTGTGTGACTCTGCTCACTCATCTGTCCTTCTGCTGATCGGATTATTGACTGGTCTTCACACTGTGCTGTGGACCCTTTTTTCTCTTACATGAAGCATCAAGGGTGAAACTTCACTCCACGGAGGACACCAAGGTCATGTCCATGGATTTTTTTGTTGAATGTCTATTTTTATTTTTCAATCAATAACCTTCTTTATAAAGGAAAGTTTTAAGTCTGATCTCGTATAAAGAAATATACTTTTCCCAGTTTCCAAGCTTAACCCCTTTGGTTGTTTTTCTTCAAATCCTATTATATAATAGAGTACACACAGCCTGACAGAGCATTTTTCCTTTTTTTAATTAAACGGAAAGCAAGTGAAAAGGAGACTGCGGAAGCGCGACATGTGAAAGGAGGTGTTGGGGAAAAAATTCTACTGGACCATTTCCAGAGGTTGTCAAACCATAGCCATTATCAATTTATTTTTTAAATTTTTTTTTAAATGCAGAAATCTATTTGCAGTTTCAAAAAGTGTGAGGACCCCTCCTTTGTCCATTTCAAGAGGGTGTTAAACCACAGCCATTATCAAAAGTCATTTGTTTATTTTTATTTTTTAAATGCAGAATTCTATTTGCAGTTTCAACAAGTGTGAGGACCCCTCCTTTGTCCACTCTGCCGGGCCTAACTGGCCTCCTCACCTTGGCCGATGAGCTTGCAAGCCTACAAAGCAAAGAATTTTAGAACCACATAAACTGGTAATTTCAACAGTGACAGGAAGCCGCCTCAGTAGACCACATGTAGTATTTTATAGTAAAAGGTGCAATAGTTTCTACTGGGGCTAAAGCAATACTTTTAAAATGGTGCATGTGCCTAAACTGATATGTTTAAAAGAAGAAGAAGAAGAAGAAAAAAAAAAAAATATATATATATATATATATATATATATATATATATAT
>NC_048418.1:18458995-18491967 GCF_013103735.1 Etheostoma cragini
CGGTTTTCATTATTTCTTTATTATTGTAAAAGTTTGTTGCTCACAGGCTTTGTAAATACTGCAAAGTTGAATTTTCTTGTCACCGGAGTACCTCCAGTCTGAAATCACCTTGACAGTTGATAACAGCAAATCATTCAACGAAACACACAGTGGCGAGGTAAACTGAAGGTTTTGCCATTGCCTTCACAATCTCCTGCCCTCAACATAATTGACAATCTAAGGCTAGACCTTAAAAGAGCAGGGTGTGACAGACAGCCCAGAAATCTCAAAGAATTGGAAGACTTTTGGAAGGACGAATGGGCGAAGATACCCCAAACTTTTGTGTGTGTGTGTGTGTGTGTGTGTGTGTGTGTGTGTGTGTGTGTGTGTGTGTGTGTGTGTGTGTGTGTGTGTGTGTGTGTGTGTGTGTGTGTGTGTGTGTGTGTGTGTGTGTGTGTGTGTGTGTGTGTGTGTGTGTGTGTGTGTGTGTGTGTGTGTGTGTGTGTGTGTATTAGGGCTGGGCAAGTTAACGCCCACTTTCATTTTTTTTTATCGCGCGTTAACGCGGTTTTCATTATTTCTTTATTATTGTAAAAGTTTGTTGCTCACAGGCTTTGTAAATACTGCAAAGTTGAATTTTCTTATCACCGGAGTACCTCCAGTCTGAAATCACCTTGACAGTTGATAACAGCAAATCATAGGGGTGGGCGGATCGATCTAAATATCAATAGTATCGATACCAACGCTGGTATTGGTATTTGATCGATACAACTGTAATTGAATCGATATTTTAATTTAGATATCTCTCCTCTACGTTCACTATACTTTACTTGTGTCTTCCACCTTCCTGAGCAAACGGCGCTTTCACGTCTTGGCCCACATTGCTCCTCCTCCCCCTCCTGCTCCTCTGCTGTGATTCATTGTTGTGTCGTCACGTGACTCACTGACACAACGCGCAGAGGAGCAGCGAGACTGATAGCACATTGAATGAGAGATCAGGATGGCCGAGAGGAAGAAAAGTGTTGTGTGGAGCTATTTTACGGCACTAAATGATAATACTGCAACTTGTGATACGTGTAAAAAGAGCATTCGATACTGTGGCAACACTACAAACGTATAGAAACACTTAAAAACACATGACGAGGAAAATGCTGATCTACAAAAACGAAGAAATGAGGAGGGAAATCAATGCACTTCCACAGAGGACCCCCGGCACAGAGACAGAGTTTGTTGGGAGAGTCATTTCAGAGAGGCAGAGAATACCCAGGTAGCTTGTAAGAGTATGCTAATATTATGTTAGTCATGTCATATTGCGTCTTGTGCATTAGTTAGTGCGATTGCTCAAGAATAAGACATCGCGAAATTTTTGTTATTCTTTATTTATTTATTTTTTAAAAAGGCTGTAAAATTTGGTTTGTATTCATTCTACAGTGCCTAATAACTAATAACTGTGTGCACTTCAATACATTAATAAAAAAAATATTGCCTAAAGAATTGATCATTCATTTACCTCTGAAATAATGAAATGCTCTCCCCTACACAAAAGTATTTTTTTAAGTAAAAAGTATTGTATCGGTATCGGCAATACGGACCCTATATGTATTTGGTATCGGATCGATATCAAATTTTGCAGTATCGCCCACCACTAGCAAATCATTCAACGAAACACACAGTGGCGCGAGGCTTCGGCAGGCTACGTTAGATGCAGCATGTGGGTAAGTTTAGATAAACAAAGGCAAGAGAAGCTAACAAATGCCATAGCAACGTGGATAGCTAAAGACTGCAGGCCCTTTAGGGTTGTGGAGGACATCGGTCTGAGAATCGCAACGACGACGGAAGGTATGAAATTCCCTTAACACGCACCATCAGACTCCCAGTTGTGTAAAAAGGAGAGGACTGCAAAAGCAACCACGTTACAACATGCACCCGCTGTTTCTCTTACTAGGGACTACTGGACTCACTGGGTAACCAGAATTATCTCGGAGTTACAGTGCATTATACTGATGAAAAGTGGGCGCTGCATTCACATGCTCTGACTGTAATGAAAACAGAGGAGAGACATTATGCTGAAACATGCGCGGGACACTTTATTTAAGTTGCACAGCAGTGGAATGGGTCAGATAAAGTCACCGCAGTTAGCACAGATACAAATAGATACGAAATATGATCGCTGCTTCGAGCCTTCTGCCTTTTGATCACATCCCCTGCTTTGCGCACGGTCTCCAGCGTTCTGTCACAGTGTCTCTGCTTAACAGTGCGTTGGACAGTGTCCTTGCGAAGTGCAGAAAAGTTGTGGGGCAAGTGCTGCAGAGTTCAAGCAACAACAGAAGAACGTGGACATAAGAAGGAGTCGCTTATGCAAGACATTCTAACCAGATGGAATTCAAGTCTGGACATGATGAATACATTGTTTAAGTTGAGATGTACACTAAATATTTTATTTAACTGCTACTTTGTAAACAAAATGCTGGTAAGTTTTTGCAGGACAAATGTTACGGCACTTTCGTTCATATGGCAGAACATAAAAAAAAATTCCATTCATTATTTCATTTTGCGATTAATCGTGATTAATCAGGGAAATATTGCGATTAATTGCGATTAAAAATTGTAATTGCTGCCTAGCTCTGTGTGTGTGTGTGTGTGTGTGTGTGTATGTGTGTGTATGTATATATATATATATATATATATATATATATATATATATATATATATATATATATATATATATATATGATGATGATTCTTTATATGAATTATTTAAATAACGCAAAGCTATTCTTCCTGTACACAAACACAACAAACTCTTGCTGTCTCTGTCATGTTCCTGGTCTACATTGCTGTCTTCCGGCAACAAGTCACCTTGAGAGTTTTCAGAACGAGGCTTCACTATCTTATGATAATGTAGTCAGGCATATAGTAACAATCTAAGCCTGTCAGAAACAAAAACAAGCACTTTTAGTGGCCGTACGACAGTGCGTAATTTCCCTGTTAGATTCCATTGCAGTTCACAGCTGGCTGTTACAGTGCTCTTGCACAAAAGACAAAAATACATGGGAAATTAGGGTCCAGGGTCCCCTTTTTAAGCATAGCACAGAGCATAACCTGTAAAGCTTTTCATACAACATGAAAATGTTAACGAATAAAACACTTAAATTCTTTCAAGCCACTAAAATAATGTCATAGTTTAATTTGCAACCCTAACCCGGCGTTGCTGTGGCCCAATGGGAACCTTTTGTGTTCGAGCCCAGAGGGAAACATGTTGTAACATTGCATGAAAGTTTCAGTATATGACATAAGTTCATATCAGTACATTACATTAGTTCACATTAGTTATTCATCCTCTCAAAACTTATTATGTGAATCTCAAGTAGAGGCTTCCTAACTAACGTTATCTGCTTCGGTTACTCCCTTTCTTTCTGTAGTGCCTTTTTTTGCCTCTCTTTGGCTTGTTTCTCAAAGTTTCTTCCTGCTGGTAATTGTTACCTCTCGCCCCAGCTCCTACAGCTCTCAGAGCAGCTAAGCAACTTCTGAAAGGAGATTGAAATCACACTGGGAATTGTGCAGGTCTGTCATGTACCCATGTCAAGGGGAGCTGCTGTTATACTGTAAGCAATGTGTTACAAGTCCTGACAAATAAATGTCAGTCATGGCTCTAATACGTTTTGTGGCACAGTATGCCCATGAGAGTTAAAGCTTCTGAGAAATGTGTTTTTATGTTTGCATGTTTTACTGTCTGTGTACTTACCAGACCTGCAATTGACTCCAGTTAAGAGTACTCTGGCAGTTAGGTTATATTTGGCAATACCTTTTTTTAGGAATAATACCCTCAAAAAATGTCGAGTCATGCCATTTGCTGGTGTTTTGTGTCAGTGAAAACAAACAGGGTTGTCCTGTGCTGTTTGAAGCAACTTTGTGCTCTAGTTTTGAAATAAAGCTGCACATAACTTTCAGTGTGTACTTACCGTGTTGCAGGTATTTTCCTGGTCAGAATGCCCCTTTGGGGGAGGAACACATATGAAGCGGGGGTCTGGGGTTCCTCAGCTCTGTGTTCGTCAGCAGCTATGCTGCCGGTCCCCAGAGCAGCATGGTCACCTGGAGGGTCTGGTGCAGCCTGCTCTGCCAACGGAGATACCATTAGCGTTATACAGCATAGCGTTTAGATCCCACCAAATCAGCGCCAGCCGCATGTGTATAGTAGTGACTGTGGATGAGACGGCCTATGAAAATCAGACGTTTTGGCTCTTGTGATATTCCATATCCGCTGCTTAAACCTCATTGGGGCGCGCCAAAACTTTTTCTATGCAGGAAAAACCCTGGTGTTGTTTTAGTGGTGTAATTACAGACAGATATGTTTTGACAGAACTGTCAGAATTGTTTTTTTACTCGCTGATAATATATTTCTACAATATGTAACTTTTTAGTAGGGATCAAAAAGTAAAGTGAGATGTTTCTCTACTCTTCTCCCTCAGTTGGTCAACCTTCCCAGCATATGATACTGATGCTGTAGCATGTAGCCTGAGGCAGAGATAACTGGCACCTCTAAAGCCACCCCAAATGTTAAAGAAGGAGGAAGTGTTTTGCCTACTGCATATACAATTTTATTTATTTTATTTTATTGGCCCTTTTACAGGGAAAATGTGTCTTGCATCACATGCTCCAAACAGTTCTAACCTAGAACAACATAACGAACATCTGTACATGATACATCCAAACAGTCTTATTTTGAGCAGAGAGCAAAAAGAATTTAGACTTGTGCGAGGACTCTGTACTCAGTCACTTTCACCATTCATGTACTGTTTATGTACACTCCTCTTAGGTTGATTTAACTGTAGTCTATATCCAGGACGTTCCACTTCCGGGATTGCTCCGTCCGGTGCCTAGCATCACCCAAGACAATTGTAATCAGTTAAAAGAAATGCCAATAAACCAGAGCAAGTTTTTCTCCCATCCCAAAATAATCCTCCGCAGCACTGTAGAGAATAATTTAACAATGTAATAGAGTGAGGAATAAAAGAGTGCTTGTATTGGTTCTTCTTGCAGCCTGGGAGGCCTGGTGCCTCCCAGAGGGCAAAGGTTGGTACTCTTTGTGTAGGACCTAAGAAGGGGCTTGGGCGATTCTGTCGGCCAGTCTACACACTGCAGCTCTTTAGCACAGATTGAGCCACCACCTTGGAGCAGATCCTTAGGAGTTGTTGTCTCCTGGCTTTCAGTTGGACTGAGAGATCACTGAACCAGTCTGATTCCACGTACTGCAGGACACTTTGTATGGTGAAGCAGAAAAATTGATTGAGGAGTTTGCACGGCTCCAGATGACCTGAGTCTTACTAAAATTAAAGTTATTCATTGTCAGATGAAGACAATGACATGAAGATGTCATTGTCACTGAAAATCTTAAGTACAGGTGGGCTCGAAAGTTTGGACACCCTAGGTAAAAATTTGTAATAATGTGCATAGAGAAAAGATGGAAAAATCTCAAAAGGCATCAAATGACGGATAAGACGTTAGTATAATGTGTCACAAAAAGTCAGATTTTATTCCCATCATTTACATTTTAAAAATGACAATACAACAAAACAAAAAAATGGCGTCTGCAAAAGTTTGGGCACGCTGCAGAGTTAATACCTTGACCCCTCCCCTTTGGCAAGTATCAAAGCTTGGAAACGCTTCTTGTAGCCAGCCAAGACTCTTTCAATTCTTGTTGGAAGTATCTTCACCCATTCTTCCTTACAAAAGTCTTCCACTCCTTTGAGATTTCTCGGCTGTCTGTCACACCCTGCTCTTTAAGGTCTATCCATAGATGTTCAATTCTGTTGAGGTCAGGAGATTGTGAAGGCCATGGCAAACGTTCAGTTAACGCCTCTTGATTGATGCAATACAACCCCAAAGTATGGTTAACAGTTGGACAGAGGTTCTTTCATTAAATTCTGTGCCCTTTCTTCTCCAAACGTACCTTTGCTCATTGCGGCCAAAAAGTTGTATTTTAACCTCATCGGTCTACAACACTTGTTTCCACAATGCATCAGGCTTGTCGATATGTTGAATTGCTGATTATTGTGGTGAGGGCGTAGAAGAGGTTTTCTTCTGATGACTCTTTTGTGACGACCATATTTGTACAAGTGTCTCTTTATAGTAGAATGCTGTACCAAAACTCCAGTGTCTGCCAGGTCTTTGTTGATGGATCAAGCAGTCAAATGTGGGTTTTGACTTGCTTGTCTCCCAGGATTGGGAGAAAAGCAAGTCAAAACAATGCAAGCAAAACAATTGCAAGCTGTTCTGTCTGATATTTTTCTTGGTATTCCAGATCTTACTTTAACTTCCACTGTTCCTGATGACTGTCATTTCTTAATTACATTCCAAACAGAGGATTTTGACATCTGAAAACACTTTGCTATCTTCTTATAACCTTCTCCTGCTCTGTGACCATCAACTATTTTCAGTTTCAGATTTCTAGAAAACTGCTTAGAAGAAGCCATGGTGCTGATTGTTGGGGTGAGGTCAGATGAGTCTGGGCATTTAAAACCTTAAGATTGACATCACCTGCTCTTTCCAGACGATGATTGAGAACAATCCATGACACTGATAGGTCTCAGCTTTCCAAAGGGGGCGGTGCATGATATAAACACTGCAGGGTGCCCAGACTTTTGCAGACGCCATTTGTTTTTGTTTTCTGTTATTTTGAAAGTGTAAATGATGGAAATAAAATCTAACATTTTGTGACATATTATACAAATGTCTAATTTATCATTTGATGCCTCTTGGAGATTTTTCCATGTTTTCTTGGCTTCTTTCTACATGTTAATACAAGTTTTTACCTGGGGTTTACCCAACTGTAAAAGAAAACTAAATGAGAATCTTACTTCACAAAAGGGTTTTGAGATGAATGTTGGCTTGTAGGCATGTTCACAACACAGTCACAGTCTGGGTATTTGAAAGAAATCTGACCTTGGTTATTAAAGCCAGGCTGCTGTTGTCCTTGTGTTTTGTACTGCTTTTTTAGTTTTTTTGCTTATTTGTTTTCACATGAGCTTTCAATGTGTAACAATTATTTGGAACAATGGTAAGATGTTAAGCAAAGGGAAGGTTTTCCTTTTCCTTTCTGCCTAACTGGATCCAGTATTAGAGGGCTGCCATTGGATTGCAGTCATTTATCTTTTCTATGTGTATATGGCATTATGAGTAATGGTACTTTCACGCTTTTCAGCTCCCTTGATTACTTTGGCCCCCACTCCTCCTCCCACATGCCTTTTTTATTCCAATGACATATTCTTTCATATGTAATGCGGACAACTTTGACAAAGTCAGATGCAAACTGCAGAGGATTGCAAGCAAATATAAAGCTGGCAGGGAGAGGCAATGGTTTTGGAATGGGCAAAACCGTAGAGCACCAAGAATAAAAAGGATTCTGATGCTATTAGATTGGCCATGCTAAGCGACCGTTGATTTACAGTACATTTCACTATGTTGTCTCATTTGCCACTCAGCATGTTGTTGAGAATGTATGGTACATCAACCGCACAGTTTTTGTTTTCCTTGTCTGCTAATATTGCCTTTTTGTGTTTTTAAAAATGATTCCACCAGGCGGCTTGTTAACTACGATATAGCAAGAAGCCTTTTTGAGCAGACACATAGTTTTCAGAATGAGGAGAGCATAGCTAAGATAAATAACATTTTGAAGCTGTTGCTACTCAATATGAAATGCTATTCTTTAAAAAGAATCTGCACTGTTATCATTGGGCAGTTGAAGCAAGGCTGTAGTCATGGCAGCCTGCGGTTAGTTGGCTGGTCGGCTGCTGGTCAGTGGCCAGTTCTTGGTGCCGCTCCAGAGATAAATGCTGCCGGGGAAAGCCTGATTAGTGTCACTGACAGCCCATAGATCTTAGCTGGCTTATCCCCGGCCAAGCCTCCCCGCCTCTCCTTTGTCTCTCTAACTATCTGTCTCTCACACACACATGCACACACCATGCCAGCGTAAAGAATTTCAATTCAAATTAATAAATATTTGCTATTAGGGGTTAATCAATTGTTTTACATGAATGTCCATGGAGGTCTTTTGGCAAAAAAAAACTTACCTAAAGGTCTAGCTTCTTCTGAAGGTTTTTACTACACGTCATGGTCTTCCTGCGTGGATGGAGTTTGAAGAGGAGGAAGACTGTGAGATAGTTATAGCGGTGGGAAAAAATATATAAATTGTTCTTAAGTTTGATTCTTTTTTTCCGGCGGTTGTTTCCATGGTCAAAAGGAAGTTCCACGCTCCATCATTTGGCATTGTTTTAAACATTTCAAACCTGTTGTAGGGATCTCACGATAGCAGAAAGTTAGTAGTTATTCCACGATTCTTGATACCGAATTCAGTACTACTGTAAAAAACAACAATAAATCAAATGTACTCCTCTTTATAACATATATTTCAAGATAAAGGTAACAAGGATTACACTGACATTATGCAGAGGTCCACTTGAACGAGCGCTAATGTTAGCTAAAGTCATATAAATTCAGCTATCGTTAACGTGACCAGTGCAGGCATGGACCATTTACCGTTTTTAAAGTATACCATCGTTTAAAAATAAATAAATCACGGTTTCAAAACCAACGGGCCGTTGAGTTAACCATTTCTCATTTGCAAAAGACTACTTTATCTAAATCAGGGGTGTCCAGTTTGACTCGTTGCCTCTTGAAAACAAACAAAAATTCTTTATACTGACAGTTGTCAATCTAAAACTGTTTTAATACACAAGACATCAAGGGCCAAACCTGACAGAGATAATGAAAAGTTACACATGTGCTTCTCGCACAAACACACACTGTACACACAGTGGGGTATTTTATTACTGACATGGCAGGGTGCATTTGTCGGGATTCTCGTCTTAATGTGTGATCCTCTGTTGCAGGAAAGGCCCTTATGGTGTCTGCGCTTATCTGTGGTGGTACTTAAGGTTAAAGGAAGATGTGGCAGATGAGCAGCATGTGGTAGTATGGATTAAATGTATCAGTGTGTCTACTTAAGATAGTGGAAAAGATGAAAGTCTCTTACCACCATGACACTTGCAACTTAAGGCTTGGTTGCCTAGCCTCTTTGTGATCCTACTCTTTTGTCTTCTTCTGTGCAGCCACTTGAACAAGAAATAAACGAATGATAGCCAAGGTAGCCAACAAAGAATTATAGCCGGATCAGTTTGTGGTTGTGTGTATGATGGCAGTAGTATCAGTGTACTTTAAATGTCTGTCATTATGCCACTGTACTATTTCCCTTGTCCATCTTCATACTGGACTTTTAACCATTTCTTATGGATGTAAAAACATAGGGGTTTGCTTAAACCGCCCCCCTCTTCTGCTGCCCTGGGATGGTGATTTATCTACTGCTCTTCCTCTTTGGCTGTAACTAATTCCTTATATATTTCCCCCATTTTTTTTTCTCATTGCAATTAAATTCACTTTCATGTTTTTTCTGTTCTTTCTTTCTTTGTCTGCCCTGCATTTACTCCCTGAGCTCCCATCTACATACAGTATTTACACTAAAACACGGACATCCCTCTACAGCTTGGTGCTTTGCCAACCCCATCACAAATATGAATGCAGTACGTCATGCCCCTAAATCCCAACCGTAGTCAACTTTTATGCAGACTAGACAATGAGTTTTGTTTGGCATGTTTTTATAAGGCCCACTGCCTCCACTCTGTTGGTCCAGTTTATCTTCACCTGTCAGACATCCTCCCAGCGACTCTTACAAGCTTCTGGGAATTTCATCAGCAACAACAAAACTGCTCAAACCCTGATACATGCACACACACACATATACAAACACACAGGGAGTAGTAGGTAGTTGCCAAGGCTGATGCTGAAATGGCAAACCACCAAGATTAACATGGACATGGATGAACTCTATCAGTCAATAGACCTCTGTGTGTGTCTGTTTCTGTGTGTGCGTGTGTGTGTAAGACAGAGACAGACATAGGGAGATGAGGAGTGATGGGAACCTTAAAATATGTATCATTAGGTTTTCCAAGTCATTCCATTCCTAATGGCTCCCCACAGGCCTAGTATCAACAGTATTTATTTTCGGACCATAGTGAAACCGGCCTTTTGAAAAACAAGTGGAATAGGAGTGAAGGTGAAACATAAGTTCTCTCTTGGTTACTGATCATTGGATTAATAAATAACATTTCAAAATATGATTGGTCCTAGTTCGGGTGTGTATTTTGCTAACAAAGGTCTCTGTAGAGATAAAGACATCAAAGTATGACCCACCATCTGTACAGACCAAATGCTGGCTGTTTGATACACAGGCTCCCTCTATTCAGTGATGCCAGGCGAGCCAGACAAATGTGTGTTGTGGTGTGTCGGATTGAAACTCTTTCAAAATGCTTTATTTTGCACATATGTGTAAACATTTCTCTGTAAGGGTATGTTTGCTTTAGTGTTTCTCTTGGCATGTGTATAATTGCTATTATTATGAGGAAGTTAGCGGTGAGCTAGCTAGCAACGTTCCAATTGATCGTGTTCTATAGCCTCAGGATAGGTGTTTTAAACTTTACATGGTGAAATTGTTACCACTCACGTCGTGGTTGTACTGACTTTATATGCAATCCTGCTGCATCTAAAATTAACTTCCTTTTCGTTCAGACACACTTTGAGATTAAAGGGCAATAAGGAACCCATGTGGTGGGCGGTGATTGGTCAGAATTTTAGTAAAAGGAGCAACATGTTTTGGAACAGACCAAACAAATAGCTACTTTAAATGCAACTTACAGGATATAAAATTAAATTCAACAGAATAACAGTTTTAGCCCTTTACTCTGAGCATCGTTTTAACAATATGTGTGTTGGATTGGGACTGAGACTAGTTTGGTATGGTACAGTAGTCATGAATTACAGACGTAACTTACATTAGCACCATCCATTACCAGGGGTGTAAAGCTTCGCTGGTCTCATGATGTGATTCAATTAGGATTATCCTGTCAACAATTCAAACCGAAACAAATGGTTTTCAACAACAAATTCAAGCACTTAGATATATTTGAACTTCCCTTTTCATGGTATCTCCTCCTAAAAAAGACACTTCAGACAACGAACACAGCAGACAACGTACTAAAGGCAATAACAAATAAAGCCGGACCGGAAAGTCAGCAAGCAACATCAGTAGGCAATAATCGATTATGGTCTGTAGCTGCATTCATGCAGAATTGTCAATGGTCGCATCGCAATGCATCCATGCAATGATTTAATTCAACACCCCTATCCACTAGTCAGGAGTCAGACGGTGGAAGTGGGGAATTTTTAAAGTCATTCAGTTTCGTTAACCTTTGGAGTCCTGGTGCTCTCACCACTGTGCACACTGTACATCATTGTGACCAGAAGATTGTTGAGACCGAGTACTAAAACGGTGCTTAAAAGCTCTAAAGCCTCATTCCCAGTGGTGCAGTACTTACTTATTCAGTCAGTGTTGTTGTGTTCCTGTGTGATGGGGTATTTGCATACACATGTGTGTGCACTAAATGAGTCCGCTGTGGAAAGAAGATGTTTTTCATGCTCCTACTTTTCTAGAGGGGCTTATAGGCTAATTCAGCAATGACTAAAGCTTTTCTCTCGCTTTGAAAAATACCTCTGCCAGCTACTTTAACCTCCCTGGAGTGATTACTTACTCTTAAACCACAGTACCATACATTCGTTTTCACCCTTATATTACATCTTTATATTTCATGTTCTTTAAGACTGTATTGACCTTCTGAATTAATTCCATTGCATTTTGTTACTTATCAAATGAGTTCTGTGGATGAATAGATGTATAACTGGTATATATAACTGGATATATAGTTATACATTGACTGGCCGCCGTATATTTACATGTGCCACAAAATGTCTGAATTTGTGGAAAAACAGAAATTTCACAGTCACTGCTTCTCAAATTCAGCTGAAAAACTTTGAACTCACTTTGAAAATAATTAGAAGCATTAGGGGCACTTTGTGGACACATGTAGTTTTTATCTATTGAAGCACCAACAGAACCTACATCACCTGTGACCGCAAATTAGATATTAATTATGAAGGTGAATTTGTTAGGATGCATTCAGTCAGCAGCCCTGAGGTTCCATTTTTAATTTTATTATGAGAACATAAGTGTTTGTAAGCTAATTGATAATATCTTTCAGACTGTGTGCATCGTATTGCTTATCCTTAAAAACAATGTGTATCAAAGAGGGAAAGTGACAGCTTCTTCCCAAAAAGAACAGACTAGCCATTTTTAGACCGTGTGATGTAGTAGCACGGTGCGCTATGTTGAGGACACCACTGTGGAAGACATTTCCTGCCCTCTTCTTGTTGGCGCTACTGAAACTGATTTTGTGCTGTAATTGAATCAGACGTCTTGCAGCTTGGACAGGTATAACAGACCTGCCTGCCGTTTTTAATCCGCTATTTCTCTGGTGGATTTGTATATAGATAGATAGATAGATATTGTCGGATTGGCAGGAGAAAGCAGGGTGGCTAGCTAAATGTTTTTAAGCTTCTAAAGATCTAAGAAAAACTAGTATACTAGATGTTTGTCTACTTGAATACACAGCATTTTAGTGATTCTGCTCCTAGTTTAGTAGAGGATCATAGTATACATTTTATTTACATTGCAAGAAAAGTAAACAACAACCCACATGCTGAGATCTGGTAATCCTTATCTAACCCACATTGCCACTTCCATCTTTGTCTTTATATCATCACTATCCATTCAATTTATGTTAAATGTTTCTCTCCTTTTTTTTTGGCTGTGTCGCCTTCTCTGACACTAAACTGTCACTCTAAATTCTTTCCAGCTTGCTTGTTCAAGGGACATTTAATCTAAGTCTTCACCGGGAACCCAGGGAAAAGTCACAACAAATTGTCAGACTGACAGTTAACACCTGTTAACCTAGAGAGAGAGAGAGAGAGAGAGAGAGAGAGAGAGAGAGAGAGAGAGAGAGAAATTGAGATGTACCATGGCGGACAGTGACAGACGGTAAGAAACGACAGACAGAACGAATATCTGAGGCAGACAGTAAGAAAAGAAAGACAAACAGACTCACAGCTGAGATATGGATCTGAGATAAAAAAGGATAAGAAGGGCAGCAACCAAACAGATGCCTGCAAGAGTGGAACTTTGCATTACTGGAGTGGATCAATGTGTCTCACCCAGCATGGGGTCTTAAATGTCAAACTAACCGACCTGGCAGAGCAGGGAGACTCATGCTTGCGCTAACGTGACAAAATAGAAAGAGGTACCTAAGTAGTTAGCAAATCATCCAGGAGAAGGATTGGGGTTTGATTGCATTTAGTCATACTCAAATCCAGCATCATATCCGCTTATTTAATTATTTTAAAAAATGAATCAAATCTCAATCTTACTTTTACTTTTAAATAGTGGAGGGTTTAATGAAAAACTATTAAGCCTGATTCTAGAGAGAGAGACAAACACCCAAAAGTTTTATTTTAGCCGATATGGAATTTACATGATTTATGATATAATCTGCTCATATTCAGCGTAAATTCACACGCAATTGCAAAGTAATGTAAGTCAATGGAGGACAGTTTGTGTTGATATACGCGCTAAAAAGCGATATATGATATGCACCTTAATAACACCCCAATAATGGCATTCAAATTGGCGTGTCATACATACGCAATTTCATGAGATCAGTCTGTCATATTTATCATTTTAACAAAAGCTAATGGTCATTGCTGGCTAAATGAGCCTGTTGCCTTTAATGTTATGGACACTTCAAGAAAGATAAAGGTTTGATAAGAGATCAGGGTATTTGGCCAACTCAGATCCAGAACTGGAAATGGGTTTCGGAACCATTCTCTGTCGAGGTAGAGTAATGCAGCTGATAAAATAGCACACGGTACACATGGACCAAAGAAGACCTATTGCCAGTTTCACACATTTTAGGTGAGCATCATCAATGGGTCTCTTTATTGGCAACTTGACAATTAATTTAAAATTTGTGAATACACAAGTTAAAACAATTAAAAGCTAAAGAATGTGTCCAAGTTACTAATAATTGTTTAATCTAGTCAATCAAAATCACCTTCTTTATTTGCATTTCAAGACAAAAACCTGTGCTAGTCAACTCTTAAGACTGTAGATGTTACCCTGATTGCTCCCTGTTGGTATCAACACACATTCAGAGTACTTAGAGCTATGAAGGTGCTTCTTTTCACCCTCACAGGAAAGAATCTGATTCTAATCAGTTGTGGTCATAAAACATCTAAAATTGCTTGTTTTGAAATGGCAACAAAACAAACAAATAATATCAAAAGATTTAGAGCGATTTAGTGCATGTGTGCACTATGAATTATTTGTATTAATACAAACCAGACGTGAACAGAAGGGAATAGGTTTAAGTGGCATTTTCTGTTCATTTTCTATATCGTGATGAACTGGCATATCCAATTTGTACTTAAATACGTCTTCTTTGTTGGAGATTATAACTTGTCCACACCATATAAATCTCTTCAAACTATATATAATTTGTTAATTAGTTTTTCTTGCCTGTCTGCCTCTACTTGTTATGAATCCTCTGTTGATTTACAGTACAATGAGAGAGGGAGGGACCATGACTTGAATACCCAACAATGGCTCTTATTAGTTTCTGGAGTAAAAGAGATGCTTCGACAAACAGATGGAGGAATCACTCACACCAGCCATTTGAGGCGTGGAATTTCCATCTAAAGGTTTTTTTTTTTTTTTTTTTTTTTTTTTTTTAATTCAGCAGATTGTCATACAGTTTTTGAAGTGAGTTGAAGAAGTGCAAATGGTAGGCTGTTAACGTTGGTCGATCACCACACGAGGCCCAAGTCTGCAGAATGGAACAGTTTCTCATTCAATCCAGTCAGTCACACTGCCCTCCATTACTCCCCACCATGGCTTCTCTCACTGCCTGCTGCTTTCTGCTAATGGAGATATCACCCCCTCCTTCCTCCTGCCTCCCATCCCCTGCTTTGTTCTCTCTTTGTTGTCCTTTTTCCTCCACTCTACTTTCACTTCACTTCATATCCTTCTGTTGTGCCCCTTCATTGGCCAACTCGGTGCAAGTAATTGACAGTAAGCCAACACTCGAAGCATCTCTTTTACTCCAGAAACTAATCAGAGCCATTGTTGGTTATTCAAGTCATGGTCCCTCCCTCTCTCATTGTACTGTAAATCAACAGAGGATTCATAACAAGTAGAGGCAGACAGGCAAGAAAAACAAATAAGGTTTATCATTAAGAGGAAATTCTGGAGGCTAGGCACACTCAGTTTCTTACAGCAGGGTTTAATATTTCATTATAGTGAATGCCAAATCCTCTAATGGCAAACAATTGACATTTGGAGACTCCCTCGGTATCACTTTAGCTCTGGTGTCAGGAAATGCCACCACTGACAAAAAAACGTAATCAGGGACTTTAACAAATTGAAATGTTTGCTTAAAAGTTTAATGACAGCAATTATTTTTCAGTGCATAGACGCTAATGCAAATATTTTTTTCTGATGAGTTAAATGTTCCAGCAGACTTTCCATGTGTCATCAAAGCTCCTATAAGTCTTTCAGATGAATACCATGCTTTTATAAGCTGAAGGTTACCCACTGTGATGATGGTAATATCTAGTCTTTTATGGGTTATGCCCATACAGTTATTTTATGCCTCATGTATTGGTCCCCAAGGGAAGCCTTCAGTCTGTGATGCACTGTAGCTTTTTGGTTCCTTAGACTGGTAAATCTCATATGTCATATATTAGTCTATATCCTTAAAATCTCTCCATAAATTGTCTCCCTAAATCGAGACAGCTGGCTAGTGTATCTGTCCAATCCGAGTTTTCTCTCGCACAACTATTTTGCAGCAACTCTGTGGGGAGTTTAGCACCGCCCATGACAATTCTGACTGGTTTAAAGAAATGCCATTTAACCACAGCACGTTTTCCTCCCATCTCCAAATGCTGTGTGGAGTAGCCGGACTGTCCTTCAGCGTGCTTTAGAGGAGTATCTGGCAAAGCAAGACTAGTTGTACACACTCACCTAAAGGATTATTAGGAACACCTGTTCAGTTTCTCATTAATGCAGTTATCTAATCAACCAATCACATGGCAGTTGCTTCAATGTATTTAGTGGTGTGGTCATTTGTGAAGCCACAACCTTGAGGCGGATGGGCTACAACAGCAGAAGACCCCACCGGGTACCACTCATATCCACTACAAATAGGAAAAAGAGGCTACAATTTTAAAGAGCTCACCAAAATTGCACAGTTAAAGACTGCAAAAATGTTGCCTGGTCTGATGAGTCTTGATTTCTGTTGAGACATTCAGATGGTCGAGTCAGAATTTGGCGTAAACAGAAGGAGGACATGGATCCATCATGCCTTGTTACCACTGAGCAGGCTTGTGGTGGTGGTGTAATGGTGTGGGGGATGTTTTCTTGGCACACTTTAGGCCCCTTAGTGCCAATTGGGCATTGTTTAAATGCCATGGCCTACCTGAGCATTGTTTCTGTCCATGTCCATCCCTTTATGACCACCATGTACCCATCCTCTGATGGTTACTTCTAGCAGGATAATGCACCATGTCACAGAGCTCGAGTCATTTCAAATTAGTTTCTTGAACATGTCAATGAGTTCACTGGACTAAAATGGCCCCCACAGTCACCAGATCTCAACCCAACAGAGCATCTTTGGGATGTGGTGGAATGGGAGCTTCGTGCCCTGGATGTGCATCCCACAAATCTCCATCAACTGCAAGATGCTATCCTATCAATATGGGCCAACATTTCTAAAGAATGCTTTCAACACCTTGTTCAATCAATGCCAGGTAGAATTAATGCAGCTCTGAAGGCGAAAGGGTCAAACACAGTATGGTGTTCCTAATAATCCTATAGTTGAGTGTATTTACACACTGCAGAGCTAGGCTTGCAACTTCTCTGTGTTTTGGATGTGGATATAATAGATTTTTTTCCAGTTTATAACTGTTGTCATTTTCTGAGAATAACTCCACCCACTCACCCTCAGTAGTCTCCATAGGACCCTGTTGACTCATCAGATCCTCCAGAATTAGAAACCTGCTGTGTTTCATCTCACGCTCGCGTAGAGATGCCATACCGCGACAGATCATTAACTTTCAACCGTATACATCCTTTCTTCCTTCTTTTTTTCCTCTTTCTGTGATTAAATGAATGTGTCTTTTTCAGCAGTGTAGGTTTTGTCCATGGCCATCTACTCTACAAACACACTCAGGCACTTGCAAACTCTGTCCTCAGACATACCAAAATAACTGTGCAGTTGTTTTTCTTACATGACTATAGCTATTGCACTGCTGTGTGCAAAATGTCTAATGCCAGTTAAACAAAGTGGCTTTGTTTGACTCCTCAGTTTGTTTTGAGCAGTCAGCACCAGATTGAGAAAAGGAAAAGGAGGGAGTTGTATGTCGCAGAGCAATTATGGCACATCTGTATCCCACGCATTGTTCTGATCGGAAAGCAACCTCTGTATTGTCTTGATGGGAATGTGGGCAAAGCAAAATGAAATCAAAATCTCTGTAACCAGATTGCATTCACAACGCGGGGGGGGACTTTATGGTTTGTGGTATGTGGAGATCAGAGTTTATGGCCCATTTTAATGAGTTGTTAAGAAGAAGAAAAACACTTTAAAACAACTGCACTGCCTGCAAATGTAACCGTACAAGGAGGAAGGGTTCTGGGAGAGATTGAGTGGGAAGAGTTTATTTTCTGAAGATGACCCACCGGCCAGCTCTAACCTGGTTCTGTTTAAAGTGCTGGACTTATTTGTCAATATGCCCAATGACTTTGTTCTTGCTAAGTCTGTCTTATACCTTGCACTGGGACTGTAAATGTCAGAGTTGATGCTCATCGTATTTATGGACATAAAGTAAGGATCGTGTCCCCCTCCTCTCCTGGGCGTTTGAGTTTCTAATGCTTAAGCTGTTGTTGAACCCCTTCTAAGCCAGTGCTGTAAAGGCTTTAACTGTTGGGATACTTTGTATTTCGGTGTATCTTCATGCAGGTCCTGAAACTCCCTAATAAATGGTCTCTGAATCGTTTGAAATACATACTGATTAAATTCTGTATTTTGTAAGCATGTCGTCCCTCCAGGTAGGAATGTTTTCTGGTCACTGAAACAAATGAAAAATCAATGGCAGTGTACGGAAAAAGAAAGCTGGAAAGTATAGTTTAAGAAAAGAAGAAGAAAAATTGTATTATTTATTACATATTATTTGTATCATGTATTTTATTAAAGCTACGTGAATTAATTTAACTCTAGAATGTCATACGGAATGTAATGGACATCCGGCTGGAAATGAGGGACATCCGGCGGAATTTCCGGCGGCACCAGAGCAATCTGGGAGGTGGAATGCCGTCAATATAGACTAATAGAACACTGACATGTGATGATTTTATAAAGTTTTTGAACCCAATTTGGTAAACGGTTGCCTATTTACACTTCCAACATACACAGAGCAACATTAGCATTCATTTAGAATCATGTTGCTGGCCACCTGACACATTTCAGAAGGATTTCTGGCTCTTTAGCTTTTGTATGATCCAATATGTTTACCACCTAGTCACTAACCAAAGCTAGGAGCTGAAAGACACAAAATGGTCTGTGGAGCTGAGGGAAACTGCAGATTTGGGTAATTTTCTGTGGGTTCATCACTACAAGTGAGCCCTTTCACATAATACATCGTCATTTGGTCCAATGTTGATACAAAATATAGATTAATGCAGCTTTAAAGAGTATTTTACTCCTCTAGAATAATCACAGTTGTCTAACTGCAACCTTGAATGGCAGAATATTAAGTTATTACGGTGTGGTGTGTTTCTTTTTAAACAAATGAATGCAGTTTACTAAAAACATTAATGATATTGCAAATAATTCTAAATGAGTAATAAACTACAGTTGTGTATTGGTAGCTAGCATTGATATCTAAGGACTGGTTAGGTGATTATTTTCCACACACACATTAACATAAGATACACCAATGACTTGTCCACACTTGATTCACTGTTCACCACTGAAGCAATTGAAACCTACGTTACGTTATGTCCACCAAATGTCATCACTGAGCTGAATGGCTCTGAATCTGCCATTTCAATTCTCTCATTGCTTTTACTGTTAAACTAAGAGCCTCATAAACACTTCCCTCATCAACACGTTCATATAAGAGACAAGTCGTGAATGAGGTTATTTGTTTTAACTGCCTCATTAGAGAAACCATAGAATAAAAAATACTGATTGATATTGAGATACCCGTAACAGAGTCAGGGGAGACTCCTGTTTAATTCTCTCTCATGCTCTGAATTCCTGTCAAATGAACATGCAGTCAGTTAACAGCAATAGAATGCAAGTCGGCAGTACTTTATTCTTGTTTGGTTATTGAAGCTAGAAGCAAAGAGAGAGAGAGAGAGAAGGTCATTATCTCTGAGCTGCGTGTTTGGACACCAAAAGTCTGATGGAAAATTGATTGTATGAAACCCACACCAAAACATGATTATTACTTAAAATAGTGTTTTACAATTCATAGCACAGGTGTTGAACAAAAAACGTTTTGATTTGTTTTACTTTCAAATCACTCTCACTATCTATTGGGACCTGTTGTGATGTTTCAGTTTTTTAAAACTGGTGTTATTGCATTTTTTCTGTTAGATAACTGGCCTCCTTTAATTCACTTTCATTATGTTCTTTCACATTTCCCCTTGTGTCCTCTGTTTCCACATTCTGCTATAACAGTAAATCCATCTTTATAATCTACGTAAGTTGCTTGTGTTGAGTAATGGTGGCTTTGAGGTCCACAGTCACATTTTGTCAACAAGTCACCCGTGTGTGTCTGTGTGTGTGTGTGTGTGTGTGTGTCCAAATCAGTAGTCTAAAATCTTCTCAAAACTTGTCACATCCATTTAAAGTCATTTGATTTCCTCTTGTTCTATCTAGCTTTTCATTTGTATCCTACCTCTTCTTTTCATCCCTTGTTAAAAACGGTTTCTTCACTGTCTTTTTCTTTTGCATTTCTTCTTCTTCTATGTAGTCATTATTATTATTATTATTATTGGTATTTTGCCTTATACTCCGTGGAAGGATTACAACTATTCCATTGCAACATGATTGTAATCAAATAAATGCTAAAAAGAAATGGATTTGACATGACTTAAATTTATCAGTACACACCACGGTAGTAATGCGGTGTCTTTTTTTAATATTAGCTGGGACTCAAATTAAATACAAAGTATCAACTGCCTGTGTCCTTAAAATATGTTTTCATAAGCCTCTGCCCTAGGATGGACAAGTTGACAATTCCCTGCAGTTGTGTTATTTACAGGAAAGCACTATCTTGTTTCTGGATTTGTTCATATTACTGTCACATCCGATTTGATCCAGTGCTGTACTAGAGCCCCTTTTAGACTGTTTCTTCTGCTAAGTGAATTAGTCCTTCATAATGTGCATTCTGAGGCTGTAATGCTGTAATGGCTGCAGACGTTCCTTAGGAAATGGCCGAAGACGCCTTGCATATTGCAGCCAACGACACTTATAACCTAATTATTGGCGGAACCACATGCTGCAACAATGGCATTTATTAGCCATGTGGCATGGCTCTATGGATGGCAGTGACATTTATTTTGTACAAGGGTTTTGGCAAGCCAGCCACTCCAGTTTTTTTTTTTTCCTCTCTTTGAATGCATACTTACCTCAGTTTCATTGCTGTGGCTCTGGACGAAGATTCCATGGATGAATGCCTTGAACGCATCACTAATGGCTTTACAGTACTACATGTCATGAAAGCCATTCTGGAAATAGCCCATGGTCTGATGTGTGCACTTTACAAAAGAGCTCTTATAGTAGACTCATTTTAAAGAGTCACTGCTCTGCTTCCTCAACCACCACCCTATTTGTGTGGGATAAATGTAAGACCTTGAGCCAGAAAACAAAGCTGCCACCCATGAGTAAACCACACTAGCTGTGGGCTGCTATTAGACTTATTGAAGACATTTTCAAATGTAAACAAAATGCCATGTGGGCATGATGGATTAATGAATAAATAATTAAATGATTTACTCTGAAAAGTGTAAACACGTACAAATGAAGACTCAATTGAAGAATGCCCATTTTTATAGCCTGTTTTATAGTCACCTCAGCACCGTAGTCTAATATGGTCTGGGTTTCGATGCATCTCTTTATGAGATCGTTGAGTTCATTTCACGTCTGCTTTTGGGTGGAAATTCTTTTAAGGATTAAGCTGTACCTAAAATACACCATAAAAAGTGTTTGTATTAGTGTGCTTTAACACACTGACTTTCCTTGATTGTATGTACAATACTCCGTGTTGTAAAAGATGCCTGAACACCACTCGAAGAGGACCGACCTCCTCTCTCCACTTTCCAGCAGGGCAGAGTCCTGCTGTTTGCTGCAGTGCTTTCTATCTCCTGCATGAGCATGAGATGAGACTCCTAGTATTAATAACGTCTTCCCTTGTGGCTCTCTCTCTCACTGCCTATTATCCACTCTATACTCTGTCTCCGTAGGCAGAGAGTCCCATCTAAAATAATCACTAAGTCTCTCTTAGTGAATTGAAAGAGTAGAAAAAAAGTGTGAATGAGTAGAAATGCAAAGGTACAAACACTGAATTTTCTTAATTTCATCACATCAGTATGTTGTGTTTTATGTCATTATTATTATGACCCATAAAAATGATTTTGATCTAAATTATTAATGAGTCACCCGGATTTATTTTTTGCTTTAAACAAACTGGTTTCCTTTGTACAGGCCTAACACGCTTTTTTTTTTCATAACTCAGTATGGTGACAAATGGGGAGATGGTATAGTAGGACAGAACTACTGAAATTTGTCCAAACAGATTAAAAGCTGTGAGAAGGTTTTAGGAACAGTTTAATGCATTTTAAATCACTGCCAGCTGGACATGTCATCTGCTCATTGGCATGAGACAAAGCTTTCCTCTTCAGTGGATTGAAAGGTCAAGTTAACATCCCAGATTCCTCCAGAGAGTCACATTTGTACACTAGAGACACGTGCGTGTGTGTGTGTGCGTGCGTGAGCACACAAAAGTGCACATGCACATATGGCTGTTCTTGTGGCTTGTACACCCGTCTCTATCTACATGCTGCAAGAAAGAGAGGATGTTTAATTTACAGTGTGAGTAACCATGTGTAATGGTGATCTGTGTTAATCTCCAGCTTCTTCCTGACCCTTCAATCATATTTCACATTGGCAGGGTGGTTGCATGCTCCATATTGTAGAACAGTTGTACAGAGGCAGAAATGGAGAGAAAGGGAAGAAGAGAAAAAAAAAAGGATGATGGGGCTGGAGGAAGGGGAAAGAAGCACAGACTGAATTACAAATTTGGATGTGGTTCCTGTAGTTCACAATGTCAGTACGTCTTGGTTAAGATAACAACTCACAACTAAGGTGATTGTACAACCTACAGGTACAACAAGGTTTTGGCCAGTTATTGTTTTCCAACTAAGTCAAGGAATTAGAAGTTTAAAGCAGGTTCATACCTTTACTGTGGTACTTAGAGTAAAGTGCTCATTGAGCACAACTGGCAGTGTAGCCATTGGTGAGGAATAGGGCTGGGTACTAAATTCAATAATTTTTCAGGCACCAACCGAATTGCCTACTCAGTATCGACTATTGAAAAATGCCTCATCATTCAATACTCTGTTCAATTAATCTGTTTTGTCATTCTCAGTTCTCTTGAAGTGACTCTTTTAAATACAGTTAGAAACAACAAAGCAAACTGAAACGTGCATTTCCATGTCTTCCACAGTCAACAAGCACAAGCCGTGGATAGAAACATCTTACCATGGTGTGATCACGGAGAACATGAACACGGTGCTGCTGGACCCTCCGCTGGTAGCCCTGGACAAGGATGCCCCGGTCCCCTATGCTGGTAGGAAAAATGAACACACACATAAAAACCATCCACTGTACAGTATCCACCAGTGATGAAATATTTGAGTCCGAATCAAGTAACTATTCTCTAGACTTGTGACTCGACACAGACTTGCACACTTATTATGACTTGGACTTGTGAAAATGAAAAAGGACCACAGACAACATTAATAAAATAGGACTTGGAAGTTGGTTGAAGTTTCTAACTACCGTACTTTTACCTGTAATAAGTCATAAAGATTTAACCTAAGACAGTGATATATATTTAGTCTTAACTGTTTCATACATCGGCCAGTGATGGGGTACTCAGTCATTGTCGAAGTGTCCTTGGGCAAGACACTGTTGCCCCCGGTGCTGTGCTGTGCTGCGCATCGGAGTGTGAATGTGTGTGAATGTTTATCTGATGAGCAGGTGGCCCCGGATTCAGTGTATGAATGTGTGTGAATGGTGAATGTTTTCTGTAGATGTAAAAGCGCTTTGAGCAGTTGTTGGTAAACTGGTAAAGCGCTATATAAATACAGCACATTTACATTTACATTCTCTCTGGACTCGAAGAGTGGGGTCACGAGACTTGACTTGGACTCGACAGTTGGTGTATCGACTACAACGCTGGTATTCACACACATTTGCAAGTATTACACATATAGTATACAGTATACATCCTCCCACATGAGCGTTGTCTCTCACACACACATTGGCACAGAGACACGGATGCTTCAGTACTGTGTGCAGGAAACTGTGGCAACTTCCCACCACAAGACACAAACAGATGATCCAACAGTTCTCTGCACTCACTGTTTGTCGTGGAGACTGAATTCCATTTATCACCCTTAGTAGTGTTGACCATGTTTTTCTTTCTGTTTTCGGAACACTTTCTTCTCATCATTGTATGATGACAGAGGGCTTGTAAATAACTAAACAAGTGGCTTGGATATCAGTAGGTTTGTGTTTACTGTAAATGGATGAGATAAAATCTTGTGAACCTCCAGAGTTGCTGCACCACCACTGTATTATTACTTTTAAACCTTGCTAACAATACCAGACTACATGAATACAAAGATTTGAATTTAAATAATGTATAATGAATAAAGTATGAAACATGAATACATGAAGTGCTGTTCTTTTCTATAAAGCTTGAGTTTAAATTCCCAGTAGCAGGCGCTTTGATTTGAATGGAGGAATAATAATTCATTTATTTTCATTGCCTTGTCAGTTTTTTGAGTTTAGATGCATCTTCTTCCTCCCCCTGACAGGGTTCTATTTATGATCTGTTGCTGCTAATTGAAGCATGTGACATTATTTGTCTTGCTGCTGAATTGCCCCATTTAACCTGACCAACAGATTGTTCTCAAGAGTGAAAGAATCTGATCCTGAGCCATGTCAGCATGATGACAGTGTTTCCAGCCTGAATCTCAATCTGACACTGGAGCTGTTTTACAAGCTTGTCTACATTATTTAACAGTAACAAAGCACAGTTTTAAGTCACTTAATGTACATCACACGAAGAGAGAGGCAATATTTTGTCCATGAAGAACTCGGTCAGAGGTGTCATACATTTCTCTGATGTAGCACTTGGTTTTTGTTTTGGTCCTAGTCACAGTACCATTCATTTATAATTGCTCTGACTTCATTAAAACCTCATTAGAAATATTATAAATATAGTATTATATAAATGTCATACTGTAGCAAAAGGAGGGGGCCATGACCGGGGGATGTTCCCTTTAGCAGTGTGTAATGGTAGTATGAGATTTATAGACGCTGTCTATTCACTGAAAGTTTGGTTACTGAGAACTCATTGTGGCTTTTTGAGAACAGGTTTCGCAGCCTATTGGGCCGGTAAAAAAATATCTCTGAGAAGCCTAAGAAAAACAATTTCAGGACAAAACTTGACAACGTTGTTTGTTTTAATTCCTTTTTATTGCTTCGCACGTCGGGCAAATGTCCTACACAGCTCATATTGGTAAGTGGGTGCTGGGAGCGTAGTGCTGACGGAAAGTTGTCTGGTGAAGTCACATACTGCAGGTACACGGTTTATAATAACAGAACAACATCATAAACCTCATCACCAGATGATTGTTTCGGGTGCTGATTATGTTGTCTAAAAAGAGCTGGAATCAGACAGGTACACCCAGGTACAGCAGAGCTGACAGTGACAGGAAGGAGCGAGACAGAGAAAGCCATTATAATTGGACAACGTATTCTGAGACTCAAAGGCAAATGAAGGGCTTGTTGGCAGCTAACGCTTAACAGCTCATTATGGCGAAATGGCTCCCATTAATCTCAGCGCTGACAACCATGGGAAACTGATAGTCAGCTATTTTTCTCCCTCTGTTTTCCTTTTTTTGTGTGTTTTTGTTCTAAAGCCACAGTCCTAACTTTGTGCTTCTCAATGTTACCTGGGAGCTATTCTGTAAATAGTGGGTATAAAAAAAAGCTGACCTTGATAAGTGTGAAACAGCCTGGATCCATGTTAAATGCTCGTTTGTTCTGCTTTTCCTCACAGGGCATTTAACAGCCCCGTACTGTATGCTGTAACCCAAATGCTGTAGCCTGTGTAGATGTACTGTTCATGAAGATTTAATGATTCTTTCGAGGGGCCTACGAAGTAGTTATCCAAAACATAAAAGGGATATTATGCAAAAATAGACTAGAAAAGACAGTTTTTATTCTCTTGAATCTTTTACTCATTTCATAAAAGTGGAGATGCTGAAGATATACCTCACCAACATTGTTTCTCTCTAATGAAGCAGTACTGACTTACAGCAGTTTATTGCACAAAAGCTTTCCCGAGTAACCAAATCTGTGACGTGGGGAAGGTTTAATGACACTGCAACGAGCAGCCAGACAAAAGAGGAAATTCATTTTTATTGTTTTTCCCCCCATGATTAACACTTGGTTTGTTGACTTGAGAAGGTCAAACTGGGTGAAATATGGCCCAAAAGAAAAAAAGCAGCGCTGTACACTGGCTGCCGACTGGTGATATTTCTCTCCTTGTTTTTCATCACATGCGCTCTAATGAATGAATCCCATACAATCGCTACCAAGGAGACTGAAAAAATGGCCATCAAAAGAGCACCTCTCTCCCAATTTATCTCCCTTTGCAGTTGTCTACTGCTACAGTTTTCCCTATGTTTTGCACAAACTCACACATTCCCCCCTTTTTCTTCTTGTTGGAGTCTTATTCTCTCACATCTTTATTTCTTTATGCCTCTGTTTGTGTTTTTCTCTCCACCTGGTGCCACATCTCTTCTTTCTCAGCCCAAACATCTCTTCTCTATCTCTAATGTTTTGCTTCTAGCGAGCCCATATGTAGGCAGTCACTTATACAAAACAGAAGCTCTCATCAATCCTGGTTTTGTTTTACTGCAGAAAGGAATAGGCTGTCCTTCTAGCTCCACATTAATTGCAGTGTGGTAACATGGACCGGGATTGTTAAGTACTTGCCTATTTTCTCCTCTCTTGTACTTTTTTTCTTGTCATGCTTTATTCCCTCTCCCACTGGCTTTCCATCACTAGTGCTTCTCTAAATGCCTCATAAATCCCCACGTCACCGCTTGATCTACATATTCTTTTTCTCTTTTCCTTCCACTTTCTCGCTCCATCTTGCCCTCTCCTGCAGTATCACATTTCACTTTTGATGTAAACTATCCACTATGGGCCTAACTTGAACATTATACGCTGAGACAGGCATCCTGGAGATAAATTGTTATTACTGTATGCCATGATGGCACCCTCTATCCTCTGCACACCCCAACACCTCCCTTGGAGCAAAAGTGTGCAGGTTGAGGAGTATGTGCTGATCAAGCATTCTCAATCAAATTAGCATGAGAAATGGTGGCAGTGGACTCGAGGGTCGCAGGCATTTTCATTTGCTTATTCTTTATCTCAAGGCCGCAGTCAGCAGGCACAGAGTCTCTCCATTCATCATGGTACCGGTATAATGTGCCGTGGTACATTGTTTCCCCTGCAGAACTCACACATGGTAAAAGAACAAAAGTAGTTGGAAAAAAATGGAGGGAATGGGAGAATGGATAGCTGAGAGAAAGAATTGTGGCGACAGATGGACAATGAAAATGAGAATGGTCATCACGTGCAGCCAGCACGGAAAAATATCCTGATTATTCCCATTGGTTGCTTTGTGTGCGCACATGAGTGTGAATCTGTTTGTGTAAACTATAATTCTCAGCATTTATGTCCTTAAGCCTGAAGGCAGTGTCTTTAATGTTCTTGAACTTGTCTTTTGAGTGTGAGTCTGAATGCTTTGATATGTTTTAGCTCCTCCTTATTATCATAACCGTCGTTTTATCTTCTAAGAGCTAAACAATATAAAACCAAAATCGCGTAAGATTCACAAACCTGTGTGAGAAGGCAGAATCATAACATCCATCCATCCATCCATGTTCATCCGCTTACCCGGTATCGGGTCGCGGGGGCAGCAGCTCCAGTAGGGGACCCCAAACTTCCCTTTCCCGAGCCACATCAACCAGCTCCGACTGGGGGATCCCGAGGCGTTTCCAGGCCAGGTTGGAGATATAATCTCTCCACCTAGTCCTGGGCCCCGATGCCTCCTCCCAGATGGACGTGCCTGGAACACCTCCCTAGGGAGGCCCCCAGGAGACATCCTTATCAGATGCCCGAACCACCTCAACTGGCTCCTTTCAACGCGAAGGAGCAGCGCCTCTACTCCGAGCTCCTCTCGGATGACTGAGCTTCTCACCCTATCTCTAAGGGAGACGCCAGCCACCCTCCTGAGGAACCCCATTTTGGACGTTTTTACCCTTGATCTCGTTCTTTCGGTCATGACCCAGCCTTCATGACCATGAATCACAACATGCTCCTTCTAACTCTCAAAGTTATCCTTCCCGTCAGATCCAATGCCGCCACATCTTGGTATGTGTGAACCGTGGTCAAAGGAGTGAACAATGCTGTGATCTTTCTTTTCCCACCAAGAATTAGCTAACGTAATAGACCATTAGCTACTTGTCAACCAGCATCTTTACAGTAGGCACCAAAGCACTTTTCCTCTTTGGTCCCCCCACAGGTTGGAAGTGGAAATGTCCGTTACTGTTACCATTCTTCTTATGACTCATTTGAACGGTGGTTGTGAACCACTGAAACGATCTTAGAAACATTATTTTAAGGTACAAAAGAATCTTTTTTTGTTGGATCAGTCTATATTAAAATCAATCAATATCAACAAATAAGGTCCCTGTTGTGTGTTGCTATGTGGCATGTGATCAATGACAAAACAATGCCATGTGGCAGAAAAAAGGTTTACTTTTATTCCACCCTCTGCCTTGAGCCCCACATCCATCATGTCATTAAAACCTCCTTCTTTCCCCTCTGCAACATGGCAAAAATCAGACCCTTTTCCACACACCCCGCTGCTGAAAGACTCATTTACACCTTTATCTCCTCTGGACTGGACAACTGAAACTCACTTCTCCTCGGTATCAGCTCTACCAACATCAAGCCACTCCAACTGGTCCAGAATGCAGCTGCCCGACTCATTACCCGCACTAAATCCTGGCACCACATCCCTCCAGTCCTAAAACAACTCCACTGGCTTCCCATCTTCCATCGTATCACCTACAAAATCCTGGCTCAGCTATAAGGTCCTCCATCATCTGGCCCCCTCATAACTCACTGAACTCCTCTCCCCCTACCAACTCTCACGGTCCATCAGATCCATCTCAGCCGGTCTCCCATCCATCCCAACCATCTCCAACCTCCACAGCTTTGGAGGCCTTCTCCAGGGCAGCTCCCTCTGGAACTCCCTCCCCCAAGAAATCAGTAACTCATCTTCCAGTCCCGCCTCAAGACCCATCTCTTCACCTCTGCTTAGCCATAGCCCCATGCCCCCCTCCCTTTTCATCTGTGCCTGAATAATATTTTGTGTTGTTTTGTTTAGCCTTGTTTTGTTTTCAACCTTGCCCTGGAAAGCGACTTTGGGTCCTTGAAAAGTGCTATACAAATTCAATGTATTATTATTATTATTATTGTTATTACGGAATACAACTCTCCTTCAACCCCCCCCCCCCCCCCCCCCGGGGTAAACAATCAAGGTTTGTATTGAATTGTGGGTCAAAAAACGAATCGTTGGTTTGGTGTGACGTGAAAGGTGTATTTCTACTGTTTACCTTGCAATTGTCACAACATCCAGATACAGTTGTAAAATAATGTCTCCGACTATTATACTTTGCTAGATAGATGGACAGACATCCCCCTGTGTTGTAGGTTCACAGGGCAGTTCTTTGCCTGGATGCCCGCTTCTTGACAGAATTTTAATAGAACACTCTATCTGGAAATACATATCTAGTGGTGAGAACACAAGAGTTGTGTTCTCTATTTCTCCACATTGCTGGCTTTGATTGTGATGAACATTTCTCAGTAGATACGTATTCCCCCATAGTTTCCTGAATAAAATAATCAACAGGCAGCAGGCCAAAGGTGAGATTGTGGATTTGTATAGACATATTGGAAAATTGTTACAAATATAGTCTGGTTAAGTCAACAAGCACTCTTTTCATCAGAATGCAAAGGCATGTTTGAGATGCCTTTGTTGTTCCTGTTCAACAGGGTTTTCTTTCATACTCCAAAGCTCTTGGTCACAACTTGAAGAATCTGACTTCAGTTTGATACTATTTAGATTAGATTTGATTGCTTTAGTCAAACTTTGGCCGCTGTGCCACAGATCCTAACATTTGTTCCAAGTTCCATATTTTTCCACTGTCAAAGGTTTCTTCCATCTTCACAGCTACTTTGCTGAGAAAACCTAAGAAAACACAGACAGAATTTGCATTTTTGTCTTTGCCAGTCATTCTATTTTTAACCAAGCTCACAGTCAAAATCTATTTATTGCTTGTAGTAACATATGAAAAACGTAGGACAAGTTCAAAGCAAGTGGTCAGCAAGATTTTTGGCATGCTATTCAAATTATGTGAGCATGCATTATTTACAATAAATGACTTTTTAATGAGTCACAATGATGGATTGTTGAGTAATTGTGAGTACAAAAGCTTTAATATTCCTGCCATTCTGTCAGGACCAATTACATAATTTTTGGCAGTTGCTGTAATGAAGACACAAACAGGAAGTGGTACATAGATAGATAGATAGATAGATAGATAGATAGATAGATACAGTATGTATATATATATAAAATGCGCTAGAGTTGAATATTGCGAAAATGATATTACATGCAATAAATTAACAGATGTTAAAGTGTACTCATTTCTGCAGTTCTGTTGCCTTCAGTATTCTGCTAAAATACAAGAAGTTTCTTGTTAAAAAAAGATGGGAGCTGCCCACTTCGGGCTTCAATTTGGCTCTTTAGAGACCAATGGGTGACATCACAGAGACTTTGTTCATATTTCATACAGTCTATGATTGAACCCAACAAAGCAGCAGCTATGACACATTTCAAAGGTGTAAAGGCAAAAGAGGAAGCATAGGGGGGCGTGTGTGTGTGTGTCTGTGTGCATGTGTGTGTGCCAACGAGAACAAGAACGACATAGAGGGGAATAGAAAGGGATGATATGATGGACCATCAAAGGATAAGCAAAAGTGTTGAAGGGACAGTCTGATCAAACCACACAGGTGTCTCCGTGCCTGGCCCCAGGTGAAGAGGAACATATCATTTTGCCTTCCCACTCTTTCTTTCTCTCTGTCCTCTGTGCTTTTGTGTAGCTGTTAAATTTCTGCAGTGGGTGCTTAGTTGTTAGGTAATAGTGAGGCAAGTCTGCAAACATTTGCAGAACATCAAAGATTCGGTATGCCCTTTAGAGGGCTGACACCTACCTGTAAACCAGGTTTCTCTCTGCTGCAACCGACATCATCAGACCTGCATGATAATTCTGTTGCATTTTGTATCCTTTAAATAATGTAATAACTAGAGCCTGACCAATATATTGGCGATATTGGCATGGTGTTATTTCAGTTGGCTTAATAGCTGGTTTGATTTGCATAGAGAGATGATCTTATGGAAAGTTCCACAAGTCTATCTCTGTATATGGTGAAGGGTATGGGATGATGTGTGGTTATTTTAATTCCAAAGGCCAAGGGAACTTTATCAGGATGCATAGCATCCTGGATTCATGAAATGAGTGGCCTTTAAAAATAAAAATGTGCCTGCCTCTATGGGAATTTAACATAGGAGTGTGTATACTTACGCCCCCTGTATTTTAAGGAAGAACATTTATTTATTTACAATATTCATTCACAAAGAACATTGGTGACCTTTTAAAAGGTTGGATTTTCTTAATTCTTTTTAAATTAAGGCATTAAGATCAATTTCCAAAAGATCAGTTCTCTTTTTAATCACCTTTAGCATGGGTTTGTAAACTTATGCAAGCCACTGTATGTTCAATCGGATCGAGACTCCGTAACGGCAGATATTCAAAAAAGGAATGAATAAAAAAGCAGATCGGGACATCCCTATTGTACTCTATCTGCCCAGCACCAAACGGCATACAAGGTAAGTGATTAGCTGGTGAATACAGTGGAGCACTTATCATCTGAAAAACCATATGACCAAAAAGGCTAAAAGGAAAAAGGGTACGGACGCAGAAAAGTGGAGATGTTCCGAAAAATGGATGCAACACTTTTGAAACTTATGTCAGACCTGGAGACCAGTCCACTGCGGTTTTAGATTTGTTGTACAGTTTTGTCTGTGCAAGCCTTTTCTCATCGAACTGTGTCTCCCTCCATTTGTTTGTGTTCCGAGCAGGAGACTGGCTCTCAGTGAACTGTCAGTTTTTGTATTGATATCTCCTCCTTGCCTTAGGACATGAGGTTCAGCACTATGCTTCCTCGCCCATCTCTCTGTGTTTGCTCCCAGCAGGAAATTATGACACATTCGCCTTTATTCTCCGTCATTCCTCTCGGTCTTTCTTCTGGTTCCCCCTCCCCCTAACTTTCGGTCTTCCTTTTTCATCGCAGGAGATGCTCATTCCTTTGAATTAAATTCTCTACACTGTCACACGCCTGAGACAATGACATCCTCTCATCATAATATTGATTCTGTTTTGTATCTGACAGGCACGTTTGGCAAGCTAACCATCATGGGGCCAGTTCTCACTGCAGGGCCTAGTGCTTAAAAAGCTTTGAAAAAGACTCTTTTGATCAAAGCATCTTGTCCTGATATTCATTGAACATTTGAGGGTTTTAAGAGAGGAGGTTTAAGTATTATGGTACAGTGCAGCAGATGAAAAAACCCAGGGGAACATATGATTAATAATACCTACATAAATATTTCTATTACTACAGTTGTTAACTAATTGATAACTTCAGGTTAATGGAATTCTCCTTAGTCTCACTAGCATGTGGTTGATTATGTTTAACACAATGTGTCAAAGAGAAGACAGCCACTGTTATTGTGGACCATTGTATCTAGATATGTATCTACCTACAGTGGTGTGAAAAAGTTTGCCCCCTTCCTCATTTCCTGTTCCTTTGCATGTTTGTCACACTTAAGTGTTTTGGAACATCAAACCAATTTAAACAATAGTCAAGGACAACACAATTAAACACAAAATGCAATTTGTAAATGAAGGTGTTTATTATTAAAGGTGAAAAAAAATCCTAACCATCATGGCCCTGTGTGAAAAAGTGATTGCCCCCTAAACCTGATAACTGGTTGGGACACCCTTAGCAGCAACAACTGCAACCAAGCGTTTGTGATAACGTGCAATGAGGCTTTTACAGCGTCCTGGAGGAATTTTGGCCCAATCATCTTTGCAGAATTGTCCTAATTCAGTTACATTAGAGGGTTTTCGAGCATGAACGGCCTTTTTAAGGTCATACCACAACATCTCAATAGGATTTAGGTCAGGACTTTGGCTAGGCCACTCCAAAGTCTTCATTTTGTTTTTCTTCAGCCATTCGGTGGTGGATTTGCTGGTGTGTTTAGGATCATTGTCCTGCTGCAGAACCCAAGTTCGTTTCAACTTGAGTACACAAACAGATAGTCGGACATTCTCCTTCAAGATCTCTTGGTAGACAGCGGAATTCATAGTTCCTTTTATCATGGCAAGTCTTCCAGGTCCTGAAGCAGCAAAACAGCCCCAGACCATCACACTACCA
>NC_048418.1:18492067-18494213 GCF_013103735.1 Etheostoma cragini
CCGAAACACTTAAGTGTGACAAACATGCAAAGGAACAGGAATTGAGGAAGGGGGCAAACACTTTTTCACACCACTGTATCTGCATGGAGAGATACCCACCCCTACAAAGACATGCAGCAACAAAGTTTGCTAAATGCTTTGATTCCACAGCTTGATTGAATTCTTGATTCGGACTGGTCAGTAACAGCATTCTGCAGTCTATTTCTGTATAACAGGCAGTTGCTAAGCATAACGGCCTGTTGCAATGGACGGTGTTTTAATCATTGACTCAGGCAAACTATTCTTAAATAATTTTTTTTGCTGATACAGAGATCATACAAAACGGGAATCGCTAACCGAGCTAATGGGAGCAGTGCAAAGCATTAGCTAGCTCCATTGTTAGCTTACTCACCGGCGAGACCTAGCTTCTACCGGAGAGCCGTGCTCATCAGCGGTAAATTTACCCGTCCTGACCGGGGCGCAGCAAGGAACCTCTGTATGAGTAGCCGTGTAATAAGCTGTGTAATAGTGATAAGCGGGATAATGAATAGCATGCTGGTCATTACTGCGAATTAGCGCCCTGACAGGGGAATGCAGATCAAGTGTTGAATCAGCCTGAAGTGGCTCGCTCTACATTATGCCTTACGTGTTTTCATGTTTTAGAGTGTGGTCACATCCTGTTATAAAAAGTCCTAATTGAAAAAAGCTAAATGTTGACACTTTTTATTTCTGACCAACAAATGTGTGGTTGCGTGTCATTTATTTTCTCAGAGCCTGTGTTTTTGATTGTTTGTGCATGTAACTGCTTCTATAAATGTTGAATTTTGTTATATATTCAGCTTGCATTCTTCAGTAGTCAACTGGCTGTAAATTAAATAAAATGTGTTAATGTACTGTTTACATTTGTAAGTTTTCAGCAGTCTATGGAACCCGACAGTGTTGGAGTGCCAGATGTAGTCGGCGGGCCGCCAATTGAAAAGGATTACACTTACTCCACTGTACTATTAGTCTCACACAGGGTTATTTAAGGGTTTTATTCCTTTTAATTCAGTGTTGTGCTTAGGACATATGGACTATATGACCTTACCTCTTGTATTCTGCGTCACTGACTTTAACTGGTCTGAAATAAGGCTGATTAAACGTCCTTGTCTTGTTTCAGTGAAGCTACAGTATAAGTGACAAGGCAATTTAGACACCAAGAGGAAGGATTTTCCCACCATCTGGAAGAAATTGCATGTATCTACTTTTTTTTTGCACTACTGTACAATAGATGCATTTAATCCTCCAACTGGCTGTCTCAGAATCTGAAGAATTTATCCAAAATATCCTCATCTAACGGAAAATCTCAAATAAGAAACTAAGCCATTTCCAGTTTCTGAAAAAAAGATACAC
Source organism: Etheostoma cragini (assembly GCF_013103735.1). NCBI lineage: Eukaryota > Metazoa > Chordata > Actinopteri > Perciformes > Percidae > Etheostoma > Etheostoma cragini. The sequence goes on from NC_048418.1 coordinate 18,493,439, forward strand.
CAACAATTTGGTATTGTCTTCTGGAATACTGAAAAATGGGGAAACCCATTTACATGATGGGAATCACCACTCCACTGTTGAGGCCAGCTAATTGGATCCATATAAGATGGTCAGAGTAATTACTTGTTCAATAATGCTCCACTGGAGCTCTGTCATCAATGCGTTGTCAAGTTGCTCACAGCATCAAACAACCTCTTAGCCTCTGATTAATTTTGCAGAGGACCCAGTCCTGCCCCTTATTACCCTGTTACCCTCTTGTTCTATTATACACGGGATGTGTTGCTTTTCAATTCCTCTTTTTTGTGTGTCCGCTCATAATTAGCTCTGTGTGTGTGTGTCTCAATGAATCCCCTGAAACCGTGGCAGGTTGTTTATTGAATCAAAAGGTATAATTAAGTTTTTTTTAAACATGTCTTTCAATGGGAAGCATCTTTCGTGATCACAGCATGATTCTTTCTGCTAGTCTGGCTGCAGCAGAGAAGCTTTGCAATTATTGGTATTTTTATCCCAATGAGCTCTGTTTTAATTAACATTAATTCACGAGATCAATAAATGTGTTGTTAAAATACTTCTTTTATTAACACTAGTTATGTTTTTGTCTGTGTGACCGAAACGTGAAAAAATGTGGAAGTATTTAGAAGGCATAATGGACAGTGGGACTTCTTAACAAATATTGCTGTTAACATTTGCCTTTTCCGACGTACAGTGGGTACGGAAAGTATTCAGACCCCTTTAAATTTTTCACTCTTTGTTTCATTGCAGCCTTTTTCCAAAA
>NC_048418.1:18494313-18543057 GCF_013103735.1 Etheostoma cragini
TTTGGAAAATGGCTGCAATGAAACAAAGAGTGAAAAATTTAAAGGGGTCTGAATACTTTCCGTACCCACTGTACCTGCCCTAGAAGAGAGGTGTGCAAAAGTGCTTTTGAATTGATTAACACTAATTAAAAAGTAAATCTTGACCTAGTTTGAATCTTAATTTAAAAATAGCGCCTTTGTACACAGATTCATTCTAGTTTCAATATTTTTACTTCATGGTAGGTTTTTCTCACCTCAGCACTAAAATCTGTCCTCCTTCTGCCATCTAAAGAGTAGGGGAGCCAGTGAAAACGTGTTTACTGGCAATAAAGTCTGTGCTGTCAAAGACAGACAGGAGGTGGAAGGTAGAGCAGTGACAAGACGTGCTGCCTCTTTTTTTTCTCAAATTGACGGCTGAAAGAACCTGCTTTTCAAGGATAGAGCACTGACCCATGGTCCTGATGTGAGCTCAAATTACTTAATGAAATGTGCAGTGAATGGCAGCTGAAACTAATCCAGTAATTCTTTGGTCTTTTGCTCTGGCTTGCTCTCTCTCTGACAGTGCCTTGACAGGTCTTCAGTATCCTGACAGGCCAATTAGACAGCCATTTGCATATCTTCCTCGCTCCATTTGCCTTGTTCATGTGAGCATAAAATAGGATGATCTGGCTTTCGGACCTGTGTACGACATCAGAGTCACACTCTAACTCTATGCTCCATAATCCATGACCCCTCCACTTTTCTTCACCCCATCTCTCTTTAATTGTAACTGACTCAGACCTCTATTGTTGTATCACCTTTATCCACGTTTACCTGTGCGTGCGTGCGTGCGTGCAGTACTGCAGCTGGGGCGGGGAGTTGCTAAATCCGTAGACAACTCAAATAGTCTCTGTATAGCAGCGGGGCGAGAACAAATAAGCGACTAGCGACTTTCTGAAGAGAAGAGACAGCAGTATTGTCCAGAGAAAGCAAGGTCTTTCTCTGTTGAAGCCGCCACAATCACCTCTCTCTGTTACTGACTGAGGTGACATGTACTGGGCGTGTCGTGTAGTACTGCAGATAGGGTCTGTGCACTGTGCAGGAGGAAAAGTAAGAAAGACACTCTATCACTTCTAAATTTCTCTCTGTGTGATCATTTTACAAGTGAATACAACTGAATCAACAGCACAGCTGTTGTCGTTAACTTTTGTGTTTTTATGTTTGATTACTTTGTCAAAGGATGTTCAGCAGTGCAAAAAAGGCGAAAACTTGCTGGGAACCAACCCATCGCCCTGTTCCAAACAGGCAAACGCTTCAAACAGCCAGTGCACTAGTCATCTAAACTACAAAAAAGTTAACAGGAGCACCCTGACTGATTTATTGAAGATTAATTGATGTTGATTAAATTTCTTCCAGTAACCAGTTACAGTTGATATGTTGTGCCCACTGTACAATATGTGTTAAACTATGTATCCAAACATTTGCTAGGATAGATATGTTCTACCTGGCAGAATGAACTACCCTAGTTTTAACTACATTCAAAGAAGAAAATTGGGCATTCTGATACATATATCCTCCCTGACACAATGAGCTATCATACTTTTAACTAAATTTATGGATGAAGTAGGGCATTCAGATATATATTTCATACCTGACAATGAGCTACCATACTTTTAACTACGTTTGTAGAGGAAGTAGTCCATTCTGATAGACATGTCTGAATTAACAGAATCAGTTATTCTACATTTAAGTGTAGCACATTTAAACCAAACTGTTACAGTACAACTAGGATGCTAATGCAAGTAATAAACATAACCCCAATGATCCTAATCCTAATTGTATAAGTAATTCTAAACAAAATTATGAATAGCCTTAAAACAAATTACAACCATCAGTTAGGAAATAATGTTTCATTATATCTAAAATCAGAAAAGTTTGAGAGGTGGTTTTTGTCTTATAGTCTACAAACTGTATAGTATTCAAGTCAAAGTGAATGAAACAAATGCAATAGGACTCTTTCAAGATGTGATTTTTCTTTTTTCTTTTTTTCTTTTTTTTTTACTGCAAAAACAGGCAATTACCAAATGACGAACTATGGTTTAGACAAGGGATCACTGATTGGATTTAAAAAAAATATGGTTTAAATGTGATGGATGTTTTCTGTCAAGGTGAAAGAGACAAACAGCCTTTTTATTCAATGATGCTTCAGACTGAGAGACCTTGAGATTATAGCTCTCTTTTAGAGAGAAATAGACACGCAGAAAGAGAGAAATAGCCAGGTTAATTAAACAGTTATAAGTACAAAAGAGACAAGTGTTTTAATATATTCTTTTTCACTGTACAAATTCAAATTTAACATAACAGTTTGGAGCAAAATAGTTACCTGCTTAATCTTCATGTTACTACATGAACAACCTCATAATGATCCACAAGTAAGGTCTCGTGAATGTTCTTGAACTTATAGACATACCCTTCATACAAAGTGTTAGCATTGCGATTTGAAAAAAAGCACTCTTATTTCTGGGAACGCCACAATAAGATTGAATCCTAACAATCTCTTACCATGTTAACCATCACTACAGCACGCCTACCTATATTGTAATTGAGGATACACACAGCCATCGAGCTGGTAAGAATACCTTATTAATGGATGTCATGATTGGAATACAACCTTTTGCTTGTAATCATGTGTTGTTGCTTTTTTATCCTCCATTTTCCACTGTTTTGGTCTTTCGTCAGCTTATTCAGCTATTCACTTTTCCAGAATGCTCCCAGTTTACTGCCAGTCAACTCTTAGATTGCTGTTCAATGAATTATATTTTATCCTCATGGTCCAATCTCCTTCTACAGTAATTAAGTGCCTCAAACACACAAACACACATAACCTTAAGACGATCTGTACTGCTGGACATGGGTCTGCAGTGTCAATTATCGCAGTGTAATGATTGTAATGCTAATTTTCAGCCCATTACCCTGTTTTATGTTTCATGCAGTGGGTTGTAATTTAGTGAAAGCGTGATGGCCGGTCTGGGCCTAGGTGATAGATGTTAGTCAGCGCTAGAAAAGGGGAGTTCCGTCGTTAATAGGGTCTAGAAATGAACTGTCAGGTCACTAGGCCCATACACAGGGACAGAGTGGAAGGCTAGAAGCAGGAAGGACTGTCTATGATGCAGTGTGGAGGCTATGACTTTAAGATTGCTGTCAGTATACATGTATGATAAAAGCATATATTTAGGAATATGGTATTTAGAGGCTAAATGTCATATCAATGGATTTAAAAGCCTACATAAAGTCCAGAATTTCACAACTACATTTTTCAGTGCCGTCTTCCACCTCCATGTCATTTCTTCCACCCAGCCAAAAGGACCCTGCCTTATGTTGAAATATCTGTTAAGTGCCTTCTCTAGTTATATTTCTGCAGCATGTAGCTGCAATTCTTTTTCTACTATCCCTATTCCTTTGGACACATTTTGGCATGCCAATCACAGTGCAGAGTTAGATCACCTCAAGATGTCCCTAAGGATCTGACAGCAAGTGAAATAAGATTTTTGTGCGTATTCACCTGCCACTCTGCCTTCTTTTTAGCTATCCGGACAAAAAGGAGGAGTGCTCACTTTTCCAGAAGTGCCAGAACATGTGAAAGGCAATTCCAAACAAGTGGCAGAGTAATGGATGAAGGCAGCGAGGGCCATCAGTCAATTGCAGAACAGAACTAAGTCAGAGTTCAAGCTAACATATACTTACAGCCACTCTCCTGGCCCTGCACTAGCTGCAAATGACTCCAGGCAGACCACTGTAGCAGGAAATTACTTTTCACAATACTATATTGTATGAAGAAGATGTCCATCAAGATTTTCTGAAAATGCTGTACAGTGTCACTGCCACGCTGAACTGGTTTGAGAAAGGCCGCTTAAAGCCGATTGTTGTCTATGACAATAGCGGTCTATGACATCTTTTAGAGAAATGTGGAAAAATGTGCGTCATCTAGTTCTAGTGAGGTAATTAAGTGCAATTCTTTTTTTTTTTCACATCCTGAGTGGATGCTGGAAACAAATATAAAGGAAGTATAGGTCAAATGCCCTTTGAGTTCCTTGCTTCCAGTATGTCCAGTTAGATATATCTAGAGAAGTAAAAAAAAAAAGAAGCTTTAGTTCACTCCAGTCTTATGCTCAAGATCTATATTGGTTGAATTAATTTCCCGTAGTGCCATTAGCATTCTTTTACAGATTTTGAATCTAGTGTTACACCCCTGAGGATCTCTTTGTCTCTGCTAATTGTGAGAGAGTAAGTGAGAATAGAATATATGCAAAATGAAAACTGTGAGAAGGGGGAAAAGAGAAATTCCCTTATCTATGTCCCCCTAGCTCCAATGGCACAAACGGATGAAGACAGTCTAATACCAACCCGTCCTGCCCTTCTAAGACCTTTTGTTGACCTTTTGATGTCATTTAACTCTATCACAAGCGGGGCTGTCGCTACGAGCTAAGGATTTCATCAGCTCACAGGGCATGTGAGTGGGGTATTATGCAGTGACATTATGTGGTTCATAGACGAAAAAGAAAAAAAACAGATCTTGATGGATAAAGTTTGGCACATTATCCACAAGTGTTCAACTTACTGTAACACATAGAGCAGAGGTTGAATACTTAAAAAGATAGAAAGGTAATATCAATCATTCAATCAACCTTTATTTATGGAGTATTTTAAAACAACCAAATTTGATCAAAGTGCTGTTTCCTCGCCACTGTCGCACTGTTGCTTGCTCTGGAGGAGACTACTAGAACTGTTGGGTCCTTGTAAATTCTTGAGATAACTCTTGTTATGAATTGATACTATAAATAAAATTGAATTGAATTTAATTGTACATAAGAATAAATAAAATACATGTAACTCACCCAGGCATACAAGTAAAACAACTTAAGATACATTAAACATGAGAAAACAGCCATACAATATAATCAATAAACTATAAATGTTATGTCAGGTGGTGTTAAAGGCCTGAGGAGAGGTTTAAAAAAAAGATTTACAGCTCAGTGTCTGCACCTATCCCAGATAGATTCTTATTCCAAGTTCATGTTTGCTTTCAAATCTATGTTTAATGAAATTTAGTATTCCCACCCCTTTTAAATGATGCTGTCACAGTATACATAAGAGACAAAGTAAATGTGACGGCTTAATGCAAGTACTACAAACATTCATTGGTATGCACACAAACTGGCTCTTCTTTTCCAGTTTCACACTGTGATTCATTGTAGGAAATGTGTACAAATGAATGTTCTCTTTAAAAACAAACAAAAGACACCTTTACATTGTCCCCCAGCTGAATTGGTGACAAATGATCAGACATAACAGCGATGCATGCATAAGCTATTGCCTGCCGTTTGTTATGACAAACATAACTAGCATGCAGAGATCAATGAAAGATGACAGATTAGGTTATCTTAACCTCCACAGCATATCCCAAGTACACTGCTCATTAGCACCTCTCAAGATGTTTTCTCTGAATGTACCTGATGCTGCATTCCATCTCCCCCCAACGCCCCCACACTCCTGCTAGCCCACCTGACTGATGGTTCTGTTCTGTCATTTAGTTAAGAGTGCATTAGCATGCAAAAGGTCTCCTGGGGTTCTCAAATGCCACCTGTCAGATTTCATTGATGTTGTGTTTGCTTGAGTTACTCATGCTGTAGTTAAACATATATAGGAGATAATGGGAACATGTTTGTGTGCACAATAGGCTTGGGTTTGTGACGATTGGCCATCTGATTATATATTGACGATTGAAGAGATGATCGATTGTTTTTTTCTAAGCCGATATTAAGGCTATTTTAAATAACTTACTATCAGAACAACCAGAAGATTTTATTTAAAAAAACAAATAAAATAACGTATCTAGAATCTGCGCCCTGCAGATGTTTCTGGTGAAGTGGCAGGTCCGCCCGCTGAGCCCTGTTAATCAGCACAAGTGACAAGTGAATTTTAAATTAAATTAATTACGAACCAGTTTGCCGTCTCTTTTCCACTGATCTGACACCCATATGCCGGCTCTCGCTTCATAAGAGTAGTGAATGGTAAGGATATGATTTGGATTGTGAAATGGAAGATAGATGAAAATGTTAAATGGAACATTGCGCTGTGATAGTGCCACACCAAGCACAGACACGGTGACTTTTAAAAGGGAGCCCTCGTTTGACATTTTTTACCATAGCAGTATGGTCTCAATGAATCCAAGCAGCTATGAGGATTCTGCTGAGGAAGCTCATCCTTCTTAATGAACCATAAATTACCATTAAATGTTAGTTCAATCAACAATATAAAATACCACATAGGGAGGATGTTGGGGTGGTGGAGAGCGGCATGAGTGTAACAGAAGGGTAAACAGTAGGCTCATCCGAGGTGAACGGCGCCTCGCCTGGATAGTGGATGAGAGCAGGCGGCAGCAGCCGGGGGCGGGGACAAAATCCGCTCTGCAGTCGGAGAGTTTCCTGTCGTTTCCAGCAGTTCAGGCTAAACAGGAAGTGACATAAACACTGTGGTCTGATTCCGATTTAATAAAATGTTATCAGACCATTAGTTCAGCTTGTATACTGTCTCCAGTTGTTTTAATTAAGATGGAGTAGTTCCCAAAATGCAATCTGTTGCTGATTTTAACAACACACTCTAGATGATCTGTGATCTGAACTGATAGTCTCTCTGACTTCTAAACGTCACTATCAGCCACACAACATGTGGTTTGTTCAGAATAAGCCTTTAAATCAGACAAATGGCAATTAAAATTCTTCCAAATCCAAATCAATAAAAAGTTTATATAAAACGTTTCCCAGCGTGCACTGGGTCCACCTGGGGCTATGCAGTTGGTGAAAAGCAGCGGCCTGCGTCTCAAAACTTTGGCCGCCTTGATCTTGTGAGGTTATCGTTGCCGACGTGTCCATGACGTCAGATTAAGACACAAATCTAACCAGCATGCATTGGGTGGCGATGGCCGGGGATCGATTCTGGTCAGAACGGGTTCATCTTGAACAAGCCTATTGATAGTGACGGGTTATAATGTCTACGCTATACTCCTGCTTGATCATGATCGAACGTTACTTGCCACACAGCTGATGTTGATCAGCCATTTTAATTGCAGCTGCAATGCTATGCCTCATTTTTGTGACTTTTATCGTGTATATTGTATATTGTTTGTGACTTTTTTTTTGCGTGCATATAGTATAAGTAAATCAGAAAAAGTGTTTTATCATACTTCCTCTTATGCTATAACTGCTGTGTGTGTGTGTGTGTGTGTGTGTGTGTGTGTGTGTGTGTGTGTGTGTGTGTGTGTGTGTGTGTGTGTGTGTGTGTGTGTGTGTGTGTGTGTGTGTGTGTGTGTGTGTGTGTGTGTGTGTGTGTACACACACCTATGCATGTGTTTGTGAGAAATGAACTGTCAGCTATAGCAAACAGCGGGTGCCTAGGAACAGAGGAGGGGAGGAAGGTGAGAAAGAGGGTAGAAACAACACTCTGTGAGGCGTGTCAGGGGTAAGGGAGAGCAAGGTTGAGTGGTGCATCTGAATGTTGATGTTAAGAGTGGAATAATTGCTTACCGCTGTGAAATCTGCTACAGAGGAAGTGAGAAGGAACATGGGGCTGAGAAGGTGAGAAAGAGGAGAGACGGCAAACGGAGAGACCCAAGAGGTTGATGGTGATATTTAAACCTGCATTAGTTATTTAATACACAGTAGTTACTGTATCTCTCTACACCCTTCCTCCTTTATCTTCCCTGCAGCCTCTCCTCTCCATCACTTTTTAACCTACTTCTTTGTATGTCTTTGACTTATTCTGTACTACATGTCAGTGTTATCCATCACACTGCTAATTTAAGTTTTTAGTTTTTGGGGAAGAGCTTCCCTATTGTCATACTCATGCCCTGCCTCTGATTTTTCTTTTTAAATCCTGTGAACAGTTGAAAATAGGGGTGCACAATATATCAGGTTTTTTAATCGTCATCACAATATCAACTGACACAATAAACACAAAAGGCTGGGACATATTGCGAAAGACAAATTTCTTTTTTTTTCAGCAATTTAAAATGTAACTGTAATTCTGTTTGTTAGTGGTGCCTTTTATATTCATTTCCATGTTCAATTTGTCCAATAAAAGAATGTTTAAATTAAAAAAGCAGTTTGTTGTATTTAAGCAGGATACTACGAGCAGCAGAAATGCAGAACTGAGCACATTTTAATATCTGTTTCTTTGTCGCAAGTGATATTGTTAGCGCGATATTCAATATTATCGCGTATTTTCCTCACATCGTGCTGCCCTAGTGAAAAACTAGGCTTGCTTTGTGGTCCAATGTTTGATGTACTCTGCCAGACCCCCCACATACCATTCACACAACTTTCTGCTTAACTAGATAAACCATGTCCCACCTGCGTTTACCTTTTTCTGTTTGCATATTTTCACTTGAGAAATGTGTGATTCAGCACATAGCTAAAGGCATGTTCTTTTGCAGTCTCTCATGGCACTCACATCCATGGTCTTACTCACAAATAGCCTCTCCTAAACTGTTCATTGCTGTGTCCAACTTCAACACTCCACTCCTTCGTCTCGGTTTTGAACTCTTCAGCCACAAGGCTTCTCTTCAGCATTTAAATCACACAACTATATCTTCACGCACTCCAGTTAACAGGCAACACTGACAGCCACAGTTCATCAGGTGAATTCTAATCCCACAACTACAGAGGCTGCAATTAACACTAGCAAATCCCCCAGCAGAATGAAAGTGTATTGTCTGCAATATTGAATTCTCTCCATTCCTACATTATGTTGTCCAATGTATCAGTGGTCCTGGGTGAATAGATAACTGTGTGTGTGTGTGTGTGTGTGTGTGTGTGTAAGCTGTTGATTTGTCACCCTGAGGTCAAGTGGAAAGTGCGACAATCTCCCAAATGCAATTAGGAAGTGGCCGGCTATCTGAAAGAGCCCAGTGAGACTGTGATGAATTGCTCCTGCGTGTCTGTCTTTAACTGACTGTGAGTCTGCTGTGACTGCACCGGTCAACAAACACGTCTAACCATGCAAACAGAAACACACCGCATTGTGTAAATGCTAGCAGGTTTATTGCATTTCAGACATCCAGACAGACCCTCAAGAAATTGATAGAGATGGTTATCTCTTTACAGTCGGACTTGATTTTTCTGGAAGGGGAAATAGATGCTGGTGTTTGACAAAATTCACTCATTAGACAACATTTCAGGAGGTATTACCTGTTCCACCTTGATTCTGAGGAGCTCTGTAAATGTTTTGAATGATTTATTTGTGTGTGCACACTTGGGTGTCTATTAAAAGAGGTGCTTTCATTCAATACTGGACGAATTTGTTGGTATTTAAAGAGTACACATGCTAGACTTTAAACAGATCATGTCATGTATTGTAGTCATGTAGGGAATTGTTTGTTCCCCTGAATACTGACTTCTAATTGTTATGTCATGACTTTTTATTCAATTACCTTTACTTTTTGCAATGTGTGTCTTTTTTCTAAAGATCCTTTGGTGTAAAGTACCGGAGTCAAGCTTTGAGTGTAGATTTAAAAAGCCACATGTCAGGAAGTGACACATCTACAAAGGCGCCACTGACATGACAACTTATCCTCCAGTTAACTGCCTGGCGCATAGTGTCCTCATCGTGTCCTCGCCAAAAACCTTGAGACAGTACAGAAAATCCCATTAAGCCAACAGGAGAAAGGCTTAGTGGAAGGCCAGGAACCCTTTGTTGTCATCCTCCTCTTCCACCCTCACTCACACAACACTAGAACTGCAAAAGGAGAGGGATATTTTTCTGATATTCAGCCAGTGTGATTAATTTTTACATTTTGAATCACCGCAAGGTTAAGAACAAATTGATCATAAAGTAGATGTACTTTCTATTCTGCCCATTATATGCAGATACACCTTCTTAAAATGTCTAACCTTGATACAAAAATGGACATTGCATGACTCATATTAGTTTTGATATCGTGTATATTTTTAATTACCATTCAAAACCAAAATTACATATTACACTTGCATAAAATTATGCCTGCATACAATCTAACACATAAGCAACTATACAAACAAAGCACATCCTATCACCAAAAGAACAAAGGAAGATTTGTTTTTATCTCAAAGATTAGCTCTAGTGACACGTCAATTGGTTTTGTTTTTTGCACATTTTTACAGTCCTACTTTTGACGCATATCTCTTACTTGCTCAGTCATAAACAGCCATGTGCTCCATTAGCCACTCGGGTATGTAGAGCAAGGTGCTTCTTCATGGTGGAAATATCTTATGTCTGCAATCAAATGCACAATAGATTGAACCTGGAAAAACTCTCCAGGTGCCATTTTAGACTGCAGTTTTCTAAATATATTTTAAAATGTATTTAAAAAAAAAAAAAAAAAAAGGGTTGTTGGGGATCTTGTACAGATAGAACTGAACTTTTTTTACTTTTAGCATGAACGAACACATAGCAAAGCAAAAGATGAGTAAATCAAATCTCATTAAAACCTCACATGCTGTAATGAAGCCCTTTTCCCTCAAAATAACTTATCCATAGTGTGTAGACTGGGAGCTCAATGTGCGTGTGTGTGTGTGTGTAGTCAGGGTGTATCTGTGGGTCAGTAGTGGGATGAAGTGTAATCCAGTGATTAATTAAACGAGAGGAACGGGTGAGTGTGATCTCAGCACTGAACGCAGTAGAGTGAAGGAATCAGGGCTTAAAACCGCCTCTGCTTAGAAACTCACTATAATCAAGGTCTTAGAGCAACACACACACACACACACACACACACACACACACACAGACCCCAGATGGAGTAACACCAGTATTTGATTAAGAAGAGGATTTAACATGATTGAATTTCCTCTTTCTCTGTTGAGTCTTGACTGAGAAGGAGGGTTCAGGCTTTCAGTGTTTCAGAAGTCGCTTCCTAAATGTTGCTGTGCAGGTGATAATCAGGATATGAGGTGATACATCACATTGTTAACTGCAAAAATTCTAAAGAAGACAGGTGTTTCCTTTTATAGGGCACTAATTGGTGAAATATTAGCTTGTCACTCCAGATAGAAATTCAAGGCTTTATTCCTGGCCCTAATTTGTTTGCACTCACGTTGCACGTGGGTCACATTATTGGACAGCATGACACATTCTTTCATTTTCATGCTGATGATACATAATTGTACCTCTCCTTTAGCCCAAAGGACTTTAAGCAGACTGTCTATTTTACATAATTGTCTTCTTGGCATCGGGGGGGAATTGCCCAAAACCTTTTAAAACACAGGTCCCGACCCCAGTTTGTCGTTTGATACTGTATACTGAGTTTTGCGTTAGTTAGTAGTTATAGTCTGGACTTTATATGGATGGTGTTTACAACAATTATTCAGGCTTTCTTTGTCACACCATATTGAGATTACTATAGGCCTAACGGTTTACCTGCAGGTTCTTCATCAATGTGCTGCTGCCAGACTCCTATCTTAAATTATTATCTTAAATTCATTGCCATTTTTACACTAGTTTACGTTACATGTTGGTACTGACAATGAAGTGACAACGTTTGCCCGACAGCTCCAGCATGTTGCCAGTCTAATTCACAGGTCTGAAGACTAACGTCAGTATTGGTTTGTGCATGCTGGTGTACTGTAACACATGCAACACATGCTAATAATGTTGTGTAAACGCCGGCTGGAAAAAAAAGATGTCTTATGAGACCGGATGATTCCATTGGTGTTGATTAGTCACTGGAAAAAAAAGAGTTTTTCATCTTACCTGTATTTATGTTGTCTTATTCAGATGATATAAACAAAGTTCATTTTAGAGCTTTGTTAATAAACAGAGATAGTGAGCTTATAAGAAAAAAACATGTCTCACAATGAGCTTTCCTTAGTATGTGCCATTTCTGAGTTTTTAGCTTTTGGGGCGGCGGGGGGCCTTGACCAACTGCCACTTTCTTTGTTTGAAAGCCATGATGTGTCTCTCTCATGGATGGGCCAAATTCTCTGGGCGGGCAAAGCAGAAAAGGGGAGGTAACTTTGATTCCAGATCTCTGAGCTTTCATTTTCTCAGAGACAGAGCAGGACACCCAGGGCTCGGTTTACACCTATCGCCATATCTAGCCACTGGGGGACCATCGGCAGGCTGGGGGAACTCATATTAATGTTTAAAAAACTCATAAAGTGAGATTTTCATTCCATGGGACCTTTTTTAAAACAAAGTGTAAGCATGGATACATGTTTTTTTTTTTTTTTAAGTTGTAAGAAATGAAACGCTCTGTCAACTACTGGGCTTAAAGTAGGAATGTGCAGTTAATGTTTTTTGCTCCTTGTGACATGTTGGTTTGTGGAGCATCGTTTCCTCATTAACTGATGTCGTCTTGTCCGTTTCCATTATATTGCCGATTTACCATCCCGTAAAATACATGCTTCCTGACAGCTTGATATTTTCTGTTGATGCGGTTTATGCCGCTCAAGCTTTCTGTGGAGTACCATCTTATTTTAGATAAATGGTTTTATTGAAATTTTTTTTGCTGATTCTTCCACTTCACTCTCAATCTTCCATAGCAACAGACCAACTTCCCAAAGCAGGGACCTATGATATTTACGGAACCCTTTTCCCTCATGACGTATTGGCCAAGAGATTAGACTTCACTTCCTCCATACACCACAACGGAGTGAAATTATAGTGTTCCTTTTGGTTGGGGCTGGTGAGAAGCAAAAAATGTATGTGTGTGTGTGTAAAGTTCTTATTTGCTGACGCAGTAGGAATTAGTCTGAAATCTCTGTCATCGCCATTTACATATTCATTGGCACATCACATTCCTCCTCCTCATCTCTCTCTCTCCCTCCCTCCTCTTCTGTGGCTCACTCTATCTTTCGTCCACTCCATGACTCGGTTACATTCTCCTGCAAAAATGTAATCCAGAAAAAATGAAATTGCCACAACAGATGGAGTGAGAAATGGATTTGCATCCAACCCCAAACTGTGAAGTGGAAGTACCTTAGCCTCCTCTTAACCACTAAGTCAAGGTTTATGTATAAACGCTGCCGCAGTAACTTATAATCATTGGTTTTTTTAAACCAGATTCCTCTCCCATTGGTCCCATCTAAGGCCATATTTGCTCAGTTTGTGTGTATATACAGGCAGGATTTAGGCCGTGCTTATCGCTTTTCTCTCATACCAACTGCTGTGTTTAATGTTATTCTAATGTTCTATGAGTACACATCACGTACCACAGCCATATTGGGGACCTTTTCATCTCGATAACACCTCAAAGGTGTAATACCAGGGCCAGGCAACTTGAAAATTGGTTGGGGACCAAACCTTCAAGCCCACTGTGCTTGGCAACATCATTATTTCACTACGAGAGGGTGTGAAGAGTTGAATCAGGTTAAACAGAAGCCAGAGAGAAAAAATAAGACTGTGCGCATGACAGTGGGATATGAAGACGAGGGGGGGGGGGACAAAGCCAGTGGCGAAAGGGAACTTTGTCTTTGTCAGTGGAGTGTAAGCCTGCAAGCAGAATTCCCAGAGCTAGGAAGCTTTTTTTTTGCCGGTGTGTCCCACTTTGTTCTGAGAGATATGAGCCAGCACAGGGTCAGAGCACTGCAGCTTTTTGTTCCCTGTGCAAGGAGATTTCCCAAATCCCTGAAATGAACACTTGTGCAGAGGAAACACTTCACAGATGATTCAAGACTCGCAACAAGATCTACACAAAGAAACACACATGCAATCAGTGCGCATAGTAGTGCCCTCTGCGGACACAACAAATTTCATCTTTTGTTGAGCTGGCACAGTTTGACACATATCAAAAATTAGTTTTCTCTTCACTAAACCCCAGGAGCTGTATGCTGCGTTTTTGTAAGCATTTCATGCTGACAAAGATCTTTGTGTCCAGATATGGGACTGAAATTGAAAGAAAATGTCAGCAATGTGTATTGTTAGTTTTAGAAATGAGACTGAAATTGCAATGAAAATATCAGCAGTGTGCATTGCATAGTTTTTTACTTCATTACCCATGGTTTGATTCTGCCCCAATTATCTGGAAGCAAGTGCTGGTTTTTCAGAAAATCACAGGGAGAAATAAAGGAAGAAACAAACAAAGCTAAATGAGAAAGCTATTTCCAGCAATGTTGTGAGAGAAAAATGAGTGAATGAAAGAAATCTAGTTATTGGAGATGTTTCCAATCCCCATGTTTTTGTCAAAGCAGTGTCAATCTGAACCTACAGTAAGTACGGACTTTGTCCCTTACTCTTAGTCTGATAGTTTTTGTTAAGCACCCAGAACCCTCATGTCTGTCCATTGATGAGCCACATGCTGAGCATCATTTGCCGTCTCTGTTGGTGAGCCTGTTCTGTTTCATCTTTAGAACTCACATGGTTAATTTTTCTTTTTCTCTGCGATAAACATTCAGGATATTCAAGACTTCCGACTGATTTACAAATACTTTCATCCTCAAAATTGTCTAAAAAATAAATAAGAGACTTTTAATTATAATTAAATGAATCTCTCTGACTGTCTTCACGTAGTTTTTTTTTTTCTTCTCCGTTTTAATTTGCTCCTGATTCACTAAATGTCATTGGCATATGCAGATTGAAAGTGCTCCCTTAACATTTTAGAATCAAGTTTTGGTGACACATTAACAAACAAAGAAATCCTATAAACATGGTCCTCTGTTAAAGATAGAAATTGCTGTCTAGAACACTACACTAGCTGTGTTGGAATGTTTATTTTATCAACTGTAAATGTAAAACATTACATCATTAATGCATCTTTCCGTTGTCTGTTTAGGGGAGATTTGTGCCTTTAAGATCTACGGTCAGGATGCTCCGTTCGAGGCAGTGGTGTTGAATCGCACATCAGGAGAGGGAGTCGTGCGGGTCAGTAGCCCAGTGGACTGTGAGTCCCAGAAAGAGTATACCTTCATCATCCAGGCCTACGACTGTGGGGCCGGGCCCAGCGGGGCCGACTGGAAGAAATCCCACAAGTAAGTCCACCAGTGTCTGTTAATGTGCTGTGTGGGTGTATTTAGTTTAGCCGTCAATAAGAAAGATCAGGTCAAACATGATTTTCTTATGTGTTTTTCTAAACAATGGCTGATGTGAAAGGAAAAACATTAAAGATTGTTTAACGTAATTTCTAAATGTTCTGTCCTGGTTTACTGGGAGTGACAGAAATAGCACATCAGTAGTCATGTTTCCATCAACGTATTTTTTTCGCATTAGTAAATGGAAATGGCAAAATTGGAAAAAAACTTCCTCATATTTGCAACAAAGTTTTCACACTCTCTTAAGGTGGTTTTTGCCTTTTTTTTAAAAAGATTAATGTGAAAAATGGGAGATGGAAACACTTTTGCCAAATAAGTTGTGATGTAGCAAACATGTAACATGACTATAGTCATGGTATCTATCGGATGGGGGAAGCATTGGGGTGTGGGTCCCAGATGCAAACTTTTATAAGTTGAGCCTCACCAACACATACAAAAAGAAATCATGATATTTGTAACTGCACGAGAAAATACAACCTTAAAAATGTGTCCGAAAAATTAAAACTGAACACTGCAATTACCAAACAGCACATTAGTGTGCTAGATTGCATTAAACTGATGTTCGAGGTATTTCCTACCCTTTTTATAAAAACCATTTAAATCAAATTTTCAAAAATGTGATGCTTGCTCATGTTTTTGTATTATTTTCAAGCATTAACCAAATGCATCTCAACTTGTTGACACAAAGAGGTTAAAAGGGATTTGTCCTCCTGATTTGGGATTTGAAAGTGGAACTATTATACTTTTTAGTCTATAGTTAGTCTATAATGTCATAATGACAGCCCCAAAAAAAAACATACTGGCTAAACTATTCAAGCAGGGCGGGTTTCTTTAGGACCGGGGGGGGGGGTCCATCTGTTGCTAGGAATGATGACACAGTGAACCAATCAGCAGACCAACCTTGACTGAGGTGGTACTAAAACAAGTACCTGTTGGCAACTACCAGGGACTTTTTTTTTCATAAGGGAAAACCAAAAAAGTCCAGAGTCCAGTGACCTGCTACCACGTACTTTTTTTTTGTACTACCTCAGTCGAGGTTCCAAGCGAGCTGAGGCGATCCCAAAAGGTGACGTGGAAACCTGCAGACTGCTGGTTGGTCGGATCACTGCGTTGTTAGCAAACAAGAGTGCGAAGTGTGTGTCCAGAACAAACGCAACATTTAAAAAAAATCTAGCCAGACACCGACTGATTATCTACTCTCTGCACTATTCTCACTTTTCAATTGTTCAATATTAAGGGCTATTAGGGGCTTTATGTCGTTTCCAATATTGCACACTGTTACTTAAAAAAAAACAAGACAACTTAATAATGAAAAGTTTTTATTTAGCTTTTTTCAGCATCCTGGTCTTATTCCTCTGCACCCTGTGACAGTGTCCACCCGGCTCTGCTGTCCCAGATGCATCCCAGTTGTTTTCATAAATCTCTCCATGACTCTCATAAAGATTATACGAAGCCCAGCAGGTCAGAACCAGAGATCTCACCAGTCTGACTTTGCACAAACGGTACACAGCACACACAAACGGTACACAGCACACATGTTGTTGTGTAATCGTGGTTGCTAAAGTTCATGTACCTTACATAGTATATAGTAAATAGTGACCGGGGCCCCTAACACTTGCAAATGTTATCTAACGTTGCCAGGAAACTTGACTTACCCTTTTGTGTTGGCGAACAACAGTCATGTTGACATCTGAACTCCGTCGTAATTCCCAAACTCCTGTATTTTTTCAGCGGTGATTTTTGTTGCTTCCTTTAGCTTCTTTTGAAACAAAACATTTATTTTGGCTGTGGCGAGTAGCCAACGTGCTGTTGTGAGTCGCGTTAAAAATTACATCATCACACGTAGCTATGGTGACCAGCCACGCTGAGGCGTTACTCATTTTGCAATGGAAAACGGACGCAGAATGCGTTGAGTAGAGGCGAGTCAAGTCGAGTCGAGCTGCTACCAGCAGTGGAAAAACGCCATATGTGAGTCGAGGAGGTACCATGCAGTGGAAAAACGCCAATATATACAGTGAGGAAAATAAGTATTTGAACACCCTGCTATTTTGCAAGGTCTCCCACTTAGAAATAATGGAGGGGTCTGAAATTTTCATCGTAGGTGCATGTCCACTGTGACAGACATAATCTTAAAAAAATCCAGAAATCACAATGTAGGATTTTTTAACTATTTATTTGTATGATACAGCTGCAAATAAGTATTTTAACACATGTCTATCAGTCAGAATTCTGACCCTCAAAGACCTGTTGGTCTGCCCTCAAAATTTCCACCTCCGCTCCATTTATTATCTTAAATAAGATGTACCTGTTTGAGGTTGTTAACTGCATAAAGACACCTGACCACCCCATACAATCAGTAAGAATCCAACTACTAACATGGCCAAGACCAAAGAGCTGTCCAAAGACACTAGAGACTACATTTTACACCTCCACAAGGCTGGAAAGGGCTACGGGGAAATTGCCATGCAGCTTGGTGAGAAAAAAGGTCCACTGTTGGAGAAATCATTAGAAAGTGGAAGAAGCTAAACATGACTGTCCATCTCCCTCGGACTGGGGCTCCATGCAAGATCTCACATTGTGGGGTCTCAATGATCCTAAGAAAGGTGAGAAATCAGCCCAGAACTACACGGGAGGCGCTCGTCAATGACCTAAAAAGGGCTGGGCCAACCGTTTCCAAGGTTACTGTTGGTAATACACTAAGACGTAATCATGATCACGAAATCATGCATGGCACGGAAGGTTCCCCTGCTTAAACCAGCACATGTCAAAGCCCGTCTTAAGTTTGCCAATGACCATTTGGATGATCCAGAGGAGTCATGGGAGAAAGTCATGTGGTCAGACAAGACCAAAATAGAACTTTTTGGTCATAATTCCACTAACCGTGTTTGGAGGAAGAAGAATGATGAGTATCATCCCAACAACACCATCCCTACGGTGAAGCATGGGGTGGTAGCATCATGCTTTGGGGGTGTTTTTCTGTACACGGGACAGGGCAACTGCACTGTATTAAGGAGAGGATGACCAGGGCCATGTATTGCGAGATTTTGGGAAACAACCTCCTTCCCTCAGTTGGAGCATTGATGATGGGTTGAGGCTGGGTCTTCCAACATGACAATGACCCGAAGGACACAACCAGGATAACCAAGGAGTGGCTCTGTAAGAAGCATATCAAGGTTCTGGCGTGGCCTAGCCAGTCTCCAGACCTAAACCCATTAGAGGATCTTTGGAGGGAGCTCAAACTCTGTTTCTCAGCAACAGCCCAGAAACCTGACTGATCTAGAGAAGATCTGTGTGGAGGAGTGGGCCAAAATCCCTTCTGCAGTGTGTGCAAACCTGGTGAAAAACTACAGGAAACGTTTGACCTCTGGAATTGCAAACAAAGTCTACTATACCAAATATTAACATTGATTTTCTCAGGTGTTCAAATACTTATTTGCAGCTGTATCATACAAGTAAATAGTTGAAAAATCATACGTTGTGATTTCCGGATTTTTTTTTTATAAGATTATGTCTCTCACGGTGGACATGCACCTACAATGACAATTTCAGACCCCTCCATGATTTCTATGAGGGAGAACTTGCCAAATAGCAGGGTGTTCAAATACTTATTTTCCTCATTGTAGCTGTAATCTTGGAGGCCAATGCTGGTCATTTCTCATCAATTTCGGGTCACATTACTGCCGGGACATGTCCGGTTGGATGGTGTTTGGTTTAGAACACCAAGTTTAGAAGAAGGTGCAGCAGCCATAGGCAGTATGAGAAAAAAAAAAGTGTTTTTGAACTATGAAGCATGTAAACATGTTCTAGTACAATCACAAAATAGTGTAAACTTGAAAATGCTATATATTACCTCCACTTTAAGACCCTGCTAGATAGAGGACTGGCTTGCAGTGGAAATTGTGTTTTCTGAGTTTGTTTGTTGGATGTATGTAGGATCCAAATGTATAACCTAGTCCTGCTGTAGCTGTAGCAGAGTTCTTGGAGAAAATTCATTCATGCCCCAATACATAACAGCCAGACAAACTAACAAGGATTACATTTATACTTCTTATTATAAATACTCTACAACAAGCCCTCCCTTTAAATTAATGGAGGGCTATGCTAAAATAATTTTAAATCGGCTTTAAAATATTAAATAATTGATGTATGACTACCACTGCTTTTAATGCGTAAATTGAAGGAACTAACAGATTACATTTCAATGAAATTGAATTTTTATATTTTCATGTGACAAATTAATAAGTAAAATAGAAGTGTGTCAATGTTTCTTTTAGATGTTTGCTACAAAAATGTTATTATAAATATTTTACACCCACATATCAAGTTATGATAGGATTTTGTCTTTGCAGTTCCTACTGATATCAGGGTTGATATCAGGAGATGATGATGGATAATTCAAAGATGACGAGTCCAAAGATTTCAGATCATGTGCAGCTTTATTCAAACGGTGAACAAACTTTCATGACAAAGAGAGTGACCATTGAACATCCAAATAACTGTGTTTTTGTATTCTTCTTGTCCTGCACAGGTCAGTTTATATATTTCTGTGAGTCAGGGTTACCTTCAAAACGACTCCTTATTTGTTAGACACTTCTAATAGTTTTACACATTCCAAACTATTCCTGCAAACGAGTGTGTCCCCTTTACGCTGACCCTGCTGTGGAAGTTCCCTTAGAATAGTTTAATACATTTGAACACTTACATGCATAAATACCAACCTATCATCTACTTTCTCTTATTTTTTTATTTTATCTTTTCCCCAAGATGTTCCAGTACGTGACAGCTGAGTCTTGCAGTTCTGCTCTCAGGATATGTCCCCCTAATGGCCCATCATTATAATGTGTGTTCGTATGTGGGTATGGCAGTGCTACGTGAATGAGAGTGAATGACAGGCAGAATGGCATGGACAGCAGCAAATCAAACCCTCTGGTCCTTCAGTCAAAGACAAGGAGCTGGGAAAATAAGCCGCTGCAGGCTTGGGACTGAAAGGAAGGAGAGAGAGAAATTTATCAGCTCAGGGATCTGTGATGAATTTCAGTAGTGGATGATGAATGACACTCTGTGTGTGTGTGTGTGTGTGTGTGTGTGTGTGTGTGTGTGTGTGTGTGTGTGTGTGTGTGTGTGTGTGTGTGTGTGTTTATCGCTGCATGACATTCTAAATAGGCCTCATTAGGCTAATGTCATTAATTAGCCAGATGTGCTTCTTCAGATACACTGAAAGTAGTTGTCAGAGAAGGTCACCAGTAAAGAAAATTTCATGATATGAATTATTGCTTCTTTTATATACTCTGGTTGCATAAATGTTATCTGAGTCCTTTCTAGCAGGTAGGATTCTGTGTTTGTGTGTGCTTGCATCAGAAGGACACAAAGGTAAAGAAAAAACAACCAGAACCTTGAATAGAAAACAATCTGGCTTTGCAGGATCTGCTGCGGATCAGCCAGTGTAAGTAGATGAGCCTGTTCAATAAAGGTTTGATTCACATTAAATAGTAATTGAAACACATTTCAGAAAGAAATACCAATAAACAACACCTTATGTGAGGTGATCTTTTAATCAGCTCTTCTCAATCCTGCTTTTCTGGAATTCATCTATTTTCCCTATAAGCGTAGAAAGGGTTTCCTCCCACTGTCTTTTAATCATCTCTAATGACTTAGAGATTTTAATTTCTCTCTTCTCCACTCCTCCATACGTCTCTTCTTTCCCTGTCTTTTGCTTTTCTTTTCTCCATCATTCATTTCCACTCAACATTCTTTGCATTCTTCCCTCTTTGCTCCCTCTTTCTTAATTCCTTCCTTCCTTCCTCTCAGGGCGGTGGTTCACATACAGGTGGATGACGTCAATGAGTTCTGCCCCGTGTTTCGGGAGCCACTTTACAAGGCATCAGTAACAGAGGGCAAAATCTACGACAGCATTTTGCAGGTATTTATGTACTGTATTTCAAAGTTATTATGTCATGTTATTTAATTTGGTTAGGTGCTTCTTTCCTTTTATTGTTAGGATCAATCTGACGGAGAACTTTGCAGGTTAAGTTGGTTTAACTATGCCACAAAAAATCATTTGGTTTAAACATGTGGAATATTGTGACTGTCTATAGTCTTCCTAGGGTTTTTGATGAACTGCGATGATGTTGTTTCACGTTTCATGTTGCAGGTAGAAGCTTGGGACCAAGACTGTTCCCCCCAGTACAGCCAGATCTGTAACTATGAGATTGTCACTGCAGGGACGCCATTTGCCATTGACCGCAATGGTAAGTGTGTGTGTGTGTGTGTGTGTGTGTGTGTGTGTGTGTGTGTGTGTGTGTGTGTGTGTGTGTGTGTGTGTGTGTGTGTGTGTGTGTGTGTGTGTGTGTGTGTGTGTGTGTGTGTGTGTGTGTGTGTGTTTGAGTCTGGCTTGGCTGACAGAGAGGCTGGACCATAGTTTCCCGCTGATGTGATTAGGCTAGAAGTATGTGTCTAAGAGAGAGGGCAAAACGAGGATAGCACAGCCAGAGTCAGTGTGCGTGACTGGAGGCTTTATTCTTGGGAAAACTTTATTAACACAGCTGTAATGTCACAAATATGTTATAGTATGGGCAGAAAGAGCCACTTCAGTGCAGTTACAGTCATGCACGGCTTCAGTGATGGTGGAGAGATGTGCCGATGCGGAAGACCTGGAAATGCTGACCTATCAGAGCAGCCTGGGGTTTCATTTGGGATGAAATGACAGGCACTTACACGTAAGGTTTCAGACAGATGGTAATACTGGTATATTTAAACAGTATGAGAATGAATAAGAATGTGTTTTTGAAAATTTAAACATGTAAACAGGTTCTAGTAGAAACTCAAACTGTATGAACTTTTAAATTGTATTACATTGAAAGGCCATTATTCATTCAATTGTACCGCAGATTATCTTTAAGAGTGAACTTTGGAACGCTTGTTTTAAGTCAACATTGATGAGAAGTCCTGAAAGTGCTCAGAAGAAAATCTAAATCTTCAGCTAGTAAAAGGACTTTTTGAGATTTTTGTCTCAACTGAAACAAAATATGTGGTGAAGGCTGTTATTTTACGGATCATTTGCTTCACGTTTGGGTTGAAACTCTTTTGAACCATACTAAATTTCAAATGAAATAACAGCGCTTATGCTCTTGCTTCACTTGACAAACGGCATGGAAATATCTTGATGGAAGCAAAAATCCATTATTTGGCCACATTTCTGAATATGTTCTTACAGTGATCTCAGTCCTCTGAACCATGTATGAACATGAACAGGTCTCTACTAAAGACAGACATGAACAGGTCTCTACTAAAGACAGACATGCTGAGACAACTGAATCTAGAGATAAACCAGGGAGCAAACAGTGTAAAGAAATAATACTATTGAGGTTGATTTTAAGTGTATGTTTGTAAGTCCTGGAAGATGAAAAGCTTATATTAATCCACAAACTGCTTTTAAACTACTGCACCGGTCTTCTTTTCATGGATGTACTCCAAACGACAGAATGTGAATACACGTCTAGGCATACACAATGAAAAGGAAAAAGCAAGCAGACAGCTGTGGCTGAATCCTCTTTATATTGCAATAATGTAGTGATCCCTGAAGTAGCTTTTTCATCAGTGCATGTCTCCAAAGTTGCTCAAAAAAGATCAGTCTTCAGTTTCGACAGCTTGTTTTTTCTTTTGTTTGTTCATGGCTTAACAGCAGCCCTAGTCAATTGGAGTGGAGTCGTTTATTCCTGAATGAGAACTATTCTGAGCACATCAATTCTATGTAAAATTTCAGCTGTGCACTTCCTTCTTCTAGAGTTTCCACGTTGACACGATGGGCGATCTGAGTGCAGCGTAATCCAAACTGAAGTGAGACTGGAGGCGTGTGTGTGTGTGTGTGTGTGTGTGTGTGTGTGTGTGTGTGTGTGTGTGATTAGAATTCTAAAAATGGATAACAGAAGCGCACGTCACTTTCTTAACTGTGCCTTTTTATTTCCCTCTCAGGGTCATATTTATTATTTTGTCTCTCAGGGCTGCCATCTCTCTCACATTGACCCTGACAATTACACAATTCATGAGGCTGTGTGAAATGTTTTCAGTGTGTCAGTCTTCAACACGCCTGTTAATATGCAGGAGAAGCTGTGCAGAATAATGAATCAAAATGACATGATTGATGTGCACATAAGCACGGGGGTTCTGTGCTTATTTTACAACTGTGTGATGCTGGTTGCACGCAATGTAACCAGCGGATCTGCTGTTTTTAATTGTGGCACAACAGTGACATCATCACTGCAGTGACACTGCAGATGGCACAGACCCCTGCTGTAAAATTTAAGTATTTTGCTGTAATAACAAGTGACTTAAGTACACATATTACCTATAGAAAATATCAAAAAGCATTATAAACCAGCAAACAAAATTGCGATTTCTACTTTTTAAGTGAAATCAGGGTGATTAATCAGCATCATTAAGGCTAGGGGTAGTCTACATCCACGATGTTCCACTTTCGGTATGGCGCAGAATTCCGCCGGATGTCCCTCATCTCCGCTTTCTTTGTTCAGGTTCAAGTTACTTTATTTGTACCCAGAGGTATATTTTGTTTGTAGTAGAGTTTGTGTAGGCATTCTAAACTCCGGTGGATTTCTAGCTAGACTATCTGTCCAATCAGAGTTTTCTGTTGCACGACTAAAACAACTTTTAAATGTACACAAGTTCCACCCATGAGTCTGGACTCGGTTGCTCTCTCTCATTTGAAAAATTTGAAAACTTGTACTGTGTTCTGACAGTTTGAGCTTGCTGTCATTAACATTGTTGTCATAGTTAGACCAATATGGTGATGTATTATTATAGGATTGTCTAGCAATATATTGATTATCGCAGAATTGCTGATTGATGATATTATATATTGATATTGTAAGCCATGTATCATGTATTGTATCGTGAGGTACCCTGAGATTCCCACATCACAATTCAGGCTATGATGTCTGGAGGTTGGCAAGTATGCTGATCAGACTTAAATATTCATCATGATTTTTGATTTGGCTTTATATCTATACATGAATTTGGCTGCTGATTGTTTCAACAAAGGGGTTGAGAAGTGGTGACACCAGACCCCTGCGGTGGGTAATGTCACAGAAGGCCTACTCGTGAAAGGCATTGGCTTCACAGAGACCGAAAGTCACTCCAATCTGAATTGAAAAGTTGGCAGCCCACGTATCATTGCTTTTTGAGTTTAACCTCCTGGTCTTTTTCTCACTGTATTTTACAATAGTCTGGCTCATTTGGTTTGATTTCCTCCCAGGCACAATAATATTGTCTGGGTGAAACTCCAAGGCATTTTTTACACCTACTTTGAAGGTAATTTTGTGCACTAAGGGAAAGTGCAAGATGAAATATATAATTAAATGGGGTGTACTGCAGTGTGTGTCAGTACGTGTTTTCTATGCTATGATTTAATTATTGGCTAGGATGAGGTTTGTGCTGGTGGTGCTTGGTGCTGAGGTGTGGTTACACACAAGGCATGGTTTTTCTTGTGTAACAAAGGGACTACAACAGCATTTCCTTGTGCAACCCCATGTTGTAAAATGAAAACAAATTAACCTTAAAGATATACTTTAAGTTAACTTTGCTTACATCCAAATAAGTTTGAAATCAGCCTTATACAATATATGCAAGGTTGATCGTATTTGTAAAATAAAATAATTTGATTTTTTATTCTTTTAGATTGCTGACATTAATGTAATTTCAATACAGTTTTCTGACCGTGAAGACAGACCTGCAGTTCAGGATGCGACGTGGGAGATTCATTCTCGTACATCATTTGCATATTTACCACATGGAGGGTAAAATGAGCTCATGATTTTGGAACACAATTTAACGAATACATTGATAGGATAGAGCGACTACTGCTAAACCCAGATAGACTTCATTAGGTGCCTTTTTGTTTTACATATTTCGGTTTTAAGTTTTTGTAAATTAAGAAAAATGTTGGATGTATGTGTCCCCAGTACCAGTAACCATTGTTCTCTGATGTCATGAGTGAGATGTCTCACTGTAGGCCAAAATTCATCAGGGTGATATTGCAAGCTTTAGAAATAACTCTTTGAAGCCGCGTAGGTCAGAATGCAACCTGAGTAAACCAAAGGGATGCAATACTGTAGATTTGCAGACAGGATGATGTCATATGTTGCCTTCTAACCAAGAAGAGTAAAATGTCTTTTTTGAAGTTGAATATCTACTTACTTGCTGTTGAAAATGTGGCGTGTGATGGAAATGCAGCACCTTAACTACTGTTGTTCACACCTGCTGTGGATCTAATAGCCACTGTAGAAGGTGTTTAAAGGAACTGTCTGAGTCGAACCTGTTCACCTTTTCTTCCTCTGACATTTCAAGATCAGCTCGGCTTGTTTCTGTGCTGCTGTGCTCTGAACTGATTTCTTCTGTGCCCGCTGCACCCCCTCTCCTCTGGTCTCCCCTCTCTTTTCATCTCTTCAGCTCTCCTCTCCTCTGCTTTCCAACAGCAATCAGACTGACAGCCTGTTTCATACAGCCTAGCCTCCAGATGCAAACAACAAAAATAACTTCAGATGTTCTTATACGTCCAGAGAATGACAGACGCGAAAAATCGTTGACAAACTTAAGAATATAACACTGCCAGCTGTTTGTTCTGTATGATTTGTCTCACATATAAATTTGTTCAATCATCAACTGGAACATACAAGAGTCCTGTTTTCTGTCTTTCTTGATACTCTTCGAGATGTACTGTGCAGCATTAGTTGCAACCAGTTTTAAACCAACATATATCTGGCTAGAACTTAATATTTAAACACAAATTGAAACACAGCCTGAAATCATCCTTTCCAAAATATTACTATTAAAGATGTTAATGAATAAATTACCGCAAGTGTTTGTCTTTTAGAAAACTGCACAGTAGTCTCTCTATTCTATCTCTCTGTCTCTCTTTTTGTTTGTGTGTTTCTTCTGACAAATATCCAACCATGGTTGAGTAGACCTCAGTTCACCTGGGGCTGCTTTCATGAAGCAAGATTAGTGGGTTACTGTATCTGTAATCTTTTTGTCTGCAGTTTCTGTTTACATTTTCAAAATAAACACAATCAATCAAACTTTGGGCTTAAGTGGTCACATAAAACAAACATGTAGTACATAAAGTATTATATGTTGCAAAGCTAACCTTCTTTAGCAACCTCATGTTCTGTAATAAATCTGTAAACAGCCTAACAACAAACTAATCCGCTTTGTCAAAGATTTGAGTATCTGCTCCTTCAGGATCTCAATATAGACAATGGTGCGGCTTTCACGATATCTTTCTGTGATGCTGGAAAACACGGAGTTCTGTGTTGGGGCTGTAAACATGGTTTCCTTTGTTATCCTATTGGCCTCAGCAGCAGAAACAGTTATGAAGTTATCTAAAAGTACAGCTTCCAAATACACAAAGGTTAACAAGTAGTGGCCAGTCCGTAGCCGGCCAACAATATTTAAAATCAATGTTAAAGTTAATACATTACTCTAATATTAAACATCCATTAAAGTTAACCAGCTCGGGATTGCACTCTTGGATGACAGTTCCCTCGGTGCATACTCTTGTCTCGGCTTGTAGCATCTCCTCTATCAAACTCTTTTCTTCTTTGTCCACTGTTATCCTGGCAACAGGTGAAGGCAATCCATCATTGTAATTTTACATTGACCGTTTACAGAGAGGCTTATACAAATGTATGAAAAGTTATGTTAGTTTTTTTTCTCTAGTTAGCGGTTTCTTTAATGCAATCGCAGTTTGCAGAAAGTGTTTCTTGCTTTATTATCGTCATGAAAGTTTCTTTTTCTCTCTCAATGAATAATCCTAATGATATTTCCTCTTTGTTTTTGTGTTCTGTAGGTAACATCAGAAACACAGAGCGGCTGAGCTATGATAAGCAGCAGAGCTACAAGATTATGGTGACAGCCTTTGATTGTGGTCAGAAGAGAGCAAAGGAGGATGTGGCTGTGCATATTGATGTCAAGCCTGTCTGCAAACCTGGATGGCAAGGTCAGCGATAAAGAAAAACCGTCTTTTACATTCAAGCCATTGCCAAATGAGTTGATACAAAGCTAATTGAGACAATCAGCTCCACCAAACTCTCTCTGTTTTTCTCAGTATGTGTTTTGAAAATGGTGTCATCCGGCTACTTTCACACACTGGAACTCAAGTGAAGATAATTACCTCTTCTGAAGAGTCCATCATGTTTTTTTTCCCCTCCTTGTCTACAAGTAACTATGTGGAGGAGGGGTGGGGTGGTGTGCAGTCACGGAAGGCTTGTATCATTGTTGTTATTACTTAGAATCCCTCATGGGGGAGACAGAAACTATGCACTGTAGCTTTATTGTACCTTGCAATAATTGACAGAAGTATACTTATCATTATGCCGGTAAAAATTCACTGACATTTAGTTTAAACATTCTTAACGGAAAAGCAGTTATATCACAATAGAAACAGACGGTGCAGTTTTTTAGCATATCCTTTCCCTTCAAGGGAATTCTATCTCATTTTAAGATGAATGTCTCTCGAGGAAATCAAAAGACCTGACAAAAATCTCCAGAGGGAAAGTTCACTGGAGTGTGTGTGTTTTTTTTTTTTGTTTTTTTTTTCTCATTCTTTAACATGCTAGCAGCTTGGCATTCGAGCCAACCCGTCTCCCCCGCTGCTTCACCTGTCAGCATTGACAGCATCTGGGAAGTCAAACTCACACAGGAACGAAAGAGGAAGCCAGAGAAAGATAAGAGGGGAGAGGGGGAGAGGAAGGAGAAAGAGATAAAGAAAGAGCCCAAATGAATGGCAACTCCAGGGAGGAAAGAGAGAAATAAACTTATAGCGTATAAGAGAGGTGATGGCTCTGTTGTGATTTCTTAGTTAGATACATTTGTTTTGCGTTAAAATTCTTTAATTAATTAATTCCTAAGGACATGATGTAACTGTGCATGACGGTTTTGATGGATTTTTGTAGGCTACTCTAAATATTCTTGCTAACTCGCATGCTGGCTGTCTTACTCCATGTCTAACGCCATCATACAGTTGTGTGCTATGATAAGAGAAGATAAATGAAAATAGAAAATCACATGTAGCCAGGCTTAATGTCACAGAAAAGATTCTTTAGTGCAAGGAGACAACTTACTTAAAATGGTGTGAATGCCGGTTGTTTTGGCATTAGGGACAGTCATTGAGGGAAATGTCAGTGCACATCACAGAGGACTGCAGATTAAGACAGTCTGTACAGTGTTGAGAAAGTAGTCTGAAATGAGATTTGACTTTATGTAAATATCATCGTCATGTACAGCAGAGTTCTGAGGGGCCAATGATGTTAGCAGCCTAAAAAAGTAGAAAATATACAATTTCTTTTGCATTGACTCGCTATTATACCCTGCTAACATCCTCATCAATGTTGCATGATGCTTTGCCATTTTGGCTCCTGAAAGAGGCCACACTGCATAATCCTGTTGTAAAACCATTAACCCATAGTCGCTTGAAGCTATGAATAAAACAAAATGCAATTATGCATTCAAACATGTTTTTTTAGTACACAGCCTTATTTATTGTCTGTGTGTAAAGGTCAGCAGTTTTTCTGCAGCTCTTTTTTTGGAAGAAGGCTCTCCGGTATAAATAGAGGCAAAAAACGTCCTGCTCCACCTCACCTCTCACTCGCCCTCGCCTACCTGATCGCACTCTGTTCCTGTCTTTGTCTCAGGAGACTTAATGTCTTATTCTGTAGGCATGGAAATAGCTGCCAGGTGTCCACACACACACACACACACACACACACACACACACACACACACACACACACACACACACACATTCACACACAAACACATTCACACATATTCACACACACACAAATACATTTACACACACACATTCCTGGGGCCCGTTTCAGGAAGGTGGTTTATCAAACCGGCGATTGCGCGACGTGTAGTTCCAATGAGACAACCTGGAGGAGGACCGAAGAGGGGAAAGTTGCATTGTGTTGCTTTAAGCACGTGCACCACCACTTTAAAAAGGCAGCATGAATGGAGCCATGATACTAAGATCCACCATGGCAACAACCACAAACAAATCGGTCGGCATACTTTACCCCTCTAGAGCTACAACTGCTGTGCACATAGAGCGAGTCAGAAAATTGCTGCTCGAATCAATGCGTAAGCTCTAATGTAGTGTATTTCCTATTCATTCACAGGTACAGTACAATACTGATGAAAACTTCATTTAGAGGCAATCCTGCTGGCGAAAAAATAAGCTACCGGTACTACTAATCCCATTCTGAGGTTGCAGCACCATGTCATTAACAGAAATAAAATTTACAATCAATTATTTCTATTTAATTGTCTCTCACTGGTTTGTGTCCAGGGTACACTACAAAAGCATTTTAAAAGCGTTTCAGAGTGAGACTAACATTTTTGACGGCTCTGCATACAGTGGCTTTACTAATATGCTCTGCATCAATTCAATTCAATTCAATTCATTCATTTTATTTATAGTATCAATTCATAACAAGAGTTATCTCAAGACACTATACAGATAGACCACACTCCAGAATTTACAAGGACCCAACAGTTCTAGTAGTCTCCTCCAGAGCAAGCAACAGTGCGTCACCAGTGATGTAAAAAAAACTGCAACAATAATGCGACTCAAAGAATCTGCTGGGGTGTAGGAGCATGTCCACAATGGGTGACGTTAGTGATATGAGGACGGATAAGGTATCTAGCTTACATATCTGATTGACTGTGAAGAAAAACAATTCCTCTCATATAGGTTATTTGTAAATAATGATAAATCTAGTCGGGCAACTCAGGCCTCAATGTCCTCTCCCGACGGATGTCTAATTCCACAACAGCTTCTTCATCAACGTGATCGTCGTCAAATGGACATGTAATGTTTGAGAATTTTTTTTTTTATAGTGTGCCTAACATAGTTAATGTTAACCTTGTTTTTTATTCAAGCAGATGACACAACCAAGCTAAAATGCGCCTGTTACAGACTGAATGAATGAATGAATGAATGAGAAAATGATTGAGCACTGTGTCAGAGGGAGGACGTTTATTAAAGAAAACCTGATCCTGAACAGTTTAGGTTACCATAATTACCATGGTAACTGACTCTGAGGTTGAGTTATGGGCTGGAATTACCTCTTTTTCTCTAAGGTTTAAATAACCTCCCTTTCTGAAATGGAAAACCCAGAGTTTCCTTCATCTCAGGGATAACAAACCCAGAGTTTTCACTTAACGTGCTTTCTGAAACGGGCCCCTGTACACAATCATGCTTGTGAATCCGTTTCACCACTGCAATTCAGAGATTCTGGTAAATTGAGGATAGCTAAAACACCTGGGTAATGGAGGTCAGTTGGTGGTGAACCTATAGGATAGGACAATGACAACCCTTCTCTTCAACAAACTGCTAGCGACTACGGTTTCCTGAAATATGTGAGGCAGATTATAAAGAGTGGTGTCCAATTGAGAGAGACGGGTCAAACAGAACAGAACTCACAATGACCAAAATGGTCACATTTTTTCGTCACACCACAGTGAAACAACAACCAACATAGTACTGATGCTTAGATATCCCAGTGTGTTTGTATGATCAACTTAGTAAGAGAGCTACGTAACCTGAGATAAGGTCCACTTGAGTGAAGTGTTCAAAAGGACTAACAGGAATATGAGATCTCATCCCAGCAATCTAATTTCTGAGAGGTGAGACAAGTAAAGGCCAGCCATCAGTTGTCATTTCACATACAGTAACAATATGCATGTGCATACTTTATTTGTTACATAATATTACAAATTATTACATTCAAATAAGTAGAAAAAACAACCATTGTTGAACTATGTGATAGCAGGTTGCCTGTAATTGCAATATACCACTGACATGACTAAATTAACTACTTACTCTATAAAAACTACTCAACATATGTTGACCCTTAAAGGTTGGAGCAAGCGGGTGGACTATGAGCCAGGGACTGGAAGCAGGCAGCTGTTTCCCAAGATGCACTTGGAAACGTGTGGAGGTCCCCTGTCCGGCGTGAAGGCGATGGTAGAGCTACAGACCAATCACATCGGGAAGGGCTGTGATCGGGAAACATACTCTGAGAAGTCTCTGCAAAAACTCTGTGGTAAGTAGAGAGAAAGGTAAGAAAAAGAAATGAGTTGAAGTCCCATTAACTGCTTTGTTGAAATAGTGAGGTGCTATGTAGCAGTTGGGGACGATTTGAGAGCAAAGGGTAGTAATAATAATTACAGACCAGGAACAATTTAATTCAAAGAAGAAATTACCTCTTGACATCTTATACTCTGCAGTATATTAATATACCAGTTTCTGGTGTGCCATTTCAATCCTGGAGACTATTTTTAAATGATTGTTCAAGTCAAAGTACAATTTGTTGTATGCTTTTTATTGCTTCCCAAAGCTAGTTTGCACTGAAAAAAAAGGATACAGCACTGTCTATTACACTGTACAAACCAAATATTCCTGGTGAGAAATTTAAATTATTTTGATTTTGAGAAAGAAATAAAAATTGTGTTGTGCATTATTAAAATTTTCAACATTTCTTTCTTTTTGACACTTTCTTACACCTCATAATTATGTAAACCTTTATTAAAAAAAACAGACTCTATTTGAAATGTGTCAACATGTCAGTTAACACAATTGGGATTTACATATGTTGTCTTGTACTGTATATCAATGATTTGTTCTCAAAATATGTAAAATTGCCATATTGCTACTGTACCTACAGTACGGCCCACACACATCTTATTTCAGTTTGGGTACAAGGTAATGTACATGTTGGCAAATGTAAGTTTTATGTACAGTAGTTAGATTCAGTTTGTAACCATGGTTATGTGACAACAAATGGCACACAGGAATACCAGATTACATTAGGTATAGTCACCATTTCTTAGATTAATCCAGAATTCTGACATGTACTAACATTAGGTCATGAACTGATGTATGCTGATTTATGGTACTAAGAGAAAACCCATAGTAAAAAGAAAATTGAGGGTAAGCAGTTTCTCTGCAGGTTGAGTCTCTGTGCAGCCGTGTTGACAGCGTTGTCTCGTCTGATTGGCACATCCAGGTGCAGCATCTGGCAGCACCGACCTCCTTCCTGCCCCAAGCTCTTCCTCCAACTGGACGGCGTCTCTGCTGACTGACAGTGGCCGCGACAGCGACCTTATCTACAGATTTGACGGACATCAGGCTGCTAATGTTCCAGATCATGTGGTCCCCCAAAACCTGACAGACCAGGTCACCATAGCAACATGGATGAAACACGGGCCCAGTCCAGGACTCAGAGCTGAGAAGGAAACCTTACTGTGTAACTCTGACAAGACTGGTGAGGAAAGAATTTCACACATGCTCACTGTTAAAGGTCCCATGGCATGAACGTTTCACTTCATGAGGTCTTTTAACATTAATATGCATTCTCCCAGCCAGCCTATGGTCCCCCTGTGGCTAGAAATTGTGATAGGTGTAAACCGAGCCCTGGGTATCCTGCTCTGCCTTTGAGAAAATACAGAGCTTTGCCGCCCAGGGAATTTGGCCCACCCGGGAGAGAGAGACATCCTGGCTTTCAAACAAGCAAAGTGGTAGTTGGTCAAGGCCACACCCACAGCCTCCAATTTTGGGAAAGAGACTTTAGATTTGGTATTAGGGACCACTAAGGTCTATACAAAAGCATCCAAAGAGCACCATGTCATGGGACCTTTAAGAACGACATTTTCACCATCTAACATGTAAGAGATTGAACATTTGTCCAACTTGGACAGAAAGTTGTCATTGCGTTTACATTAATATTCCTATATTTTAGAATTATTTATGCTCTACTTTAGGAGTCTCACTGGGAACTACTTGATTCTTACATCCTTTTACTGAAACATTTTTCACTTTGATTTCCTAGTGTCTGTCGCATTAAAAACATACAATACTATGAACATAACATGAATAAAACATCCTTTCAAAAAAGTACAAGACAATTAGGCCAAGACTGAGGCCCACAATGACAAATGCCCTTTGAAACTTTAAACTTTTCTTTCACTGCATATCTGAACTAAGCTGCTTGAGCTGTGTAATTAAGCAAGCCATCTGCACATTGCACGCTCTCACAATGGTCTCACAGATGGCATATTAGCTTACAAAATGTGTAGTCTGATCTTGTGATGCAAAAATGCAGAGGGGTTTGTGTTAACCCATCAGAATATCGAAAACCCTTTTATCATTTGCAAATTTTTGGCTTAAGGATGTAAACGGTACCAGGATGCTCAGAGTGAGAGCCTGGTGACATCAAAGGTGGGCGATAGGGACACAATAAATAAGCAACATGTCCGTATAATTACTACATTATTTATCAGAAGGTAAAAACGTATACGTATAAACGCAATGCTTATTTTATTTCCTAATTCTTTATTTTATTGAAAAATATTTGTATTCAAAAGTTCACAGTGTGACAGATTTAAGCAAAAGGATATGTACTGTAGGGGCAATAAATAACAATATGGACGTAGAAAATTCCAAAAGAAATTTGGATGGTGTGGGTGGGCGGGTGCGATTGCGTGCGCACACACAAAAACCAGACACATTAAGAAGACAGCAGCAACACAGGACAGACCATCACTCATGGAGATTAAAACCGAAGAAAAGGACAAACGTTTTTATTTTTTATTATTTTTATTTAAATAAATTAAATTAAACATACACAAAGATAAACACAAACAGGAAGGATGTAGATATTAAAAAAAGATATTAAAAAAAATCTCTTTTTTTAAATATATTCTTAATCCTGTATGTGTTACTGTACAGTCTAATATATCTCTGTTTTAAAATCGTAACATAGTTTGGATGAGTACTTTTCCTACTACTCTCAACAAATGTTTGGTCCTCCAGAAACATTTTTATTAGGATTGCAGTTGGATCAGTCAAACCTTTCATCTGCTCCTCTATTTTAGAAACTCCAGATTCATAGATTATAATATTTATGACATCAATATTTGAGAAAAATGTTTTTATTCATAAGATACTTTCAGGTGAAGGGAATATTCTCTGGCTCTGCAGTCCCATGTTGAAGTGTCCTTGGGCAAGACGCTGAACCTTCCTGTACTATGTAAAAGTGGTTTGAGTTGTCGTTGAGACTAGAAAGGTTCTATATAAGAACAATCCATTTATAGAAAGCTTTACTAGCAGTTGTTTTTGTGTTGGTCAATTGCTTTTCTTAAATTGCCGTGAGCTGGGGTGAGCTACAGTGAATTGAAAATGTTTTTGACCAATCAGATATAGGCATTTTAAACAACGTTTGTCCAATTGTTAT
Organism: Etheostoma cragini; assembly: GCF_013103735.1. Classification (NCBI taxonomy): domain Eukaryota; kingdom Metazoa; phylum Chordata; class Actinopteri; order Perciformes; family Percidae; genus Etheostoma; species Etheostoma cragini. The sequence continues at coordinate 18,528,638 of NC_048418.1, forward strand.
AAAGCTTGCAGGATATGTTTTATAACGACGTTGGACCCACATTTGTGAAATTACTTTGAAGTCGCTAATGAGAAAAAGGGTTTGACCCCGCGAATCGCTGCTTGCGGCTATATTTATCATATATATTTATTGTTAGTTTGCCACTTTTTTTGACATATTATTTTCAATATGTTAATTTTTGTGTTTATGTAATTTCAACGCTGTTTAGGTATAGGCTTCAAATAAGCCCACTGGGTTTTCTGCCTCTCCTGCAATGCAGAAAAAATACAATACATATCAAAAACAAAATACACCTCAAGCTGATTCAGAGTATTATTAAAGTATGGCAAATGGGACTTGCCTTTCAATGCCATCTTATACAGACACCGGTCAATAATAAAGACATAGATGTATCAGCAGAATGCTCTCTGTGAACAAACCTTCAGTCATGCTGACAGCTGTGTTTTGATGTGAAGAACCCATCTGTGGTAGCTGAAATGAGTTTAGTCATTCTCACAGCTGTGCTGTGTGACGTTTTTATGGATGATCCCAGCACGAAATCCATTAAGAAAAACTTAAGGAGCGGAAGCGTCCGTGTTTTATCCTCAAAGTACAAGTAGAGGGTGTAATTTTGTTGATTCATACACTGCGTAATGTAGACCTATGCTAATGTGTGTATGTGTTGGTGTCTTTGTGTGTCCATGCGTGTTTATCTTGCTGTTGCAGAAATGAACCGCCACCATTACTCTCTGTATGTCCACAACTGCCGCCTGGTATTTCTGCTCAGAAGAGATTTCACGCAGGTCGACACTTTCAGACCCGCAGAGTTCCACTGGAAACTGGAGCAGGTGAGTGTGAGTGTGAGCGTGTGTCCCCGTTGTCCTATTTGAGTGTGAGCATAGATTCAGGGTGATTTTCTACAGAAGGTGAAGGGCTATCATTACTTGTGTAGTGAAAGAAGAGGCTCTCCATTCTAATTACTGGTGGCCCTCCATCACTTTCTTTTGCTCACTGCTGGAGATAAGAGGGTAGAAGACACTGTTATTTTACACACACACACACACACAAATTCAGAAGCATAGACCAAAAGTGGAAAGTCTGTTTAGTTATGGGTAATAGCTCACCCAGCAGCAGACCTCTATTATCTGTCATGCTTCTGGAGAGTTGTGGAACTAATTTGCAATGAAGTTTACTGTTTTACTCCTGTGAAAGCCTTTGAGAGGAAGAAATTGCACCATATGAAGTTGCCTCCTTTAGAGAGATGCATAAAATGCGGTCTATTTTTTCCTGTGAAAAAAAGTGACAGTGCCTTTCCTACTGCAATTATCTTTCAGATATATTCAATACCTAATACCCTTGAATTTCACAAGATATTAGGCACAGCCGGCAGGTATTTTATCGTAATATAAATATATAGATTTTAAGTTTTAGTGCTCAAAGGGACATCAGTGTGTGCCCCCTCCCTTTAAGACATTACAATGCAGGGTGAGACCAGTGACTGTGGAGTTCAAAGTCTTGCTCAAGGACACCTCAGTGAGGTGGATGCTTGAATGAGAATCACCCGGCTGAAGGGCGTCACTCCAGTCCTTCTAGCTCACCAGGCAGTCACTGAGCAGAGGAAATCCTGCTCTAAAAAAAAAAAGAAGAAAATCCCTGGAGTCAAAATGATTTTTCATGATAAGCCAATGAACTCATTTATCGAATCTCCCCTTTGTACAGACTCTCCCAAGCTCAATAATAATGAATGGTAGATCTTATCTTATAGTTTACCTTTAGGATACAGTGTACTGCATAATCATACTGAAATGATTAGAAAATGCTTCAGGAGTTTTTGCTCACTAGGCAGATTATAAGAGATTTGTATTTGGGTCTTTCCCTGTATGTGTGCTCATGGCCGTGTGGCCATACATCAGCATCTGTGTTTACTCTGATGATTTTGGATTTATCCAATTTATTATATTTTTTATCTCGCAGGGAAAAGTACATACAAGGCTCAGGTTGCTTGTGTTACGCTGTCATTCCTTGTGTGAATGCAAACATCGCCAGTGCATTTGCTCTATCTCTGCTTGTGCCGCTGTGTACCCTCCAACCAGGTGGTTGTTTGTTCTAGGTCAAAGGTAGATTGAAAAGTCTTTTTTTTCAGTCCAGTGTTTTTTCTTCTGAGACCCACTGACGTGGATGTGACAAAGAAAAGGTCAGCCAAATATCAGACTGCCGAGTTGTCTTAGCAAGCAAACAACCCCTTAACAAGCAAACAACCCCAAGACTCAGTTCTATTTCAGTCTCTTCTTCTTTCTCTTATTCTCTCTCTCATTCTCTCCCAGACACACACACACATACATGCAGTACATAGATAACAGGGGTCCTATTTAGGCCTGCACGGTATGAGGAAAATATCTACTTGCAATTATTTTGACTGATATTGCAATTGCACTATGATTCACGGTATTGGGAATGATCATGTTTGTGTCATTGTTCTCATTTTCATCGACTAATATTAAATCTTAAAAGTGCTCTAAACTACAAATTTTTTTGTCACATACAGCAAACATCTCATTATTTGCGAGCTGCCTGTCCCCAGAACACAATGTAAAAAAACGCGCCTCTGTAGACAGCCCAGGCTCCACAAACGCCAACAACAACAAAACCCACCCGCACCACGAAGCATACACAAACTGTGTTCCAGCTTCCCAGCCAACAATCGACAAGAAGGATTGGGGGGGGGGGAGCTAGCCTTCGTTTCTTCGTTCTTTGAAAATATTCCCACCCAACATTGCTTAGAGCACCTTTTAAAAAATATATATATAAGGAATATAGTGTCAATATTATTTTTTTAAAGATTATTTTTGGGGCATTTTAAGACTTTAATTGACCGGACAGCTTAAGACATGAAAGGGGGGAATGACATGCAGCAAAGAGCCGCAGGTTGGAGTTGAACACAAGCCTGCAATCAAGGAGTAAAGCTCTACATATCGGTGCCCACTCTACCAACTGAGCTATAAGGGCGCCCCATTGTGTGATTTTTTGCTAGGAACTGTACCAAAAAAAGATGTTTTCCGTAGTCTGTAGGATATGATTTGTAGTCCAGGGCGTCTCTGCAGCACCACAATACTTCTTTCCGAATGGTTTGACACATATTTTGCATGCGCCCCTTTGCGATTTGGATATTGCACATGTCCGTATTGTAAATTTTGATAAAATTGCGATTAGTTGTACAGCCCTAATCCTTTTTGCTCCTTAAGTTGGATCTTGTGAAGGACCCCATGGAGCAAGCATGTGTGCATGTGTGCAACTGTAGTGCTGTCAAAGAGAATACGGGATGAGTTACTTACAGTACAAATCACTGCAGACTCTCATTAAACATAAATGGAAACTGGTCTAAAATACTGGAGGTTAATGAGAGAAGGACATCATCATAGGAGCACATTTGCGTAGAATGAAGGAATAAGCCACTCTGTGATCATCAATCTGTGATGTTGTGAGTGCAGTTTGGTGTTATCACCTTTGCGTAATATGCTTTTTTGTGGTAGTGATTTCTGCATATTTGAACATGTTGTGCACCTAACCACTGTATTGGTTTTACATGCTGGTTGAAAGAGCAATACATTAGGGAATGGTTTGAAGAATTATTTTTGTGAAAATATGTCTTACAGCTGGATTGCATTATTGACTACAGGCTACTGCCAAAGATGAAACAGGTGTCTCTGCCTCCTTTTTGTAGATTCTGGCCTCTGTTATTGAGTCTCAGTACAAAATGGTGGGTATAGAAAGAAACCACTTTGTTTTGAATCTGAAAAAAATGTGTGCCCTGGAGCAGCACACAGGATTTTACGTTAAAAAAAAGTCAGCACAGCTGCAGCCCTCTAAGGATTTAATATTCTAATTGGGGTTTTTTAAGATGCCAGAAGATTCAGAAGACGGTCCAAATAAAGTGAACATGCAGACACAGGCATCTTTTGAAATATTCTTTCATTTTAAATTGAGGACCGTCAACCATAACCAACATTATGATTGTGGTTTGTCAATTGGATTTCATAAAATACGTTGAAATTCTTCTTAAATCCGTTATTACCTTTAAGAGCAAAACGAACAAAATCATTTGTAGATGCAAACAGTCAAAGTTTTTTCTTTTCAGACATTTTTGACATGCTATAACAGGAAAAGCGCAGGTAAAAACGTATTCCATTCATGTGACCCAGCTCCAGTTCTTGCAAGGCTACAGTGACAGCTGATGGAACAGAGCCATTGTTAGTGTTGTGGGTTGCACTCATAGACTGTTATAAACAGTATATGGTTGCACCTGTGCTTTTCCTGCTATGACAAGTCAAATGCTGCAAAGTAACTCCCTTGTTTACTCATTCACTCAATAGTTTACTCTACAGTGAGTATCCCTCACACATGTACTGTAGTGTTACATGACTGTCACTTTTGCATCTACTGTATAGACGGCAGTGCATTGGGGGATTGGTAGTGCCATGGATTCTTCTTTTGTTCCAATATATAGAATTGTTGATGGCACTGTATAGCGGATACATTTCCCACTAAATATTCCAACACTCAAATGAGTCAGGGATGTCTGAAACGTCAGCTGTGAAAGAGGTTTATTAAGTTCTGGTTACATGGATGCATCTTGACCTATGTTTGTACCCGTTTTTGTCATGTTATTGAGTTCATTTCTTCAATGAATTCAGAGATTTACAAAGCAGTATTTTTAATTACTTTTTTATAGGTCCATATAGTATAAATTTATATAATTGTGATTTAATAAATATAGTTTAGCTCAACAAGCTAAACATCATTCATTTATTTCTTTTTTGATATTTTATTATTTTGAACAAACATTTAATATATATATATATATATATATATATTAGGGCTGGGCAAGTTAACGCGTTATTATCGCGTTAACTCATTAATTACTTAACGCCGATCATTTTTATATTGCACGTTTATTATTTCTTTATTATTGTAAAAGTTTGTTGCTCACAGGCTTTGTAAATACTGCAAAGTTGAATTTTCTTATCACCGGAGTACTTCCAGTCTGAAATATCACCTTGACAGTTGATACCAGCAAATCATTCAACGAAAAACACAGTGGCGCGAGGCTTCGGCAGACTACGTTAGATGCAGCGTAGGGGGGTAGAGATAAACAAAGGCAAGAGACGCAAACAAATGCCATAGCGACGTGGATAGCTACAGACTGCAGGTACATTAGAGGACATCGGTCTGAGAATCGCAACGACGGCAGGTATGAGATTCCCTCAAGACACCATGACAAGGACAATACACGAGTTGTTTGAAAAGGAGAGGACTGCAAAAGCGACCACGCTACAACATGTGCGCTCGAAACACTGTATTCAAGTTGCACAGCAGTGGAATGTGTCAAATAAAGTCACCGCAGTTAGGACAGATAGTACTAATAGATACGAAATCTGATCGCTGCTGCGAGCCTTCTGCCTTCTGATCATGTCCCCTGCTTTGCGCACGGTCCAGCGTTGTCACAGTGTCTCTGCTTTACAGCGCGTTGAACAGTGTCCCTCAGTGTCTCTGCTTTACAGCGCGTTGGACAATGTCCCTCAGTGTCTTTGCTTTACAGCGCGTTGGACAGTGTCCCTCAGTGTCTCTGCTTAACAGCGCGTTGGACAGTGTCCTGCGAGGTGCAGAAAAGTTGTGGGGCTCTAAACCCTGTCCAGCAAGGCTGCAGAGTTAGAGCAACAACAGAAGAACGTGGACATAAGAAGGAGTCGCTTATGCAACACGTTCCAAACAGATGGAATTCAACTCTGGACATGATAAATACATTGTTGCCACTTTATAAACAAAATGCTGGTAAGTTTTTGCAGAACAAATGTCACGGCACTTTTGTTCATATGGCACAACATTTAAAGAAAAATTGCAATATATACAGAGGTGTGAAAAAGTGTTTGCCCCCTTCCTCATTTCCTGTTCCTTTGCATGTTTGTCACACTTAAGTGTTTCGGAACATCAAACCAATTTAAACAATAGTCAAGGACAACACAAGTAAACACAAAATGCAATTTGTAAATGAAGGTGTTTATTATTAAAGGTGAAAATAAATCCAAACCATCATCACTGTGTGAAAAAGTGATTGCCCCCCTTGTTAAAACATACTATAACTGTGGTTGTCCACACCTGAGTTCAATTTCTCTAGCCACACCCAGGCCTGATTATTGCCACACCTGTTCACAATCAAGGCATCACTTAAATAGGAGCTGCTTGACACAGTAAGGTCCACCAGAAGACCCTTAAAAGCTACACATCATGCCGAGAACTAATGAAATTCAGGAACAATTGAGAAAGAAAGTAATTGAGATCTATCAGTCTGGAAAGGGTTATACAGCCATTTCCAAAGCTTTGGGAATCCAGCGAACCACAGTGAGAGCCATTATCCACAAATGGCGAAGACATGGAACAGTGGTGAACCTTCCCAGGAGTGGCCGGCCGCCCAAAATTACCCCAAGAGCGCAGCGACGACTCATCCAAGAGGTCACAAAAGACCCCACAACAACGTCCAAAGAACTGCAGGCCTCACTTGCCTCAGTTAAGGTCAGTGTTCATGCCTCCACCATCAGGAAAAGACTGGGCAAAAATGGCCTGCATGGCAGAGTTCCAAGGAGAAAACCACTGCTGAGCAAAAAGAACATCAAAGCTCGTCTCAATTTCTCCACAACACATCTTGGTGATCCCCAAGACTTTTGGGAGAACATTCTGTGGACCGATGAGACAAAAGTGGAACTCTTTGGAAGGTGTGTGTCCATGTATATCTGGCGTAGAAGGAACACTGCATTTCATAAAAAAAACATTATACCAACAGTAAAATATGGTGGTGGTAGTGTGATGGTCTGGGGCTGTTTTGCTGCTTCAGGACCTGGAAGACTTGCCGTGATAAAAGGAACTATGAATTCGGCTGTCTACCAAGAGATCCTGAAGGAGAATGTCCGACCATCTGTTCGTGTACTCAAGTTGAAACGAACTTTGGTTCTGCAGCAGGACAATGATCCTAAACACACCAGCAAGTCCCCCACCGAATGGCTGAAGAAAAACAAAATGAAGACTTTGGAGTGGTCTAGCCAAAGTAGTTGTAGCAGTTTAAACTTTAACTGTAGTAAAAGATTCAAAAGGTGCAGACAGGGGAAAATGGCTTCTTCTTTATTGACTTTTCCCTCTCTCCTCTGCTTTGTGTGCCTTTGTTTGCATGCGTGACAGATTCCAACCATCTTTGGCTTACAGGGCATTCAAAGAATGAATCCTGATTTGTATGGGACCTTTTGACTGTGGGTGAATATCTTTTGAACACCTGTACTGAACTGATAGGTTCATAAAACTCAAGGAAATTAAATGAAAATACACATCCTGTGGGTGTTTGTGTGTGTGTTCACATATACACTGCCCAAATAAGCGAGCTCTTGTAGACGTGTGTTTGAAGGTTTCTTTCAGATGTTACATTCCTTCAGTTTGTTCGATCAATGTGGAAAATGGAAGCCTCTTTCTCTCACCCTCTCTGCCAGCTTCCTTTCATCCCCCTCTGTCCCTTCCCTCTCAGGATTAGAATTGCAAAATCAATAGAGCTAAATTGAGTTGCAGTAGAAGCCATTGAGTGTGCTTTCTAAGTGCTGGAAGAATAAGGACAGTAAGAAGCTGTGACACCCAACAGTCACCTCCTTTCTTCCCTTAATCCACTTCACTCCTGTTTCAAGTCTCTTACAGGGTGAGTTTGTCCTCATTATTAACCACAAGGAACGGTAGTAGTTCTTACCAATTACCTTTTTTTTGTAGAAGTAGAAATACTGAACAAGAAAGTATTGATATTTAATTCAAATACTCACAGCAGGAAAATTTAAATGAATTAAAAAATTGGCGGAAAAATGAGGCCTTACTGTACATCACTGTGTTTGGATACGATACAATATTTTTGTACTGTAGATACCAGGAGAGATTAAAGTGCCTATTTAAAGTGATTTAGTTCCAGCTCAAACACAAGAGACTGATGACCGTTTCAGTTTAATTAAAGTTATTTGTAATTTATCAATGCTGATAATGTTTAAAATGCAGCGACAGTGCACGAGGGACATGTCTGTTCACCACACAGGTGTTAAAAGAAATAGTGAAGTGAACTTGTAAAGGTCAGATGGCCATTTTTAAAAACTGCTGTAGTGGCAATTTTTGTTGTTGTATGAAAGACTCACACAAATCCATAACTTCTTACAGTCAGCATCATGTGTTCTCTGGCATTGCTGTGTTTATTTACTTTTTGATGTTGTTTGCTATGAATCCATATAATTCTGCAAGTCACTCTTACAAGGACTCAGTATGCATACTTAGCATAAAAGAGCACAGACAGTGGCAGTGATAAAACATTGTTCACTTTTCTGTGAGAAAAAACTTTACTCACAGCAGAGTCTTTATAGAATAGTTAACAATTCTACAAGTTAAAAACAGAAAGTTAAGTATTTTATCAGATTTCTCAGATCTTGTGTGAGCTTTCTAGCTTCTATTTGTCAAATGACCTCATTTGAGAAGCTCAGGTGCACTTTGTCTGCTTTGGCTGCTTTGTGTGTTACCTCAATGTAGAGCTACTGCATCTCACTACATGTATATATCTTTGCAGTGTGAGGCTAGACTGTGTGTAAGAGGTGGGGGGCTTAATGCCGTTACATGCAGACCTTTTGAGTAACACAAGCATTCCATCAGCATACTAATGTATTGACCGCTTGTTTCTTCTTGTTATCTCTATTTGCTATTTTCTCTCTTTCTATCTTGACCCCTCTAACCGTCTGACTCACTGCATGTCTATTCTCTAACTCCCGCTTCTACCTTAAAGGTATAACATAAATAACTGGTGAGAATTCCTTTTAATTTCAAACAGAGATTTTATTTCTGCAGCAAAACATAATTTTAAAGTACAACAGTAATAAAAGCATTTTTATGTTTCCTAAGGATATTTATGTAGGGGCACCCAGATAGCTCAGTTGGTAGAGTGGGTACCCATGTATAGAGGTTTACTCCTCGACGCAGCCGGCCCGGGTTCGAATCCAGCCTGCGGCCCTTTGCTGCATGTCACTCCCCATCTCTCCCCTTTCACAACTTCAGCTGTCCTGTCCATTAAAGGCCTAAAATGCCAAAAAAAAGAATCTTAAAAAAAAAGGATATTTATGTAGTAAGGTGCAAGTAGTCCAAAGACTACAGTATATCTTGTAGATATCCTGCCTTTATCAACATAATCGTAACCCAGCTTAAAAATGAACAGTGGTGGGAGTAACACGTTGCAAATTAATGCAATTACAGTAATGCTTTCCTTTTTCCTGTAACGCAGTAATACGTCACATTCCTAATTACATTTTGGTTATATCATACCCGTTACAATCTCAGTAACGCAAGTTACAATGCATTTTTAAGAGTTATCACGTTGCGTTGAAGCGAACTACGGACAACATCTGTGTCCCAACAGGTGACGGTGCGTCCAGGTCAAACTTCTTCTGTTATTTATTTTGTTGTCTGTTTTATTTTGAATGTAACGCAAAAGAAGTGTAATGCATTAAAATTCTGAGACAGTAGCGTTGTTATATAACTAATTACTCTCAAATGACCGTAACTAGTACTCTATAATGTATTACATTTTTGAAGTAACTTGCCCAACACTGAAAGTTTAACCTTGATGCAATTTCTACAAAGTTGTGAGTGTTACATGCCCTGCATGACAGTATACGGCCTCTTACATTAAGTTTGTGCCTAACAGGAATAAGCTGCTTTTGTATGACAAGACGTGTTTTATGTTCATGCTGTTGAGCATGATTTCGAAGCTCTTTTACTTTCTTTACTTTACTGTTTTGTTCTTTCACTCTGCTCGTCATTCCCTACTATCACACTGACACATAATAGGCTTGCAGCAATAATGCAGTGGCACAACAGGGGCAGAGGCGAGGAATGTGAATAGGAACAAAGGAGATGAAAAGGGAAAGAAGAGATCTGCAAGTAACTGTAGGAAGGAGTGATGAGGTGGAGGTGGAGATAGCAGGAGGAGGAAAAAGAGAAGAAACTAGTTCAGACAAAGGTTGTATGAAACAGGACAGATGAGGAAAGGAAAGGTGGCAGCCTCAAGGCAAAGCTTCGGATTTCTTGAAAATATCTTGTGAATGCTAAATTCACAGAAAGTAAGCAATCAGTATGTTACAAGAGAACATCAACATAATAATGTCAGCAGCATATTCAGTCGAATCCATCCAATCATTACAAATTTGTTCTACTAATCATTATACCCTTTACATAAAAAAGTATGATAAAGTCGTGGTTCTAATACCAAAGCAAGATCAGTGGTCTTATTGGGCATGCCTGTCGGGTGCTGTCACATAAAACAGATCTGACCACCATTATGTTTGGGTTGTATCTATACAATGAAGTCTCCTCCCATACCAAACCTCACTAATGCATCAAAATAAACTCGGCCCTACTAAAGCACTTCCCAGCAACCAGCAGAATGTCCTCATTATTTTGTTTATGTCAGCAGATTCAAAATGCCCCATTGCTGTCTGTGAATAAGGGGTTGTGTTGGGTTTTCACTCTGGCAATATGCACTATAAGCAAATCTCGTTTATTATCTGAATCATATAACCTATTTTCCAAACGAAAGAAGATATGGGACTCTGCTCTCTTGTTTGTAGTTGGTAACAGAGCAGGCAGTGTGTAATTGTGTGCCAGAGATCTTTTGGGTGACAACCTAAATATACTTAGCAAAGGTTAATCTGGCTCTGTGAAATAGGACATAGGCAGCATCTGTAATCTGAATCTTTATGAGGACAGGAGATAGTTACAAGAATAGAGAAATATGTGGAAAGTGCCTGGATACCAATTGTACAGTCATTGATCCTGTCCAACACGGTTTTAAACAAGTATAGTAATCTATCCTAGAGTATAAGCCTGCAGAAAGAGATTGTCTAGTCTTATATCTGAGGGATAGAGCATTATTAAAGTATATATAGACAGTAAAGAAAATAATTATTTGAACATCCTGCTATTTTGCAAGTTCTCCCACTTAGATATCATGGAGGGGTCTGTAATTGTCATCGTAGGTGCATGTCCACTGTGAGAGACAAGAGGTCAAACGTTTCCTGTAGTTTTTCACCAGGTTTGCACACATTGCAGAAGGGATTTTGGCCCACTCCTACACACAGATCTTCTCTAGATCAGTCAGGTTTCCGGGCTATTGCTGAGAAACACGGAGTTTGAGCTCCCTCCAAAGATTCTCTATTGGGTTTAGGTCTGGAGACTGGCTAGAACACGCCAGAAACTTGATATTCTTCTTACAGAGCCACTCCTAGGTTCTCCTGGCTGTGTCCTTCCGGTCATTGTCATGTTGGAAGACCCAGCCTCGACCCATCTTCAATGCTCTAACTGAGGGAAGGAGGTTGTCCCACAAAATTTGCAACATATTGACCCGGTCGTCCTCTCCTTAATACAGTGCAGTCGCCCTGTCCCATGTGCAGAAAAACACCCCCAAAGCATGATGCTACCACCCCCATGCTTCACAGTAGGAGTGGTGTTCTTGGGATGGTACTCATCATTTTTATTCTTCCAAACACGGTTAGTGGAATTATGACCGAAAAGTTCTATTTTTGTCTCATCTGACCACATTCTCCCACGCCTCCTCTGGATCATCCAAATGGTCATTGGCAAACTTAAAATGGGCCTTGACATGTGTTGGTTTAAGCAGGGGAACCTTCCGTGCCATGCATGATTTGCGTGCCAAACAATGACGTCTTAGTTTATTACCAACAGTAACCTTGGAAATGGGGGTCTCAGCTCTTTTCAGGTCATTGACCAGCTCCTCCCGTGTAGTTCTGGGCTGATTTCTCACCTTTCTTAGGATCATTGAGAGCCCACGAGGTGAGATCTTGCATGGAGCCCCGGGCCGACGGAGGCTGACAGTCAAGTTTAACTTCTTCCATTTTCTAATGATTGCTCCAACAGTGGACCTTTTTTAACCAAGCTGCTTGGCAATTTCCCCGTAGCCCTTTCCAGCCTTGTGAAAGTGTACAATTTTTGTCTCTAGTGTCTTTGGACAGCTCTTAGGTCTTGGCCATGTTAGTAGTTGGATTCCCACTGATTGTATGGGGTCGACAGGTGTCTTTATGCAGCTAACAACCTCAAACAGGTGCATCTAATTTAGGGTAATAAATGGGGTGGAGGTGGACATTTTGAAGGCAGACTAACAGGTCTTTGAGGGTCAGAATTGTAACTGATAGACAGGTGTTCAAATACTTATTTGCAGCTGTATCATACAAATAAATAGTTATAATATCATACATTGTGATTTCTGGATTCTTTTTTTTAGATTATGTCTCTCACAGTGGAAATGCAGCTACAATGACAATTTCAGACCCCTCCGTGATTTCTAAGTGGGAGAACTTGTAAAATAGCAGGGTGTTCAAATACTTATTTTCCTCAAGTATTTGAACACCCTGCTATTTTGCAAGTTCTCCCAGATGGAGATTTTGGAGATGGGTAAAACCCCTTCCTGACCATCTTTTTTCCATTATACACCTTTTTGACAGTGGACTTTTCGTAGTAGGAAAAGCTCAGGTGAAAATATTTCCATTGTTAGTTTGCTTAGTTCCAGTAAGTTTCCAAGAATGCACTTAGTACTTATTAATCTAATTGGAATGCTGTCTATTTAAGGTCATCAATTGCAACTTTGCTTTTCCTGATATGATGAGCCAAAAATGTCTGCTGTAAAAAAAAAGGGGGGTGGGGGGGAGATCCATCTCACACACACACGTGGGTTTTCCCTTATTTGTGCTGATTAGACTTCTGCTGAGGTTGAAAGTGTGTGGAGCTATGCTGGGAATGACAAGGTGTCACCAAAAAATGTGTACTAAAAAGGTCATACTTATAAAGCACTTATTCAATGCAAGTTATATTTTAAGATCCAGCATTAATGACTAATTTCCGGTATGTTTTCCTGCATCTTTGGTTTTTGCGGTCCCTGCCTTGTTCAATTGATGTTTTTAATCTTTGACTAAAGTCAGTGATCCAGCCCCAGGGAGGCTGTATTACTGAACTTCTGCTCGATTAGTGCACAATTCTGTACTACACAGATGCATTTTGAGTGAAAAAGGAAGAAATATAACAAGTTCTCATGGAGGCAACCTTTGTGACATTTTCTACACAAAATGGTTTAATCCATCAAAAAGGTAGAAGTCGTTAATTTTAGAAGTGTGACAGCAAAAATGATCACTATCCTCACGGGAAATAATTTAAATATTCAGGGTTTTGGTGTTGCATAAGTCCAAAATAAAATGAAGAAATTTATTTTAATTGTATCTACATTAGCAGGGGCACAGACTGGGGGCATTGACAAGGTTTCATTTCCAAGATTGTTCAGCTGCGGCCAGAGGTTCTGGCGGATGTCCCACATTTGAGCCGGATGTCCGTTACCTTCAGCTTTCTTTCCGTTGGAGTCTTAAACTCTGGTGGATTTCTGAGGACTATGGTTCACTGCTCCTCAGATCCCTGCAGGATAAATCCAGACAGCTAGCTAGATTATCTGTCCAATCTGAGTTTTCTGTTGCACGAGTAAAACAACTTTTGAATGTACACATGTTATACCAAAACAAGTTCCTTCCAGAGGCTATTTGCAGAGGCACCGTGGCGCCGTCCGGCCCTGATGTAAAGAAATGCCCATAAACCAGAGCACATTTGTCTCCCATCCCGTACTTACATATGTGTATTTTTTCCAACACGCTAGCTATATAATAGACAAAATGATCCTTAGGATGAATTGTTATAAATTTGGTGACCTACTGACTTACCCTCTAGCGCCATCATCAGGTCAAAATTGTAATAACATTCCCATCAGCATCAGCTGTACTGTGTGTCTAGTGTTTATCAGCAAATTTTAGCATGGTATCATGCTAAACTGAGTTGATGAATATTGGAAACATATCTGAGAAACATCACGTCATTGCGGACGTGTTGTCATGCTAGTCTTGGCATGGTAAGTTCAGCCAACAAAGCTGCTAGCATGGATATAAAGCCCTAGTCTTGCACACATTATGGTATGAATTTCTATCAGATTCAGCTCTGGCAGCATTACTGGAGCCCAAAAGGATAGTAAATGTAACACAGAAAGCTGTAACTAATGTCAAAGTCCAGCAAGTTCAAAACGATCACATGCCTCTTCTACACTGTAATTCTACTTTTCAGCAACTGTCTTTTTCAGAGATCTCCGCAGGCAGGCAGGCAGGCAGTCAGCCAGCCAGCGGCTAAATGAAAGTGGCAAATTCATTCTGCCTGTCTAGTCCAGTACACATACACTCACCGGCCACTTTATTAGGTACCCCATGCTGGTAACGGGTTGGACCCCCTTTTGCGTTCAGAACTGCCTCAATTCTTCGTGGCATAGATTCAACAAGGTGCTGGAAGCA
>NC_048418.1:18543157-18553341 GCF_013103735.1 Etheostoma cragini
GTGATTGGCTGCTTAGAAATTAAGTGTTAACGAGCAGTTGGACAGGTGTACCTAATAAAGTGGCCGGTGAGTGTACAAACCCAGAATGTGAGCTGATGAAACTATAAAATACTGTCATTGTTAATAATGCATGCTTGAAATATCTCAATATGCATGCAGTACAGCAGTCTAGGAAACGGAGCAAGCACCTTAATCTTTACATAGTTTTTATTTATTCTGCTCTTAATATTCTAACTATTCAAACTGTAGGTTGACCCCAAAACCAGATTAATCTAGGCCTTGGATGGTGAGGTTCAGATCTACCTGTGGCTCTATAAGGAAACAATCCATAAAAAAGTTAGTAACTAAACATGTTTATGTCTGCATCTACAGAGAGATATGAAATTGTTTGGTGGAAGGGGAGCCTTGGATATCCTCTGGGAATTTCTGTCCCTTCACACTCGCAAAGTTTGAGACTCTACTTTCTAAATTGTACATCCCTGGAGATTCCTGGTTGCTCTAACAAAGGTCTTAACCCCATTAGTTTATATCAAAGCTTGAAAAAACTATGTGCGTGTGTGTGGGCACTGAACCATAGAAATAAATCTAACAAAATGAAAATCTGTTTCTGTATCCTTTCCTTCGGTTTCTCTCTGTGCATCTCAAATTAGTACGAATTCTCCGCTTCACTGCAAATAGATTGATGTTTGCTGTTTATTCATCCAAATCCTTCACACAAGACTGATTACAGAAAAACAGATGCATTGAGCATAAGGAGAGAAACAATAATGTGAGGAATCCTTTAAGACTTTACCAACTTGCCAAAGTTTTTAAAAGTGTAAATACCACTTTAAAAGGAAGTACACATGAGCTTGTGAACAGGCACTTTGACAGAGACGTGCTGTTGATTTCCGAACCCCATGCAGTGTTGTATGTGTCATTCATCTTCTGGGCTGGTAAATAACTGAAAGCAGGACATTTCTATTAAGCCCTTTCACAGCATGTAACATCTAAAACATAGTATGACATGCATCTTTGCAGAACCCTGGGTACTAAGAGTGCAAAATATCGATTTCTATCTTACATTCATTCATTGTCTATACCTGTTAATGCTGTTCAGGGCAGTGTCAGAAAATAAGCAGGGCAAAAATACCCAAATAAATCTTAGAATGCCCCTAAAAAAACGTGATTTGAGGCAACAATTGCCAAGAATCATCGTTTACTCATCTTGGCCCAAGGTGGTGATTACTGTATGGATTTTCATATGGGCTAACTTCACAACAATAACAGCTTTATGTATTATTTAAAATTCTTTGTATATTTCCCCGACATTATTTTTTAAGCAGTGGGGGAAATTCATTTTTTATTACACTGTCAACAACAAGGCAAATGCTGAAATCATGTCATATCACACATTCCTGTAGCTATTTATAGACTTGTCAAATTATTTCAATGTCATAATTGCAACTGTAAAGCATTTTCAACTAGGCACTTAAAAATACGGATGTGCCTAAGAATGCTAACAGATGGGCCAAAATGTATGGATGAAGTGCTATCAGAAAGCAGGTTTAGTGAAAACTCTGAGTTTGTTATTCCCTGAGAACTTTAGGTTTTCCATTTCAGAAAGGGAGTTTATTTAAACTTGAGAAAGAGCCCGTTTCAGAAAGAGAGGTAACTTAACCTCAGTCAGTAACTATGGAAAATGATTCTGTGAAACCTGGTTGGGTCTGACAGCGCTCTTTCAATTCCTCATTCATTCATCGTCTGTAACAGGCGCATTGCAGCGCAGTTTTGTCATCTGCATGATTTAAAAAAACAGCGTTGGTTTATTAACTATGTTAGGTGGACTATAAATGTTTTTTTTTTTCAAACATTACATGTCCTTTTGTCGACGATCCCATTGATGAAGAAGCTGTCTTATGTTGCAGGGAGTTAGACATATGTCAGGAGATGATATTGAGGCACAAATAGATGTATTATCATTTCCTGATAACTACCTATTTGAGCGGTATCGTTTTTCTTCACATTAATTAATATTAGACTTGCAATTAAATATGAAATAAATACACTATATATAACTAACTCATTGACTCAAGAAGCAATTTTCCATCACACCAATTCTCGCTAATTTGTTGCAGCAGCCATGTTGCTTTTTTTTAACAAAATATTAAAACTCGCTGTATGAGCGCATGAGTAAGTTCCAGTAGCAGTGGGGTAAAGTATGCCAACTGATTGTGGCGTTGCCATGGTGAATTGTAGTATCCACGGCTCCATGCATGCTGCTGTTTTATGGTGGTGGTACACTCGCTTAACTCTGAGTCAACCTACTCTGAGTTGATTGAACTGACTTAAATCAGCAGATCTGGAACCGTAAACTCAGATTCCCATCTCAGTGTAAATTACCTCAGAGGTCAGGGTTAGACTCAGAGTTCGCTAAACCTCCCTCCTGAATCAACCCACTGCTGGAGTTGTCAGTCCAGAGAATGCTCTAAAGTCATAGACGTGGTTATCATTCATATATTTACCTTCTATCCCACATGAAGTGAATACAGACTGACACAGTTACATTATTCTTTCTTTTTTTAACAGCTACTAGACTTAATGGGCTTGAATTCTAACCCACACAAACCTAATTGCTCAAGTCTGCTTCACAGTAAACAATATAGCTAAAATAATTTGTCAATTAAAATAATCCCACAACAATATCTGATCATTATTTAGTTGTTTCAGTCATTTTTCAAGCAGAATTGCCAAAATGTCACTGATTCCAGCTTCTAAAATCTGGCAATTTGCCAAAACAAATAATGTATTGACACAGGTTTTGGGAAATTATAATGGCAATTTACACTTTGACACTTTATTGGTAACTAATTGAATAATCAAGGAAGTAATATCCAGGTTAATCAATAATAATTGTTAGTTGTAGCTCTCAAGCAAATTAGCAGAAATGTTAACCTCTTGTTGTGGCCCAGGCAGAGAAAGTTTGTTTGTTTGGGGTGGGTAGAGAGGCGAGCAGAAAGAGAACAGCCGTGTTTGTCACTTGTCGCGCGTCTTTAATAAACCGCTCATTAGACAGAAACCTCATTAGCTGTCTGACGACAGGGAGCAAATGATTCAGGGAAGAGGAGAGGAATCCCTTGCTTCTCTTTCATTAAAGGTAGAAGGCCGGGGGAGCGCTCAAGGATGTGCCTTCGGTTTCAGCTGCATGGAGTAAACATCATCTTCATAACAGCCTCCCTATAAACATAATCCTCCACGGAAAAATGCTCCTAACCTAAATACCCCCCCCCCCCCCCCCCCCCCCCCAAAAAAAAAGAGATGTGGTTTCCAGAGTAATGTATTTTTAAAGCTGCCCTATTTTTTAGTACAAGATAACAAGGAATATTTTCTAATTTGAATGCATGAAGTGGACACATAGCAGAAAGTGCTGTAGCTTAATAACATCATAACCTCTCTCTCGCCTTTACAGATCTGTGACAAGGAATGGCACTATTATGTGATCAATGTGGAGTTTCCTGCAGTGACCCTATTTGTCGATGGTGTGACCTATGAACCGTACTTGGTGACGGATGACTGGCCGATCCACACCGCAAAGATTGATACACAGTTGACTGTGGGCGCCTGCTGGCAAGGTCAGTGTGTGTGTGTGTGTGGTGTGTGTCTCTTTCCAAGTACACATTAGCTATAGAGTGTTGTGATTGTGTCCAAGGCCTTAAATACGCTGAAATCAGTCAGGAATGGAACACAAACGTTATTAAATTGTGCTGTTTGGATTGTTTACAGCTATACTATATAATCTGACCGCTGCTTTATATGCAGTCTTCTTTTCCGCTTGCGGTTTGGGTGTTTCTATCCTCCACATAAAATGAAGAAATTAGTTATTTATAGGCCTATATTTTTACAAAATGGAGTCACACCAGTACAGGCAAAACATCATCTTTATTGGTTCATTTAAGAGAACTGTCAGTTGTTCTGTTACATAAATGCATGTCTGCATATTGATTGTTATAACTGCTGTGGTATTGCACTGTAAATGCTTGTTGTGAAACCAAATAAACAAAGAGGTAAAAAAAAATAGAAGTAAAAAAAACATCAAATGAGGTAGTCTTTTGGAAGAATGTTCCAGAATCTATGCCAGAGAGCATTTGAAGCTATTGTGGTGTCTTTTAAAGACACTTTCTGTAAAGATAAATCAAGATTAATATTTCGCCCTAGGGCTGCGAGTATTTCTTCTTTGAAATGGAGGGGCACGAGCAGAGTGGATATCAAACAGGATATTCTGTGTGTCAGTTCCAGCGGCAGGGAAAGAGAGCAAGCAGTGATCAGATTGGAATGAATAAGACCAACCCCGCTGCCATGTTTATGACTTGAGTAATTATACAAAAGTGCTTTACAGGAGGCCAGAATAAGACAGCAGTGATCTGCTCTGCTGCTTGCCTAAATCACCCTCATAACACTGAACAGCAACATCATCCAAAGCTTCAATCCTGATGGCCTTTTTGGTGGCCGTTTAAATTTCTCTTCATCCTGTGCCTGATTGCAATTTTCTTTTTGTCGTCATCATTTTCTTGCTTTCTTCATTTTTCCTTCATTCTTCTCGCTCTGCCTCTTTCCACATATCTCTGATTGTGAGAGAAAGCCCTGAAGGAAGGATTAGCTAGAGTGAATGGAGAACAACTTTTCTAGCTATTACATCCCAATGAAGCTGCTTTAAGCTTCACTAAGCCGCAACTGATAACTTTGCAGGCCATTAGCGAGCAAGATTGCCTTTCAGAGTCTCTCATTTCTCCATCCCTTTTTCCCCCATAATCAACAACATAATGATGAGACATGTGGAATGAAAGGCATTCAGACTGTATTCTCACTGCCCTGAAGGCAAAAAAGATTTGTGTCGCCATACAAGGTTAACAAGAAAATGGTTTGGTGTTTTTTTTAAAGCAGTTTTCTGTACAAACAAGCTGTTTGCATGGGAAATGTGGGTTTGCTATCCCATTTCATGTGCAACAGGAAAGTGGGTGTAAAAAGTCAAAGCAACCCTTATAGCACAGTATAAAAATACTTCACTAACAGAGCACATCAAGAGCCTGAGGTACGTTGATAATGAAGGACATCAGACAAAATATACAATCAGTAGTACATTTCAAATAATTGGCAGCTAAAGTTTAATGACACTACGCTAGTATTTTAACACACAGTGAATATCAAAAAAGTCACATTTATTTCCTATTAGCACACAATCACACAACAATATTTGTTTTCACATTAACAGTAATCCACTAGAGCTTTTTCATTTTGACTTGTCAAAGCAGGAGAAGCACATTGTTGTAATATTAATTATAGCTCTGTTCCATTAAGCTAGCATGCCACGCAGAATACAAGAGCCAAGGAGGTGGAACATCTAAATGAAATGCAGCAGTGTGTGTTGTTATTTTGTACACTTGCAAATGACAAGGCATAGCCTTGAAGAGCCTTGAAAACCTATATTTCCAACCTTTCAAATATTGATACACAGATGTACTGACTTAAAACACACAAATCCAGTAGAAAAAAGTGTGTAAAGTGTGTGTAAATATCTTAACAAGCTAAAATAATAGCAAGGTTAAATGGCTGGGCTCAATCCTGAGAGTCAAAGGAAACCTTAATGAAAAGCCTTTAGCTGAAGAATTAGACATTGTAAATAAAACACGAAGCGTGTTTTTATTTACAAGTGCAACATTCAGCAGCATGTATGTCTAAGATCTTATCACTTGGAAGTGCAGTGGGACTTTCTCATATAGCATCAAAAAAATATGATTTAACCATTTTGATTGAAAATCCTGTGTTAGAACCAGATTTATTGCCATGGAGGAAATAAACATTAAAAGCAAGTACTGCAAAGTCAAGAAATATCAAGAAAATACTATAAAAACATGTACAATTTTCTGTGTTACAACCAGCCATAGGGAAGTTACTTTTAAAAAGTAATGTTTGCTCATTGCTGGTTACTTCTTAAAAAGGTAATCTGTTACTTACTTGTTACGCTACTCGTTACTCCTGAGTTACTTAGTTAATGACTAAAAAACTATCTTTGACCATAAGGGCAATCTCTGGTTTATCAGTGAAGTATCTGAACTACACTGCAGACTGGACTCTCTACTCACAGTGACTGCTGATTCATTATGAACGAGTCCAGCGGGGGGCTGAATGCACATCGGATAGTGTTTGGCGTAACAGGGTGTTCGTATGTATGTTATGTCTGTATTGACTTGTACCGGTCGCGCAACTACGATGCTCCGTGCATCGTCGTAGACACATGCATCCTCTTTAGTGGAAATCCTTGCGTGTCCGTGCGACCGACACAAGTCCACACCGGTCCATAGCTTATGTATGAGCCCAACTCCACCAGATCCATCTATTAGATTGTCAGCTTTTTGTCTGTTTGTAGCACGGCTGATTTAACTGCCAGTCTTCAGCAATGTAGTGTAGCACGTAGCTCTCCGCTCAGAGCGCCGCCCAGCAAAAAGCCATGAAGCTTAAAAATGTTCTAAAAAGTTGGTGTCCGCTGCTTCTCGCTTGTTATGATTGCTCTGCTACCAGCCGCTGTCACGTACCATGTGGAGCTTGTGAGTGCACAGCTGAGAAGTCAGTGTTGCTGTCAAATCTGTCCCTGGGGAAAGTAACTTTGCGTCCAACTGTAAATTACAACATTTTCAGTAGTAGTTACACTACTTACTACCTGAGGGTAAACGCTTTACTTAGAAACACGTTAAACACAACACAGGTTATAATGAAGAGCTAAGAGTGAATCTGTATGTAGTCTGAATCAGCGACAATTCGTTTACCGGATATTCGCTGAATCTGCCAACAGATGTCTTGGTTTTGAGAAACGTCAACGGGAAACATCAACAAAGTTTTGAGTCAAACTTGAACAGTCGTCTTTGGTTCTTTTGGGGAATGATTGTAAATATTTACAAAGAATATGTTTACGGCATTTACTCTCCTACTGGGACATTTTGTGGCCGATTGGTGGGGACTAACATTGAACGAAGTACACATGGCCACCATCGCTGCGTCCGGAGCTTAGTGCCGCCCAAGACGATTGTGATTGGTTTAAAGAAATGCAAACAAGCCAGGCCGTTTTTTCTCTTATTCTGGAATGTGTAGAGGAGCACCTTACTCCACAGAACTGTAGAGACAGAGATGGCAATGCAAAACTAATGTGTATGCAAGACCTGCCACGCAACATCGGGCGTGTCCTCTTTGTCTGTCTTTTTATTCTTTCTCTTTCATGAATCTATAAAAAACACTTATGCACATTTAAATGCAAGCTCTCCAAAAGTTCAGTTCAGTTCGCACTTAGCCTTCGAATCACAAAGACACTGATGATAACCTTTCAACGGTGCATTTGTCAGAGAGATAAGTGAGGAGACTAAAGGGCAGAATAATGACGAATATTTTTACATGTGGATAGAAAGGGAGGTGATGGAAAATGTGTTACTGTGGCCCTACTCTACACCTTTAGCAAAAAGACGTGTCATATCTGTTCAAATAATGCATGGGCAACTCGTTGTTTCACTTGTTCCGCATCAAATTGTTCCTATTAGCTTTATCATTTAAAACAAAAAAATGTTTTCTGAATCACTTTTAGTTAATTTATGTTTGCAAGTTTTACATTAGACATTATCAGGTGGGAAACCCAAAATCCTTGTTCCAAACCATGTTCCGTGCCACATAATCATATACAGTATGTGTGTGATGTAGTACTAAATTAAAGCAATTGCATTTTAGTATTCAGTCATCATCAAAGCTCAACAGCATAAATTTATTTCACAATGTGTGAATATACTCTGTATGTGGTCTGAATGTGAAATATTCTCCATGAAGTAAAATAGTAAGAATGCTTTACAGTGTGAGCTTTTTAACTCTTGCAGCAGAGAACAGTTACAGTTAGTGAAATGAGGATGACGAATAACTTGTAGCCGTTCTGTTACACCAGTTTGTTTTAAAGCCCATGTTGCAGGTTTAATTTTGCAATGAATTTGTGCAATTTGCTTGTTGGTAGTTAATATTTGAACTGTTATCAATTGTATTTGATAGTGTAGGATATCGCAAAACTGAATATTATACGAAAAGTAGGCACAATTTTACAGTGTTTCCTTCTTTCCCCCACAATGCATTGCATGACGTCACGTTGGGGAGATAACCGAGCAGCCTTCGTTGTATTTACCACTGGTCTGGCCTGATGTGGCTTCTGGTCTTTTAATATTAACAGTCTATGGTCTCGACCGACTCCATGTGACTTTATTATATCTAATAATATTGGAAGGAAAGTGAAATACAGCTTAGACAGGGATTTTGTTTGGCTTTTCACAAGTTTAAACCGCTAGCTAACGCTACGCAGCCGGAAGTTAGCACAACAGCGTTAGCCTAGCCTGCTAGGTAAATATTACGACTGCCTTTGGTGTTGCCTATATATGCGTCCATGTTGTCAACTTCATACATGTGGCATTAGTGCACCTTTGTACCATAATTGTATTGAATGAAATAGTAAGCTTCGCTCCTACGAGATGGGTGGGTTTTTGTTACGTTACACACAAAGCTAACTGGCAGTAGTTAGCCTGTACGGATGCTAGCGGACATAGCTAGCGTCGCGTAGCTAGCCACCAACTTTGGCAGTAGAGTTTTGGTAAGATAACCACGACAGCGTTGTCGCCCACAATCAACCTGCAGTGGTGTTTGAAATGGACACACGCATATCGTTTCTTTCCCCGGAGATCCTGGACATTATTTTCATTCCTGACGTTACGTTAAATAAAGAGTAGCCCGAGTGTGCGCGGCCTGGAGGGACGCGTCCTACCACGAGTCGGTGTGGAAGCCAAGCTCCATCTGCGGCGAGCAGTCTGCGGACCGGGGGAAGAAACTTCCGATCCTCAGTTTAAAAGTATGAGCTCCGTGATTCATCCAAAGCCTGGACTGGTGTGGATGTTTCAACCTCACAGACAACGGACGGAAAAGCTTTAAAAAAACTTTTGAAAGATGCAACCGTGTACAAATACGTGTACCGTTGAGTATACTGTGAACATGTTTTATGGAGTTCTCAGCTAATCGTAATCCGTAAAATATTGATTTTGCTCCAACCTGCTCCTTCCTTAAAAACTTCCATATGGATTTATTTTAAAGTGATTTTTAAAATAAGACCGGAGGCCCAGTCCCCTACACCACCCGCTCTCCACCGCAGCTTTGCCGCCACACACACGCACCGGCCAAACAGTGACACGTTTTCACCGGAGGAAGATGTAAACGCTTAGAAAAAACACTCTGGGATGCCTTCTATTCCTAAATCTAGATAAGTGTACCAGTACTTATCTGAACTAACAACATGATCCCTGTCAATAGATAGAAAGAAAACGTTGACGTTCACTCACTGGTATTCACTGACAGTAAAAAGTAAAGTCATTGCATGCTCTGCTGCGTTGCTAAATAAAGGAGATAAATGATGAGACTTCCCCACAATCTTGACAATTCCTCATTTGCCCTCTCACATCTGGCAGGTTGGTAATTATTCGGCTGCTGGCCTTTCCTCCTCTTCCTCATCCCAGTCACTCACCGTGGTTCTAGTGCCAGGCAGAGACTTAACTCCCTCCTGTGACGTCATCGCTGAATTGACACCATAAACCCGCAAATGCCAAAAATGACCAAAAACTAACTTTTAAAACTATATGGAGACATTTTTTAAAATGATATACATATCACACGTGGGCAATGATGGAGATACTTGGAGAGGCGTGATTGGGAGGAACGGCCTCCCTGATCTAAACCAGAGTGGTTGTCTGTTGTTGGACTTCTGTGCTAGCCATGGTTTGTCCATCACAAACACCATGTTCGAACATAGGGATGCTCATAAGTGTACGTGGTACCAGAGCACCCTAGGCCGAAGGTCAATGATCGATTTGATAATCGTTTCATCTGATCTGAGGCCGTATGTTTTGGACACTCGGGTGAAGAGCGGGGCAGAGCTGTCAACTGATCACCATCTGGTGGTGAGTTGGGTCAGGGGGTGGGGGAAGACTCTGGACAGACCTGGTAAGCCCAAATGGGTAGTGAGGGTAAACTGGGAACGTCTGGAGGAGGCCCTTGTCCGACGGACATTCAACTCACACCTCCGGCGGAGCTTTTCGTGCATCCCTGTGGAGGCTGGGGGCATTGAACCTGAGTGGACAATGTTC